>NW_006922090.1:102624-110289 GCF_000298275.1 Orycteropus afer afer | reverse complement strand
GTTAAAGCATCGTGCTGCTAAACAAAAGGTCAGCAATTAGAACCCACCATATATGCTCCATGGGAAAAAGGAGAGGCAGTATACTTCCATAAAGTTTTACAGCCTTGGAAACTCTCTATGGGCTAGTTTTACTCTATTCTGTTGGGTCAATATGAATCAGGACCCAGTCGACTGTGGTGGTTTGTTTTTGACTCAACTACTAATAGATGATACATCTTTGTGGTAAATAGATAGCAAAAAGTGTCCCCATTTCTTTATGTCTCCTTCTACTAATCTCTTTTAAAATGTGACTTTGAAGCTGCTACCTTGGAAGTCTTGTCTCTTCTGTTACTTTAATCTGGGTTAAATTTATTACTTGCTTTGAATAATAGCACACAAGGAAAATGATGTGCTATTTTTGAGCTGAGGCCTCAAAGGGATTTGCAAACTTCCAGTCTCTCTCTGTGACCCCTATTTTCACTATGAGGAGAATTCCAGCCTAGCCTCAAGGCAGATACGATTCATAGCAACCTATTGATAGTGTAGTGCCTAAGGCACTTGACTGCTAACCAGAAGGCTGGTGGTTCAAACCCACCAGTCACTCTTCGGAAGGAAGGTTGGGCAATCTACTTCCATTGTGATACTGTCTTGGAAACCCAAAGAGGGGTCGCTATGAGTCAGGTCCAACTTGACAGCACATAACAACAACAACAACAATATGAAAAGGATCAGCTAAAATGAGCAGTGACCCATTTTGTCATGAGTGAATATTGGCACATAAGTAAATTTTACTAAATGCAACTCAGAACAAAAGAAGACCCCAGTTAAACCATAGATTCATGTGCAGTAAAAATATATGGTTCTAATAATTAATATATGTTAATATCCTTTGGGGTGATTTGCTATATGACATTATTATAGCAATATATAACTGATAAAATCATAAACAAATTGCAGTGTAGTAAATTACTTAGTATGGCTTTTGTACCCATAAATCATTGTAAACTCAGTGGTGGAATGAGCAACTGAGGAGCTCCTGATTGTAAATGTTATCTACCTGAGCTTTTCTGTTGGGTGTGGCACAGTGCAATGTTATGGGAGGCTCACTCTCAGGTGCTTAGAATTCTGTTGTTATGATTGGTTGGTTTGGCCACTCTGCCAAGGTCAAAAGGAGGCCTCCTAGAGGCAGAACTCTCTCTGACTGCTGGTTGAGGAAGATGTGCTACTGAAAGAGACACGTGCTGCTGGGAAAGAGATGCAAGAGATACGCGTTGCTGAGTAAGACACCGAGGAACATGCACTGCTTGGGGAGAGACTGAGAGACTTCGCTGAGAGACGGTGGGCTGGGAGAGAGACTGAGCATTTTTCCTGAACTTGAATTGTAGCCTCGTGCTTCCCTAATAAACTCCATAATCTGTGAGTTCTGTGTGATCACTGCAGTGAATTATCAAACCCAGGAGAGAGGTGGTGGGTGCTCTGGGAGGAACAGTTGGAAAAAGGGCTGGAGGAAGGCCGCATGTCTGGCCTGGCAGGAATAGACATTGGGCTATTGATGGTGATACTGTCTTCCTCTTGTGGGATTAAAAGAGGTCAGAACATGTGACCTCCTTGCCCTTTTTGCACAAATCAACTTAACCGGGTGACTTTGAGTCTGTTCAGACTTTGGCCACCTCATGTATGTCCAAAGAGTGTAACTGTTCCATAGGATTTTCAATGGCTGATATTTTTCAGATATAGATCCCTAGGCCTTTCTTACAAAGTCTCTGGATGGAATTGAACCTCAAACCCTTTTGTTAGAAGCTGAATACATTCATCAATTGCATTACTCTGGGACACCCATAACAGACAAGAATGGTTGAACAATTCAGAAATGACTGTAAAATGTATCACTATGCAGTTGTTGTTGTTATTGTTAAGTGCCATCGAGTCGGACCCTACTCATAGCGAACCCTCCTTGGATTTTCGAGATGGTATCACTATGGAAGTAGATGCCCAACCTTCCTTCCAAGGAGTGGCTGGTGGGTTTGAACCACCAGCCTTCTGGTTAGCAGTCAAGTGTCTTAGGCACTACGCCACCAGAGCTCCCTCAATATGCACTATTATTAAGAAAATTGTTTTTGGATTATTTCAATTGATTTTTAAAAATCATTTGATAAAAATTTAACTTGCAACTTAATACAAACCATAACAAACCAGGAATGGAAGTGAGTTATATAAACTTGATAATATCTGACATAAATTTATACAAGGATTATTTCGTGGTGAATTATTTCAACCTAACTCTACCTCTTAGACTATACTCACTTAGTGTGTATGTGGGGAAAATGTTGTATTCTAGTGTCTTTATTGAACAATCTTTGGTAGCATAATGCCCAAGACATTTGACTACTAACCAGAAGGCTGGCGGTTTAAACCCACCAGCCACTCCTCAGAAGGAAGGTTGGACAATCTACTTCCATAGTGATACTGCCTTGGAAACCCAAGGAGTGGTCACTATGAGTCAGGGCCGACTCAATGGCACATAACGATAACAGTTAAAGTAATGATAATAAAGAAACAAAAAAATGAAATAGGAATAAAAATTGAGAACTAAGAAAAAAGGTTACAATTTACAGAAAATAAGAAAACCAATACAATAGCTTGACAAGTTTTATTGAATGTCAGTAATGTAAATTTCCTGAAGAGCAAAATGGAATAGTATCCAAATTGATGGTAGATTTAAATTGTTCCTTTTCAATAGTAGTGAAGAAAATTAAGATGAATGTTTATGTAGTTAGATTTGCAGAATTGGAAATAAGAAATCGTTCAAGTTTCTTTCTGATGGCTTCAACTTTTCTTATGAGGTTATATGCTATGAGTGACAGTTGAAGTCTATAGAAATGGAAATTGCATAAAAGTAAACAGTGTCTGAAAAATTACCATATAAAGCAGAAAAAATAGAAATTATCAAGTAAAGACAGTAGAAAAGATTATCAGAATTATAGGAAGAAATTAATGTTAGTATTTTGAAATTATAGTGGAAAACACCAACCTTGAGGTAGAATTTATGGAGTCCAAAAAACTCACTGCCACCGAGTAGGTTCTGACTCACAGAGATCCCTCCTTGAGTTTCCAATTTGGCATCTCTGCAGAAGTAGATTACGCAGCCTTCCTTGCGAGGATTGGTTGGTTGTTAAATATACCAAAAAACCAAACCAAACTCACTGCTGTCAAGTTGGATCTAACTTAGAGACCCCTCTTTGGATTTTTGAGTTGGTATCACTAAAGAAGTAGAGTGCCCAGTCAAGGAAGGTAAAGCCACCCCTGGGACCAGTGGAAGGTGGAAGTTTGTCCCTGGGGCAAGCTGAGAAAGCAAGAAGGATGGGGAAGACCAGCAAATGAGAAGAGCAGTGCAGAACAACCAGGAGAGACAAACATATCTGTCAATTTGTCCTACTGTGATGGCTTGAGTGTTGCTGTGAGGCTGACATCTATGCCACCAAAGTTTCAAATGCCAGCAGAGTTATCCATGGTGGACAGGTTTCAGAGGATCCTCTAGAATAAAAGAGTCTCATAAGAAAGAGGAGGCCAGCCACTTTTCAAAGAATTGGCCAGTGAAATCCTTATGAAACATTGTGTGATACAGTCACAGAAGAAGAGCCACTCAGGTCTGAAGGCACACAAAATATGACTGGAGAAGAAATGCCTCCTCAGAGTAGAGCTGGCCTTGATGTGCATAGAGTAAAGCTCTTAGTACCCCCATTTGCTGATGTGGCACATCTCAAAATGAGAAGAAACAGCTGCAAACCTCCTTTAATAATCAGAACATGGAATGTGTACAGAGTATCAATCTAAGAAAATTATAATTTGTCAAAAAAGAAATGGAATGCATAAAGATCAATATCCTAGGCATTAGTGAGCTGAAAAGGACTGTTTTGCATCATTTTGAATCAGATTATAATATGACATACTATATTGGGAATGACAAATTGAAGAAGAACTGTGTGATAGTTGGAGCTGTGTGTCAACTTGGCTGGACCACAATTCTGTGCAGTTTAAGCTGTTATGATGTAATTATTCCCATGATGGGATCAGATGATTATGTTTTGAGCAGGTAATCTGTTGAAAGGTAGTTTCCCTAAGGGTGTGATCTGCTTCCAGTATATCCAAGGACATACTGGGAAGAGAGACATTCTTCTGTGGAATGGGATTCTGTTGTGTTGCCTACAACTGTCCATGAGTGAATAGTCCACCATTTGGCCTGGAAATCTTGGATTGGTCATTTGTTGGAGTCAACAGCCGGTGTACTGCCTGTCAACCTTTAGCTCCTCAGTCCTTGTGGTTGCAAGAGTTAGGAAAAGCCTCCAGCTTGATGTTTGATCCAGGAACTTTGGACTTGCCAGCTTCTATAAGTGTATGAGCCATTTCCTAAGATAAATTTCTCTCTCTCTCTCTCTCTCTCTCTCTCTCTCTCTCTCTATATATATATATATATATATATATATATATATATATACACATACATATATATATATGTTGTTGTTATGTGCTGTCGAGTCGCTCCTGACTCATAGCGACCCCTCCTTGTGTTTCTGAGGCAGTATCACTACAGAAGTAGGATTGCCCAACCTTCCTTCCGAGGAGTGGCTGGTAGGTTTGAACTGCCAGCCTTCTGGTTAGCAGTCAAGTGCTTTCGCCACTATGCTACCAGAGCTCCTACATACATATATATATATATATATGTATGTATATAGATAGATATATAAATATATAAGCTTTACTGTTTTTTGTTTCTCTAGAGAACCCAGCATCCCAGCATAACACATTTGGTACTGAGTGGTTCTAGAGAGACAAAATCATAAGGACGGGCTTCCTAAATTGGTTCTCCAGTTTGATTAGTCTTAAAGAGACTACTGACCCTGCGTCTGTTAGTAAAGAAGGCCCTTCTAATCTATGGCATGAGGTGCAACATTAATACGTGAAATTGCACCACCAATAGATCAAGTACTTGTGAGAAGTGACACTCTGGGTGATCAGATATTTTATTCTTTTCTGCACTTTTGTCAGCAAGAGGCATATAAGGAAGTTGGTTGATTGGTCCTACTTACACTAGAAAATGTGGTGAAAGAGAGAGATGAGCTCAGAGCTTCTGAGTCTCATCATAAGTGTTGCATAAAAGACCTCAGTGAGTCCAGCCATGCTCTGAAAGAAAGCCTTATATCTTCTAGTGACAGAGCTGATATTGCTGAAAACCAAACCCAGAGTCTTATTGTAAGGGCGGCTGAATTACAATGTCAGCTAAATTGCCAATCCAGAATGGTGTCTGATATTAAAGTGAGGGCATTGATTGGGAAAAAAATGGTATCCTGAAACCTGGAATGGAGACATATGGACAGATAATCAGGAAGATCGGGATATGGAGCATAAATTCTGTTGAATCCCTCCCATCTGAAGGGATTACTGTAAAACAATTATCCCATCTAGCTCAGTTTGATGGGATTAGCCAAACTGGTCCTGCTGGGTCATTGCCTGAGGAAGAGGCCATGGAAGACATTCCTGAATGCACTCTGGAACTGCCTCAATCACCCATAGTTGCTGCTAGACCTGTAACTATAGTTAAGTCCAAGTGAATGCCAAAAGGTGAAATAGAAAGTGTGACTGAGGAGGTGGTATCCTATACCCGAAAAGATCTACTTGATTTTGCTAACATGTACAGACAGAAACCTGGAGAATATGTATGCGAATGGCTACTGAGTGTGTGGGATAATGGTGCAAGTAATGTAAGATTGGATCAGTCTGAGTTAACTGATTTAGGCCCACTAAGTACAGATTATTCATTCAATGTTTCAGCTCCAGAGGTTAGGAAAGGATCTAATAGTTTATTTGTTTGGCTTACTGAGGCATGGATTATGTGGTGGCCTACCTTAAGTCAATTTGAAGTACCAGACCTGCCTTGGTATAATGTAGAAGAAGGTATCCAGAAGCTAATAGAAATTGGTCTGTTAGAAAGGGTTTATCAGGTTAGACCCCTGGAGCCACAAATGGAGAGTCCAGAAGACACAACTTTCACCAGTATGGTAAGGAATAAATTTATGAAGGGAGCTCTAGCATCCTTGCAGACTGCTGTGATTTCTATTTATGTAAACCTGATTTGACAGTGGGAACTGCCCTAATTGAACTAAGACACTTAACTATGATGGGGCCATGTGGAAGCCATTAGAACTGCCTCTACCTACAAAAGTAGTAAATCAAAAACAGTATTGCTTCCTTGGAGGGGTTGCAGAGATTACTGCCACCATCAAGAACTTGAAGGATACAGGGGTGGTGATTCCCACCACATCCCCATTTAATTCACCAATCTGGCTGGTGCAAAAAACAGATGGACCTTGGAGAATGACAGTAGATTATCACAAACTTAATCAGATGGTGACTTCAATTTCAGGTGCTGTTCCTGATGTAGTTTCATTGCTTGAGCAAATTAGTATATCTCTTGATACTTGGTATGCAGCTATTGATCTGGCCAATACCTCTTTTTCAATACCAATTTCAAAAGACCATCAGAAGCAGTTTCCCTTCAGCTGACAAGGCCAACAGTATACTTTTAGAGTCCTTCCTCAGGGGTATATCAACTTCCAGCCACTATGTCATAATTTAGTCTGTAGGGATCTTGATTGCCTTTTGCTTCCAAAAAACATCACACTGGTCCATTATATTGATGACATTATGCTGATTGGACCTAGTAAAGAAGAAGTATCAATGACTCTAGACTTATTGGTGAGACATATGCATACTAGAGGTTGAGAAATTAACCCAATGAAAATTCAGGCACCTTCCACCTCAGTGAAATTTCTAGGGGTCCAATGGTGTGGGGCATGTCGACATATTCCTACTAATGTGAAGGATAAGTTATTGTATCTGGCTTCCCCCACAACTAAAAAGGAGGCACAACAGCTGGTGGGCCTCTTTGGATTTTGGAGACAACAGATCTCTCATTTGAGTATGTTGCAGCAACCTATTTATCAAGTAACTCAAAACGCTGCTAGTTTTGAGTGGGACCCAGAACAACAGAAAGCTCTGCAACAGGTTCAGGCTGCCAAGCAGGCTGCTCTGCCACTTGGGCCATATGATCCAGCTGATTCAATGGTGCTTGCAGTGTCTGTAGTAGATAGAGATGCTGTATGGAGCCTTTGGCAGGTCCCTATTGGTGAATCGTAGTGCAGACCCTTGGGGTTTTGGAGCAAAGCCCTGCTATCCTCTGCAGATAACTACTCTTTTTTTTTTGTGAAACAGCTTTTGGATTGTTACTGGGCTTTAGTAGAGACTGAACACCTAACCATGGGCCGCAAAGTCACCATGAAGCCTGAGCTGCCCATCATGAACTGGGTGTTGTCTGACCCACAGAGTCATAAAGTTAGACATGAACAGCAGTACTCCATCATTAAATGGAAATGGTATATCAGAGATAGGGCTCGAGCAGGACCTGAAGGCACACTTATGTTACATGAGGAAGTGACCCAAATGCCTATGGTCCCCACTCCAGTCACATTACCTTCCTTGTCCCACTCTGCACCTATGGCCTCATGGGGAGTTCCTTATGATCAGTTGACTGAGGAAGAGAAAACTCATGCCTGGTTTACAGATGGTTCTGTGCAATATGCAGGCACCACCCGAAAGTGGACAGTGGAGGCACTGCAGCCCCTTTCTGGG
>NW_006922090.1:99240-102029 GCF_000298275.1 Orycteropus afer afer | reverse complement strand
CTGAGTCCGCAATATGGAACCATTCCTCGGGGTGATCAGCCAGCAACCTGGTGACAGGTTGATTACATTGGACCACTTCCATCATGGAAAGGACAGTGTTTTGTTCTTACTGGAACTGATAATTATTGTGGATATGGATTTGCCTTCCCTGCTATCAATGCTTCTGCTAAAACTACTATCCATGGACTTACAGAATACCTTAGCCACCATCATGGTATCCCACACAGCATTGCTTTGGAACAAGGGACTCATTTCAAAGCAAATGAAGTGTGGCAATGGGCTTATGCTCATGGAATTCACTGGTCTTACCACATTCCCCATCATCCTGAAGCAGCTGGCTTGATAGAACGATGGAATGGCCTCTTAAAAACAAAAATATGCACCAGCTATGTGTCAATACCTTGAAGAATTGGGGCAATGTTCTCCAGGAGGCTGTATATGCTCTAAACCAGCATCCAATATATGGTTCTGTTTCTCCAATAGCCAGGATTCATGGGTCCAGGAACCAAGGGGTGGAAACAGGAGTGGTACCACTCACTATTACCCGTAGTGTCCCACTCAAAAATAATTTTGCTTCCTGTCCCTGCTACCCTATGCTCTGCAGGTCTGGAGATCTTAGTCCCAAAGGGAGGAACACTCCACACAATACTTATTGCATTGAAATGGAAATTAAGAATGCTACCCAGCCATTGGGGCTTCCTCAGGTCTCTGGGTCAACAGACAACGAAGGGCATTACTATAGTATCCAGTGTGATAGATCCTGATTACCAAGGGGAAATTGGATTGGCTTCACATATTGGAGGTAAAGAAGAATATGTCTGGAATACAGGAGAGTCTTTAGGACATCTCTTAATACTACCATGACCTGTGATTAAAGTCAATGGAAAATTACAGCAATCCAATTCTGATATGACTGCTAATGTCCCAGACCTTTCAGGAATGAGGTTTGGGTCACCCCACCAGGCAAAGAACCAGGACCAGCTGAGTTGCTTGCTGAGGGCAAGGAAAATACAGAATGGGTGGCAGAAGAAGGTAGTTCTGAATATCAGCTACGACCATGTGACTAACTACAGAAATGAGGACTGTGAATGTTATATTTCTTCATTGTATATGGGCATAAAATATTTTCATTTCCTTCTGTTATGAACTGTGGAATATAAATAATGTTAATGCCGTTTGGTTGTACGTATGTTAGCGTATCACGTTAGGTGCAAATATGACTTTATAATTGTCCTTATTTAGAAATTATATATGTTTAAGAAGATGTGTATAACTGTCAAGTTCACAAGGGGTGGACTATGACAGTTGGAGCTGTGTGTCAACTTGGCTGGACCACAATTCTGTGTGGTTTAAGCTGTTGAGATGTGGTTATTCCCATGATGGGATCAGATGATTATGTTTTGAGCAGGCAATCTGTTGAAAGGTAGTTTCCCTAGGGGTGTGGCCTGCTTCCAGTATATTGAAGAGAGAGATTCTTCTGTGGATTGGGATTCTGTTTTGCTACCTACAACTAACTGTCCATGAGTGAACAGTCCACCATTCGGCCTGGAGATCCTGGATTCGTCATTTGTTGGAGTCAACAGCCAATGTACTACCTGCCAGCCATGAGCTCCTCAGCCTCTGTGGTTGCCAGAGTTGGGAAAAGCCTCCAGCTTGATGTTTTATCCAGAAACTTTGGACTTGCCAGCTTCTATAAGTGTGTGAGCCATTTTCCTAAGATAAATTTCTCTCTCTCTCTCTCTCTCTCTCTTTCATATATATATATATATATATATATATATAAGCTTTACTGGTTTTTGTTTCTATAGAGAACCCAGCCTAACACAAACAGTGTGGCATTCATCATCACAGAGAATGTATCAAGATCTATCCTCAAGTACAGTGCTGTCAGTGATAGGATAATATCCACACACTACAAAGAAGACCAGTTAATACTACTATTACTCAAATTTACACATCAAGCACCAAAGCCAAAGACGAAGAAATTGAAGATTTTTACCAACTTCTGCATTCTGAAATTGACCAAACATGAATCAAAATATGTTAACTGTCACTGGTGATTGAAATGCAAAATTTGGAAACAAAGAAGAATCACCGGTTGTTGGAAAATATTGCCTTTGTAATAGAAATGTTGCTGGAGATCACATGATAGAATTTTGCAAGACCAATGACTTATTCACTGCAAATATCTTTTTTCAACAACACAAATGGAGGCTTAAAACATGGCCTTCACCATATGGAGTACACAAGAATCAGATTGACCACATCTGTGGCAAGAGGCAATGGAGAAGCTCAATATATTCAGCCAAAACGAGGCCAAGAGCTGACTGTGAAACAGACCATCAACTTCTCATATGAAGTTTGAGCTGAAATTGGAGATAATTAAAACAAATCCACGAGAGACAAAATATGACCTTGATTATATCAATTTAGATATTTAGAGAGCATCTAAAGAGCAGATTTGATGCACTGAACACCAAAAATGACCAAAAACCAGAGGAATTGTGTGATGACATCAAGAATACCATCCACAAAGAAAGCAAGAGGTCATTAAAAAGACAGGAAGAAATGACCAAAAAGGATATCAGAAGAGACTCTGAAACTTCCCTTGAACAGAGAGTAGCTAAAGCAGATGGAAGAATTGACAGGGTAAAAAAAGCTGAATAGAAGATTTTAAAGAGCAGCTTGAAAGGTGGGGACCAGGTTTGCTGGTCCAATGGAGCCTGGTGTAACCACTGAGACTATGGCCCCTAGTTGCCCTTCAGGTCTGGAATTGAACCCACAACTGT
>NW_006922090.1:87356-98815 GCF_000298275.1 Orycteropus afer afer | reverse complement strand
GAATGATGCAGGAAACATCAAAAGAAGATGGAAAGAATACACAGAGTCACTGTACCAAAAAGAACTGATAGATGATCATCCATCTCAGGAGGTGGCATATGAGCAAAAACCAGTGGTGTGGAAGGAAAGAGCTGAAGCTTCACTGAAGGAATTGGTGAAAAACAAGGCTTCGGGAATTGATGGGATACCCACTGAGATATTTCAACAAATGGATGCTGCACTGGAGGCACTCACTTGTCTATTGCCAAGAGTTTTGGAAGATATCTACCTGGAAAACTGGAAGATATCCATATTTGTACCTATTCCAAAGAAAGGTGATCCCACAGAATGTGGAGATTATTGAACAATATCATTGATATCAGATGCAAGTAAAATCTTACTGAAGATAATTCAAAAACAGTTGCAGCAGTCTATTGACAGAGAAGTTCCAAAAATGCAAGCTGGATTCAGAAGGGGAAGAGGAGCAAAATATCATAGCTAACGTCAGATGGATCTTGGCTCAAAGCAAAGAATACCAGAAAGCTGTTTACCTGTGTTTTATTAACTTTATAAAGGCATCCGATTGTGTGGATCATAACAAATTATGAATAACATTGAGAAGAATGGGAATTCCAGAATACTTGATGGTACTCATGAGGAAACTGTTCATAGATCTGGAGACTCTCATTCAAACAGAACACGGGGATACTCCATGTTTTAAAATCAAGAACATAGTGTGTCAGGGTTGTATCTTTTCACCATACTTATTCAATCCGTGTGCTGAGTAAATAACCTGAAAAGCTAGACTATATGAAGAAGAATTTGGCATCAGAATTGGGGAAAGGCTCATTAACAACCTGTGATATGCATATGACACGACTTTGCTTGCTGAAAGTGAGGATGACTTGTAGCACTTACTGACAACAATTAAGAACTACAGTCTACAGTATGGATTACCTCTCAATATAAAGAAAACAAAAATCCTCACAACTTGACCAATGAGTAGAATCACAATAGATGGAGAAAAGATTAAAATTGTCAAAGACTTCATATTTGTTTGTTCTACAATCAACACCAATGGAAGCATCAGTCAAGACATCAAAAGATGCATTGGGCAAAATTTGCAAAATACCTCTTTCAAGTGCTGAAGAGCAAAGATGTCTCCTTGAAGACTAACATGTGCCTGACCCAAGCCATAGTATTTTCAATCACCTCATATGTATGTGAGAGCTAGACAGTGAATAAGGAAGATCAAAGAAGAATTGAGGCTTTTGAGTTGTGGTGTTAATGAAGAATGCTAAAAATAACCATGGACTGCTAAAAGAACTAACAAATCTGTCCTGGAAGAAGTGCAACTGGGTTGTTATGAATTGGAGACAACTAGATAGCACCTAAGAACAACAACAACAACAAAGGCTGGTTGCTTAAGATGGTGCAGACTGAGAATTTTGAAATTAAAATTTGAATAGATGTAGGAAGAGAAATGAATTTTTTTGTATTAATTAAAGTACTACTGAATGGATGGACAAGTAACAATGAAATAGAGCAGAGAAAATTCGTACAAAGAAAATGAGTTACGAATTAGAAACAAATGAGGAAGGCCAGTCGATTATGAGTACAGTTGAACATGCATGGAGAAAATTAATAGAATAAATCTTCAATTAGTGGTGCTTCATATCAGATAGCTTCACAGTCTAAAATATAATAATGCTTATGGGTTATTGCATTAGATGATCATAAAAAATCAGCAATATTCCACTTATAAAAGAGAAAAGATACACGATTTTCCTCATAAATCTATTGGATATTGTATTGTAAATTCTAAGAGAGCATTTATAAATTAATAATAATAAAAATTATACCCCCCACACATACAAAGCTTTCCTCATGTTTGTGATTATTTTTATCCATAGAATGTAAGATTTTTTTTTTTTTTTTCAGAAAAAAAAGGAAATTTAGCAAAGGGTATAAATGTATAAATGTGTAAGTAAAAAAATTATAAATGTATAAATAAAAAATGAAATTTCACATTTGTTCCAGGACTGGGCTGAATGTTTTTGGAGTATTCTAATTATAGTCCAGTAAATGTAAACCTATATTTGTGCTTTTGTAATCATAGATAATACTCAAGATATTTGCACCGATTACATTCTATTTGGAAGCCAAACTATATGGATAGTTATTTGGTCTTGAAGGAAGGATTCTTTTATTTATTTTGGGTTTTCCCAAAGCTTTGGAGTAAAGAAAATTAAGAAGTAACTTTTTAAAAGTATCTTTGTAATAAGTGATATATACTGATATTTAGGAATCATTTAAAATAATTGCTTATTGGTATTTACTATGATTCTTCTAAGTGGTTTTAATTGCATTTCCATTAATTACTTTAATATGTCTTATTATTTATGACTCTATCCACAAAGAACTTAATGTTAATCATGATTAGCTGTTGAATTAATGACTCTTTCAAATGCATAAGACAGTTTGGCGAGTTGATAATGATGATTAGTAACTATGCAAATATTTGCAAAATGAGTGAATTTCAAGGTAAAACCACTTATTTTGAAATGATGTGAAGGATGCTGGCAGAATTTTCTGGTAAATAATAGAGACTCATCTTGAAATATTACACTCTTCATTTCTCTCTGTATCATTGAAACATGATTTACCACAATGGAAACATCTGTTTGGAAAATAATAATAAGTAATCAACTTCCTTTTGAGTTTGTCTTCCATTCAGTTGTATCCGTTGTGAAAGCATTTTCATAGAGAACATGATGACTATCAAGTACAGGTCTACCTACACCTTCAGGAGAGATTTGTCTTTTTTTTCCCTATTCAAAAAATGTTCAAATGATGCATAGTGTTGAGGTAGGATTTTGTACACTAAAGTAACAATTCTAAATTTATATAATATTGTAAAGGAAACTACTTATACATTAAAAAACAAAACAAAAAACTTTAGGCTTGAATAAAGTTGCAAAAAACTCAAAAAAAAAAAGTTGATATTTCACCCTAAGAAAATATTTAACTACATTCCTAGTCTTTTCATTATTGCAAGGAGATGAAATTTATTAACTTCTGTCACTTGCTGTTCACCAAGAATTCAGAAAAGACACAGTATTATGTATAATAACTAAGGCATTTTGTCACTGTAGTCACTGATTGACAAGAATTTAACCCTGTATTATTTCCTCTTCATTTTTATGAGAGCATCATAACATTATTTTGTGCTAATTGTGTAAGAAATGACCTTTCTATACCAAATGATTGACTTAAGAAGCCCCAGCACCAATTTAGACAAATTGATTCCATTCACTTAATAAGTAGATCCCAATGTTTATTTCAAATTCACTTCCTTTATATTACATTTGAATGCTATTTTATTACTCTTTTTTTTTCCAATTACAAAAATAGGAAATATAATACCAGTGTAGAAAACTGAATGACACAAGAATGTATAAACTAAATTGTTAAAGTCTTCCACTTACTCTTCTTCCTATTCACTCACTAGGGTGTGCATTCTCATTCATTTACATCTTTTCAAGATTGATGGATTTTCACATATAAACATGTTACTTGAGGGACAAAGAACTACTTGAAAGGTAAAAAAGAAGAAACCAAATGTTTCAAAAGTATTCTTAGCAATTTACAGCCTGTCTACCAGTTAGAATGTAGGAAGACAAGATACTCATTTCCTATAATAGCATACTTCTTATATGTCAAGTCTCTTACTACTTTTTCGATATATTTCCTATATTTCTTGATATCCCCTCAGCATATTTCTTTCTGAGTAATTTGAACATTGCCTTGGTCACAATTCCATAACTAGTGCCCAAATCAAGAAAAATAATGTTATCAGCATTACAGAAATCAACTTTATACTCTTTCAGTCAGTAAATCCTACTGCCAGGACTGAATCTATCATGTTTCTAATAGCTGAAATGTGTTGTCCTTGTTTTGAAACTCTATGTCAGTGGAATAATAATAAACATGTAATTTTGTGTAAGATTTCATACTGTTTCATGTAACTGTAAATCACTCATTCTTACTGCCATATAGTAGTCTTTTCTGTGAATATAATAAAATATTCTGTTAAGGGCCATTTTGATTATTTTCAAAACGTAGTTATTACAAATATTGCTTCTATAAAAATTTCTAATACATGCATTTGGTGAAACGATATATATATATATATATATATATACACACACACACACACACATTGTAAGGAGCTCTGGTGGCACAGTGGGTAAGGCATTTGGCTGCTACCTAGTAGGTTGGTGGTTCAAACACACCAGCTGTTCCACAGGAGGTAGATGAAGCAATCTACTTACTTCCATAATGATATATATAGGAACTCTGGTAGCTCAGTGCCTAAGGTACTTGACTGCTAACCGAAGGCTGGGTGTTCAAACCCACTATCCACTCTCAGAAGGATGGTTGGGCAATCTACTCTGTAGTGATATTGCCTAGGAAACCCAAGGAGGGGTCGTTATGAATTGGGTGCGGCACATAACAACAGCATCTCTCTCTCTTTCACTCTCTCTCTCTCTCTCTCACCTCTCTATCTGTCTATCTATCTATTTCACACACACACACACACATACACACACACACACATATATATATATATTCAGCTAAGTGCTAAAGTAGTATTTGTTAAAGTCTATATGCTGAACAAATAATCTGAGCAGCTGGACTGTATTACGGACATGGCATCAGAATTAAAGGAAGCTTCATTAACAACTAGTGATATACAGATGACACAATCCTGCCTCCCCAAAACTAAGAATATTTGAAGCATTTTCTTTGTATTCAGGTGTGATCCAAACTGAAATTTGTGGTCTTTTATCTTAATTAGTAAATTCTCCAAGTTGTTTTCAAATAGTCCAGTTTCTCAGATTATTTGTTCAGCATGTAGATAGAATAAGTGCTAAGAAACAATATAGTCAGTGGAGAAAAAAATGACATTGGATTTCATTCCGATTGATCAACAGTCAATGTCCATGGAAGCAGCAGTCAAAAATATCAAAACATAAGATAATGCTTTGGTCAAACTCTCTCTATAAAGTCTTAAAAGGGAAATATGTCACTTTGAGAACTAAGGTGCACTTGATTCAAACCATGTGAAAGCAGGCCAATGAAAAAAGAAAACTGAAGATCAATTGATTCTTTTGGATTGTGATATTGGCAAATACTATTGAATGTACCATGAACGTGCAGAACAATGAACAACTTAGTTTTAGAAGAAATACAATAAAAATACTTCTTAGAATGGAGGATCAAGAGACTCTGTCTTGTTTTCTTTAGGCCACAGGTAGAAAAGAACATCATATTTGATGAAGTAGACGGTCACTGAAAATGAGAAAAACTCTCAGTGAGATAGATTGACACAATAGCCTGAACTGTGGGTCCAAACATGCTGGAGACGATGGACATGACAATGGATCAGGCAATATTTCTTTCTGTATCACATAAGGTAGCCGTGAATTGGAATCAACTGAATGGCAACTAAAACAAAACAATACTCTTGATATTTTTGAGAAGTTGATATTTCATTAATAAGTTAAATCTAATAAAAATTACTTGCATATTTTTTGTATTTATATTACTTTATGGTAAAGTATTATGCCAGGAGACAAGATCTCTTATTCATTTTTGGCAAGACTGTGGTTGTGATATATAACAATAATTAAAAGAAAATAGATAATTTTTCAAAAATCACAGTATTAAAGCAAAATTATCAAAATTGTAATATTCCTCTGACTATAATAGTGGATAAATTCTATTTGAGCAAGTTATTACTTATTATTAAATTTGTTATAAACTATATTTACATAAAAACCTATACTATTACACTGATGATAAAGGTAGACTTTTATTAAATCCATCCGTAAATGTTCAGACAACACTGCCCTAGTTTATGTTCTTTCCTCACTGCCATGTTCATCCCAAACCTTCTTCTATAATACTACATCATTTTAATATTGATCTGAAAATCAACAATGCAATGGAATGGATCACTACTTTTTTTTTTTTACTTTTCTATTATTTCATTTTTGTTTGTTTGTTTGTGTATGGAATATTGTTAAACTATCCAGCTCTCCCTTCTACACTTAAAATGTTGAACATTTGAATTTGAGCTTGGTAATGACTGTGTCCTTGAATAGTCTGACTTTGAGAAATCCCTCATTAACCCCATTTATTTAACATATGTTTGTTAATATAATTAAATAGAAGCATGAATTGTGAGTACATAATAGTATATAAAAGTGGATTATAAAAAATAAATTATATTTGACCCTTGTCTAAGGAGTAACTTTTTTGTATATTTTTTGTGGTACAGTGCTTAAGGCATTTGACTGCTAACCAGAAGGTTGGTGGTTCAAACTCATTAGCCATTCCACAGAAGGAAGATGAGATAATCTGCTTCCGTAAAGATTTACAGCCTTGGAAGCCCAATGGGGGTCATTATGGCTTGTAATCAACTTAATGGCTTTGCATAAGGTTTTTGGTTTTACATGCATATTTGTAAATAATTATAATATGTTGTAGGGACAATTTGTTGTTGTTGTTGTTGTTGTTGTTAGGTGCTGTCAAGTTGACTCTCAATCACAGTGATTCTACGTACTGCAGAAAGAAACTCTGCCAGGTCCAAAGGCATCCTCAAAATCCTTGCTATATATGAGCCCGTCTTGCAGCTCCTATGTCAGTCTATCTTGTGAAGGGTCTTCCCCTTTGTCACTGACCCTCTGCTTTACCAAGCATGATATCCTTCTCAAGGCAATGGTCCCTTCTGACCAAATGACCAAAGTAGGTGATAGAAGTTTGGTCATTCTTGCTTCCAAGGAACATTCTGGTTACACTTCTTCCAGGATAGATTTGTTCATTCTTCTAGCAGTCCCTGGTATTTTCAGTATTCTTCACCAACACCACAATTCAAAGACACCATCTCTTCTTTGGTTTTCCTTATTTATTATCCAACTTTCACATGCATATGAAGTGACTGAAAATACCATGGTTTGGGTTGGGCCCATCTTAGTCTTCAAAGTGATATCTTTGTTTCTTAACACTTTAAGGAAGTACTTTGCGAAAGATTGTTCCCAGTGCAATATGATGTGTGATTTCTTGACTGCTGCTTCCTTGGGTGTTGACTGTAGATCCAAGTAAAATGAAATCCCTGACTACTTCAACCTTTATTCCATTTACCATGATGTTGCTTATTGGTCTTCTTGTGAGGATATTTGTTTTCTTTATGTTGAGATGCAATCCATAAACACTGTAGTCTTTGATTCTCATCAGTAAGTACTTCAAGTCGTCTTCATTGTTAGCAAGCAAGGTTGTGTCATCTGAGCATTGCAGATTATTGATAAGACTTCCTCCAATCCTGATGCCATATAGTCCAGTTTTTCCGATTAGTTGCTCAGTATATACATTGAATAAGTATGGTGAAAGTGTACAACCATGACAAACACCCTTCCTAATTTTTAAACTATGCAATATCCCCTTGTTTTATTTGAACAACTTCTTGGTAGAAGTACCAGATTCTTCATAAGCAAAATTAAGTGCTCTGGAGTCCCCATTCTTCTCCATGTTATCTATAATTTGTTATGATCCTCATAGTCAAATGTCTTTGCATAGTCAATAAACACAGGTACACATGATTTTTAGTATTTTTTACTTTCATACAAGATCCATCTAATATCAGCGATTGATATCATCCTTCAACTCATGTGTTTTTTGGTCATTGATTTTCAATGAATAAAATAAATTCTTCATTTGATCTCTAATTTCAGGTGCAATATATCCAAGGTCATATTTTGGCTTTCATGGCATTGTTTGAATTTTCTTCAGCTTCAAATGGAACTTGCATGTGAGCAATTGATGGTCTGTTCCACAATCAGATTCTGGCCTTCTTTTGACAGAGGATATTGAGCTTCTCCTGTGACTCTTTCTATAGATGTAGTCGATCAGATTCCTGCGTATTCTGTCTGTTGAGGTCCATGCATATAGTTGCTGTTTATATTGTTGAAAAAAAAAGTATTTGCAATGAATAAGTCATTGGTCTTGAAAAATTCTATCATGCGATATCTGGTGTCATTTCTATCACCAAGACCATATTTTCCAACTTTTGCTTTCTTTCCAGCTTTCACATTTCAATCACCAATTATCCTCAATGCATCTTAATTGCATGTTTTGTCAATTTGAGACTTCAGAGTTTGGTGAAATTTTCAATTTTTTCCTTTAGCTTTATTGGTTGGTGTGTAAATTTGAATAATAGTAGCAGTAACTGGTCATCATTGTAGGCTTATGGATATTATCCTATCACTGACATCATCAGGATAGATCTTGTGATTTTCTGTTTGATGATGAGTGTGACATCATTCCTCTTCAATTTTCCATTCAAAAACAAACCATTTCAGCTCATCAATCCCTAGGATATATGTATTTATGTGTTTCATTTCATTTTTGAAGACTTCTAATTTTCCTAGATTCATACTTCATACCTTCTGTGTTCCAATTATTAATGGATGTTTGCTGCTGTTTCTTCCTATTTTGAGTCATACCTCATCAGCAAAGGGAGATCCTGAAAGCTTTACTCCATACAAACCATTATCATTGACTCCATGTTGAGGAGGTAGTTCTTCCCCATTAGTATTTTGAGTACCTGCCAAGCTGAGGAGTTCATCATCTGGAAATATATAAGACAGTATTTCAGGACAATTCATAAAATTTTCCAGTAACAAATCAGTGTTTCACTGCCATCCATAAGGTTTTTACTGGCCACTTTTTTTGAGAATTTGGTGACTCCTTCCTTCTTCCCAGACTGTCTTAGTCTGGAAGCTATGCTGAAACCTGTCCACCATGCATTACCCTGCTGGTATTTGAAATAATGTAATATATCCTCCAGCCTCCTTATAATATGCAAGTCACCACAGTAGGACGAAGAGACAGACCAGTGGTAGTAGGGACTCTTAGTGTAGTATTATCAGAGCATGAGAAGGTTAAGGAAGTAAGGCTAAATATTTGTTCTGCAGAGATGCTATGTTATTTCTGGTGAGCTAATTAGCTCATAAGCCCACATATAGGGTAATTTGTTAGTAAAGAGTCATTTGTCCTTAGTCCATAGACTTCATCTGAAGTTTTCCTTTTTATCCAAAAGATAAGTACAATTGAAGAAAGCCCATGTAGCTTCTACATTTTCTGCATTCAAAACTTCTCAAAGGTAACTTTTATAAAGGATTCACAACTTTAATCTCACTTTCATTCATTACTAAATTATGAAACCAAATTAGACTAGATTCAAAATAATCTTTGTAAGTTCTTGAATGCACAGTTGAATTAATTATCACAACATTTTTCTTGGTAGAAGTAATTTCTTTCCTGATTCAATAAAGTAAAAATATTAAGATTTATAGGAATGATCATTTATATAGTAATTTAAACAAGTGATAATGTTTTCTTTTTGGACATCCTAGAAATACAAATAAATGCTTTATTTATTGTTAATATCATCAAATTTAAGTGTAGTTTCCAGGAGAATAATTATTATTTTTAACCTAAACAGATATTACTCTGATAGTTGATTATATATTAAGGGTAATGACCCTAGTAGCAAATCCAACATAAATATGATCACCTCAATAATGTAAAATTTATTTTTACTTTATGAAAGTTCATAGAAAATGAAATAGGAAATAAAAAAGTATTTCAACAACTAAATATCCTTTTTGAGATCTTTGACAAATTTTCACACTATATATTTTTGAAAGTGTATCAAGATAAAAATTGTGAAAATGACCTTTACTTTTATGCTTTTATTTTCTTGATGTGCTAGCTTGGATCATCATTTTATGCACTATTTATACTCCTTTTTATGGGAAAGCTGACCTTTACTGGAATTTAGATATGGACAGAATACAAATGTGCAAGCAAACTTCTTCATATGAGGTTAAAAAATAATCAAAAGGATGATAAGCAGATAAGAAGAGTATCAGAGAAAGATGTCATATGAAGTGTATCTTTCAGGCCAGGGTTTATAAAAACCAATTACAGTTTTTAAGCTCTCTGCATTGTTGTATCAGTACTTGAAAGTGAAAAAAAAGAAAAAAAATGAGGGAAGTATCTAAATGAAATAATTTTGATCAAATAATTTTTGAATTGTTTTGCACATGTGAATACAATGCTAATTATAATGTCTTGCTTAAAATTATACTAAAAAAAATACTTAAAATTCACAGATGCACTTCCAGTTTTCTTTGTGCAAAATGTATCATGATACTTCATTTTATAATTTATACACTATATAAATTTACAAATAAGTAAATTTGAATTAAATTATGTCTTTCATTTGTTTGCTATTGTTATGTGCCATGGAGTCGGCACCGACTCATAGCAACACCTCCTTGGGTTTCTGAGGCAGTATCACTACGGAAATAGATTGCCCCATCTTCCTTCCGAGGAGTGGCTGGTGGGTTTGAACCGCCAGACTTCTGGTTAGCAGTCAAGTGCCTTAGGCACTACACTACCAGAGCTCCTTGTCTTTCATTTAGGAAACACATTTTTTAAAAAATGATTTTCTCTTTTATTAAAAGTGATTAAAATGTGAAAAATCTCTTCTAGACCTTTTTATAATCTCAGCATATTTGACAAAAGTGACCCCTGTCATTAGTTTGGTGGAAATCTCTCCAGTAATCTTTCCTGATATATAAACATGGTCATAAAGCTTGACTATAATTAAAATAGTTACATAGTAATCACAGAACTAATACGGATATGGTACTCCTCCTTTTGAGGACACGTTGCTTGTTCTGAATACTTTACTATTCCTTCAGTGCATAAGTGCATATCACTGCCCATTTGTGAATGTGATTGTCTGAATTTCTTGTTCTTCAATTTATTCCACTTGCCTATACAGCACATTTATTGTGTGCACATAGAAACATAAATACACACATACACACACACATAAACATATCTGTGTATGGTATTTCTGGATGATTCAACTAGTTAAGCACTTGACCACTAGCCAAAATGTTGGTGGTTTGAACCCAACTAGATTTGTCTCTGAAGATAGGTCTGACAATCTGCTTTGGAAAGCTCATTGTGTTGAAATTCGTACTCCACCCATCGAAATGACTTGGAACTGACTCAAAAGCAATTAAAAACTAATAACAACATGTATGCATATTTGTGTGTGATTAATTTTGTTTTCTGTCTTTGTAATTTTATTGATGCATTAGCATACACCTCTCTCTTAAGCAACGATTTTCATTCAAAGTTCTTGTTCTATGTGCTCCAAAATGTCAGATAGTTCTGTTTTTGTTGTTGTTGTTAAGTGTTGTTGAGTCATTTCCAAGTCATAGCGACCCCATGCACAGCAGAACGAAACACTGCCCGATCCCGCACCAGCCCCACAATCCTTGCTATACTTGAGCCCATCATTGCAGTCACAGTGTCAATCCATCTTGTTGAAGGCC
>NW_006922090.1:68345-86618 GCF_000298275.1 Orycteropus afer afer | reverse complement strand
TTATCCATAATTTGTCATGATCCACACAATCAAATGCTTTTGCATAGTCAATAAAACACAAGGAAACATCTTTCTGGTATTCTTTGCCTTAAGCCAAGATGCATCTGACAACAGCTATGGCATCCCTTGTTCCACGTCCTTTTCTGAATCTGGCTTGAACCTCTGAAAGTTCTCTATCAATATACTGCTGCAAACGTTTCTGAATTATCTTCAGTAAGATCTTACTTACGTGCGATATTAATGATATTGTTCTATAATTTCCACACTCTGTGGGATCACCTTTCTTTGGAATGGGCACACATATGAATCTCTTCCAGTCAGTTGGACAGGTAGTTGTCTTCCAAATCTCTTGGCATAACTGAGTGAGTGCCTCCAATGGAGCATCTGTTTGTTGAAATATCTCAATTGTTATGCCATCAATTCCTGGAGCCTTGTTCTCTGCCAGTTCTTTCACTGAAGTTTTGACTTCTTCCTTCATTACCATTGGTTCTAGATCATATGCCACATACGCACCAGGTGCATCTCGCTGGGTTTTAAACACCAGAGGATCAGCCTCAAAACTCACGTCTACCTGTCACCACAGTAGGACAAACCAACAGACAAGTTTGTCTTGCTGTTGGATACCTCTTGTATCACCCCCACCTGGGTCCCTGTGGCTGACTGTACCTCTGTCTGTCTTCCTGTCTTTTAATCCCCTTTCTCCTGCTCTTCAGGCCTGTTGCTTTGGGTGTCCCTGAGTTGTCTCTTCTCACCTGTAACCTTGGGGTGACAGAGAGTTCTACCATTTAAAAAAGTTTTGCACCCTTACAATTAAATTAATTTTACCCAATTATTTATCTATGCACATTGAAATGTCTCTGTCTTTACAGGTTCTTAGTGAAGTACGATTTGGAACAGAGTACAGAGATCTAATAGCATGATCAGCCAATACTTACTAATCCCAAGAAAAGAACAAGGATGACTAGAAGAGCAGATATCATCACCCTGGGTTTCTGCAATTTTGATTCCCTCTTAGATGACAAGTTCACATCCAATCACACCCCAGTTCATGTCTTAGAAGTTTGATGTTGCTCTTAGTAGCTGGTGAGCAAGTACTGATGCCTAGCAACTCTGTGAAACACTACTCAGTCCTGCATCATTCTCAGTCATTGCTGTGTTAAGCCCACTGCTGCAGCCACTGTGACAATCCATTTCATTGAGGGTATTCTTTTTTTTTTTTTTTTGAGGAGCTCTGGTAGAGTAGTGCCTAAGGCAATTGACTGCCAATCAGAAGGGTGGTGTTCAAACCCACCAGCCACTCTTCAGAAGGAAGGTTGGACAATTTACTTCCGTAATGATACCACCTTGGAAAACCAAGGAGGGATTGCTGAGTCGGGTCCGACTCAACAGCATATAACAACAACAACAATAACAATTCCTTTTCTCTGACCTGCTCCTTTAAGAAGCATGATGACTTCTTCAGGGGTTGGGTCATCCTGAAAACATGTCAGAAGAATATGAGATGAAGTTTTGCCACCGTTGCTGCTAAGGAGCATTCTGGTTATACTTCTTCAAAGACAAATGTTCATCTAGCAATCCATGGTATATTTTAATATTCTTCACCAACAACACATGCCTTGGGTCAGGCACACCTTAATTTTCAAAGTGACATCTTTATTTTTAGCACTTTAAAGTGGTCTTTTGAAGCAGATTTGCCCAATGCAATAATTCACTTGAATTCTTAAGTGTTGCTTCCATGGACATTGACTGTGGATCCAAATGTGGTAGTTAACTTTGTATGTCAACTTGGTTGGACATGATTGAGTGGCTGGGTAGGTGGATGTAATATTCCCCATGATGAGACTGATAATCAACTCCATGGTGGAATCTACTGTGAGCAGCTGAGTAGCTGCCTTTGGGTATGTGGTCTGCTTCCTGTATATAAGAAGCAGCTTTGGAAATGGTCTCTAGCTTAGACATATTTGGATCCTGCATGTAGCCATGTCATTGTTCAGCACCCTGCCATGCTCTGCTGACCTTGGGACTTACAATGGACTTGAATTAATGGCCTGCCATGTGGTTTGGTAACATCAGGAGTGTGCCATTTTATTTGTCGACCTTGGGCTTGTTAGCTTCAGCAGCCAGTAGCTGCCTGAGTGGAGAGATGCCTCTGGCTTCAGTGAGCCAGGAGCAGGAGGCAAAGCTGCAAGGTTGAGGGGCTTTCACACCGCCCCTAGAGCTTGACACTTTTAACTCAGACTTCTAGCCTCCCATACTGTAAGATTATAAACTCTTGTTTGTTCAAGTCATCCCATTTGTGGTATATTCTTGTCAGAGTGGCACTAGGTAACCAGAACACCAAGTAAAATGAAATTGTTCACAAATTCAGTACTATCTTTATTTATCATGATATTGATTATTGATCGAGTTGTGTAAATTTTTGTTTTCTTTATTTTGGGGTGTAATCCACACTGAATGCTGCAGTCTCTGATTTTCATCAGTAAGTGCTTCAAGTCTTCTCATCTTTCAACAAGCAAGGTTAATGAGTCTTCCTTTAATCCTGCTTCTGTGTTGTTCTTTTTATAATCCAGCTTCTTGGAGTATTTGTTCATTATTGAATAAGCATACTGAAAGGATACAATGCTAGTGCACACCTTTTCTGAATTTATGCCATACAGTATCCCTTTGTTCTGTTCAAATGACTGCTTCTTGGTCCATATTCAGGTTCCGCATGAACACAATTAAGTGTTCTGGAAGTTGTGTTCTCCACAATGTTACCCATATTTTTTTATTACCCATACAGTATAATAACTTTGCATAGTCAATAAAACACAAATAAGTATTTTCTCATATTTGTTGCTTTCAGCCAAAATCCATTTGACATCAGCAATGACATCTCTCCTTCCATGCCCTCTTCTGAAACTGGCTTGAATTTCTGGTAGTTCTCCATCTAAATATTATTGCAACTATTTTTTAAATACCTTCAGCAATATTTTATTTGTGTATAATATTAATAATATTATTAGATAATTTCCAACTTCTTAGGGATCATGTTTCTTTGGAATGAGCACAGATATGGATCTTTTTCAATCCCATGGTCATGTAGGTGTCTTGCAAATTTCTTGAAAAGATGAAGCTTCATTTGCAGCATTTAATCCATTTCTTGAAACGTCTTAGTGGGTATTGCTTCAATTCCTGGAAAGTCATTTTATGCCAATGCCTTCAGTGTAGCTTGGACTACTAACTTCTATACCTACTATACTATTGCCTACTATACCATTAGTTCTTGATTTTTGCTACTTCCTGAAACTATTAAGCATTGACAAATTATTTTTGGTACAGTGACTCTGTGCATTTCTTCCATGATTTATTGATATTCCATACATTCAACATTTTCTCATAGAATCCTTTGATAATGCAACTAGAGTCTTTATTTTTTTTCTTCAGTTCTTTAAGCTTTTAGAAATGCTAGGAATGTTCTTGACTTTTGCTTTTCAGACTCCAGTTGTTTGCACATTTCATCATACTATTTTACTTGTCTTCTTGAGCTGACCTTTGAAATCTTCCATTCAGCACTTTTACTTCATCATTTTGGCAATTCTACTTAGTTATTGTATTCTCACAAGCAAGTTTCAGAGTCTTTCCTAATATCTGTTTTGATCTTTTCTTTCTTTCCCATCTTTTTAAAGAACTTTTATTTTTATAAAATAAACATTTTTATTTTATTTTTATATATGATGTCCTTGATAGCATCCTACAACTCATCTGGTTTTCAGTCATTATTGTTCAATGCATCAAATCTTTCATGAGATTGTCTGTAAGTTCAGGTGGGATATAGTTTCTCTTGTATTTTCTTTGTCATGGACTTGTTTTAATGTTCTTCAACTTCAAGTTGAAATTGTATGAGAGCAATAGAATGTCCATTCAGCACTTGGTCCCTGGCTTTGTTCTGACTGATGGTATTGAGCTTCTTCATTTTCTCTTTCCACAGATATAGTTGATAGGTTTCCTGTGTATTCCATGTGGTGAAGGTCCACTTGTATGTTGTTGTTAGGTGCCATTGAGTCAGTTTCAATCAGTTATCATAGACAACATGATGGAACACTGCTCAGTCCTGTACTGTCCTCAAAACCATGGCTATGCTTGAGCCCATCATTGCAGCCACCATATCTTTCCATCTCATTAAGGGTCTTCCTCTTTTTCACTGACCTTCTAGTTTACCAAACATCATGTTCATCTCCAAAGGATTAGTACTTTCTGACAATATGACCAAAATATCAGAGATGAAGCATCAACATCCTCACTTATAAAAAATATTCTGGCTGCAATTCCTCCATGACATATTTGATCATTGTTCTGGTTACCTAGTGCAACTCTGACAAGAATATATCACAAATGGCATGGCCTTAACAAACAAGAGTTAGTTTTCTCACAACTTAGAGGATTTAAGTCCAAGTTCAAAATGCCAGGCTCTAGGGGCTGCATGAAAGCCCCTCAACCTTGAGGTCCAACTCTGCTTACTATTCCCGGCCCACTGGAGCTAGAGACATTTCTTCACTCAGACATCTGCTGGCTGCTGAGGCTGAGAAGACGCAGGTTGACAAGGAAAAAGGCATGGTCCTGATGTGCCACATGGCAGGCTATTAACTTAAGTCCATTGTAAGTCCCAAGGTCAGCAGAGCATAGCAGGTTGCTGAGCAAAGACACGGCTACATGCAGTGTCTAAGAATGCCATAGGCTAGAGACCATTCTTAAAGCTTCTCCTTACATATAGGAAGCAGACCACATCCTAAAGGCAAATACTCAGTGGTTTGTGGTAGATTCCACCATGGAATCGATTGCCAGTCTCATCGTGGAGAGTAACTACCACCAGCTGCCCAGCCACTCAACCAGACCCAGCCAAGTTGACACACAAACATAACCATCACAATCATTCTAGCAGTCCATAGTACATTCAATATTCATCACCAATACCAAAATTCAAATTCATCAATTCTTCTTCAGTCTTCTTTATTCATTGTCCACCTCTCACTTTTTTATGAGACTATTGAAAATACCATGGCTCAGGTAAGACCCAACTTAGTCTTCAAAATGACATCTTTGCTCTTTAATGCTTTAAAGAGACCTGTTGAAACAAATTTACTCAGTGCAATACGTCATTTGATTTCTTGTCTGCTGCTTCCATGGGTGTTGATTGTGAATGATACAAGTAAATTGAAATCCTTGACAGTGTCAATCTTTTCTCCATTTATCCTGATATTACTTATTGGTCCAGTTGTGGGGATTTTGGTTTTCTTTTTGTTGAGGTTCAATCCAAACTTCATCAGCAAGTGCTTCAAGTTCTCTTCACTTTCAAGACGTGGTGGGTCATATAGAAATGGTATAATCCACATTTATCTTGCTAAAAAGTATTTTCAATGATTATATCAATTTTATAGCAAAATTCTATCATGAGATCTCTGGCACTGTTTTTATCACCAAGGCTACATTTTTTAACTACTGATTCTTCTTTTTTTGTTTCCAACTTGAGTATTCTAAACACCAATAATTATCAATGTCTGTGGATTGCACATTTGATAAATCTCAGACTATAAAAGTGGTAAATAAATCTTCAGTTTCTTCATCTTTGGCACTAATGTTCAGTGTGTAAATTTTAATAATAGTAATACTAACTGGTCTTCCTTATGGCATAAGGATATTATTCTATAATTGACAGTGTTGTACTTCAGAATAGGTCTTGAAATGTTCATTTTCACAATGAATATAATGAAATTTCTCCTCAGTATTTCCTTCCAAGCATAGTAGGCTATACATTGGTGTGATTCAAAGTGGTCAATACATTACATTTAAGCTCACACATGCCTAAGGTATCTATCTTTATGTTTTCATTTCAATTTTGATGACTTCCAATTTTCCCTGATCTATATTTCTTACATTTTATGTTCTAGTTACTAATGGATATTTGCAGCTGTCTTCTCATTTTGAGTCTTGCTACACCAGGAAACGAAAGTCCTGAAAGTTTTATTCAATGTATGTCATTAAGGTGAGCTCTAACTGAGGAGGTATTTCTTCCACAGCTGTATTTTGTGTGCCTTCTAATGTGAAGCCCTCAACATCTGGCACTATCACAGATAATATTCTCCTGCTGTTCATAAAGTTTTCACTAGCTATTTTTTTTTTTTTTTTTGAAAGTAGATAGCAAGATCTTCCTTCCTAGTCTACTTAATCTGGATACACCATTGAAACCTTTCCATTATCAGTGAGTTTGCTGGTATTTGAGATACCCGTGGCATAGCTGTTAACATCACAGTAGAACAAAAGTCACCACAGTATGAAAATTTGACAGACAAATATGAGAGTATTGGGAGGAGAATGGTCAAATTATTCTCTCTTGAACCAAAACTAAAACCAAACTCACCACCGTCGAGTTGGATTTGACTCATAGTGACCCTCCTTGGATTTCTGAGGTGGTATCACTACTGAAGTAGATTATCCAATCTTCCTTCCAATGAGTGGCTGGGGGATTGGAACCACTAGCCTTTTGGTTAGTAGTCAAAAGCCTTAGACACTACACCACCAGAGCTCCCAGCCATGTCTATATTCCAAATACCATATATAGAAAGCAGAGCAGGTAAGGGAACAGGGGATCACAGAGGATAATACATGGTAAAAGGGAGTAATGAAAGTGGATATCATTTATTGCCTTTTTTTCTGACTACTCTGGTTTACTCGTTCTAGAGAACAGGCTTCCCTCCTTTACTTTAATAACAGAGGTTAACAAAGTTCTGGATTGCTTCAGAGCACAATTATCTCCCACTAAAGTATATACTTTAGGAGCTCTGGTGGTGTAGTGACTAAGGCATTTCACTGTTAACCAGAAGGCTGGAGATTCAAACCCACAAGCTACTCCTCAGAAGGAGGAGTTTCTGTGGTAGGTTTAGTATGGATTGAGTAAAGAAGGTATCTCTACTTCTATACTACCTTCTGAGATACCACATCATAAACCCAAGGAGGGGTTGCTATGAGTTAGACCGACTTGATGGCAGTGAGTTTTTTTTTTTTTTTTTTTTTAAGTACTTTATATCCATTCCTCCTTCGTATATTCATTAGCAGCTAAGGATGTGGTTAAGAAGCATTTATAATATAGCACCTCTATGTAATCAACATGTGTGAAGCAAGACTCTGGGATGTAATGGTGCCAATAAATTCCCTGTGTAACAGCCCTGTATGGCCCTAAAAGAGGCAGATGGCACTTGGAGACTGACAGTAGACTAAATGCACTGCCATAGAGTCAGATCCAACTCATAGTGACCCCTCCTTAGGTTTCCAAGGCAGTATCACTACAGAAGTAGATTGTCTAAACTTTCTTCCAATTGTGAGCCAACAATCTGCCATTTTATGTGTCAATCTTGGATTTGTCAGCATTAGCAGCAAGCAGCTATGTAAGTGAGGAGAAGACTCCAGTTTGCTCCCGTAGGTCTGGAACGAAAGACAGACATGAAGCCCAAGGTTATGGAGCTTCCACCCTGCCCCTAGAGCTGGGACTCTGAACTCTGACTTCTTACCTCCTGCAGTGCAGTCAATTGCTTAATATGGCCCTTCTAGTTATCATCCTCCATTTTTTGATGTATTATAAATATTAATCTCTATGCACGAGAGCAAAAATGTGATCTTGAATGTATCCCTCCTGAATTTAGAGACCATTTAAACAATAGATTTGACACATTGAACACCAATGACCAAAAACTAGAAGGATTGTGAGATGGCATCAACAGCATCATTCAAGAAGAAAGCCAGAAGTCATTAAAAATATAAGAAAGAAAAGACCAAAATGGATGTCAGAAGAGACTCTGAAACTTGACCTAGAGCAAAGAGTACCTGCTAAAAAGGCAAAAAGGCCACATCTTCTGACCTCCTCTAACCACAGAGGAGGAAGACAGAATCGTTATCAGTAGCCCAAGGCCCATTACTGTGAGTCCAGACATGCTACCTCCCTCCAGCCCTTTCAGCAACCCTGACACAAATATTCCTCCCCAGCACCCACCACCTTTCTGCTGGGCTCGATAATTCACTGCAGTGGCCACACAGAAGTCACAGATTACGGAATTTATTAGGGAAGCACCAGGCTATAATTCAAGTTCAGAACAAACACTCAGTCTCTCTTCCAGCCCAGCATCCCTCAGCCAACAATCTCTCACAGTCTTTCTCTCAGAAGTGTGTGTCCCTCAGTGTCTCACTCAGCAGTGCATGTCTCTTGCATCTCTTTCCTAGCAGCACATGTCTCAGGAGTGCATGTCTCTTTCAGCAGCACATCTTCCTCAACCAGCAGTCACAAAGAGACTTCTCTTGCCTCTAGGAGGCCTCCTTTTGAGCCTCGTAGAGTGGCCAAACTGACCAATCATAACCTCAGAATTCTAAGCACCTGAGAGAGAGCAGGAACCTCCCAGAACATTGCTTTGTGTTACACCCAACAGAAATACCCCAGGTGGATAACTTTTACAATCAGGAGCTCCTCAGTTGCTCACAGCAAATTCCACTACAGAGTTTATGAAGGCTTACGTCTAGAAAAGCCATACCAGGTAATGTACTACACCGTGGTACTTAAAGCAAATGGAAGAAATGAAAAGATAAAAGAACTGAAGAGAAGATTTCAAGGAGCAGCTCCAGCAGACAAAGCCAATTACTACAATGAAATGTGCAAAGACATGGAGCTAGAAAACCAACATGGAAGAACATACTCTGCATTTCTCAACCTGAAAGAACTGAAGAAAAAATTTAAGCCTTGAGTTGCAATATTGAAAGATTCTATGGAAAAAATATTGAATGATGCAGGAAACATCAAAAGAAGATGGAATGAATACCAGAGTCACTGTACCAAAAGAACTGGTCAATCTTCATCTATTTCAGGAGGTGGGATATATCCAAGAACCAGTGGTATTGAGGGAAGAGGTTGAAGCTGTACTGAGGGAATTGGTGAGGAACAAAGCTCCAGGAATTGACGGAAAACCAATTGAGATGTTTCAACAAACATATGTCACAGTGGAGGCACTCACTCGGTTATGCCAAGAGATTTGGAAGATAGCTACCTAACCAACTGACTGGAATACATCCATATCTGTACCCATTCCAAAGTAAGGTGATCCCACAGAATTTGGAAATTATCAAATAATATCATTAATATTGCATGCAATTAAAATATAACTGAAGATAATTCAAAAATGATTGCAGCAGTATATTGACAGAGAACTTCCAGAGGTGCATGATGGATTCAGAAGAGGATGTGGAACAAGGGATATCATTGCTGATGTCAGATTGATCATGACTCAAAGAATACCAGAAAGCTGTTGACTTTTGTTTTATTGATGATGCAAAAACATTTGATTGTGTGGATCATAAAAAATTGTGGATAACATTGAGAAGCTGGCAATTCCAGAAAACTTAATTGTACTCATGAGGAACCTGTGCATAGACCAGTAGGCTGTTGTTCAAACAGAAAAAGGGAACACTGCAGTGTTTAAAATCAAGAAGTCATTGCTTCAGGGTTGTATCCTTTCACCATATTTATTGCATCTGTATGATCAGCAAATAATCTGAGAAGTTGAACTATATGAAGAAGAACATGGCATCAGGATTGGAGGAAGAATCATTAACAACCAGCAATATGCTCATGACCCAACTTTGCTTGCTGAAAGTGAGGATGACTTGAAGTACTTACTGATGCAGATTGAAGAATACAGTCTGCAGTGTGGATTACATCTCTATATAAAGAAAACAAAAATCCTCACAACTGGACCTATAAGCAGCATTACAATAAATGGAGAAAAGATTGAAATTGTCAAAGACTTCACATTGCTTTCCAATGAAAGCAGCTGTCAGGACATCAGGTAATGTATAGCACTGGCCAAATCAGCTGCAAAGGACCTTTCTCATGTCCTGAGCAGCAAAGATGTCTCCTTGAGGACTAAGGTGTGCCTGACACAAGCCATGGTATTTTCAATAGTCTCATATTCATGTGAGAGCTAGACAATGAATAAGGAAGACTGAAAAAGAGTTGATGCTTTCCAGCTGTGATGTGGCAAAGAATATTGAAAGTACCATGGACTGCTAAAAGAAACTAATAGGGCTATCTTGGAGGAAGTGCAGCCAGATGCTTCATGGAGGCGAGAATGGCCAGATTTTGCCTTACATACTTTGGCCATGTTTTCAGAAGGAATCATTCCCTGGAGAAGGATGTCATGCTTGGTAAGGAGGAGGGTCAAGGAAAGAGGGGAAGGCCCTCAATGAGGTGGATTGATACTGTGGCAGTGGTGATTGGCTCAAGTGTAGCAAGAATCATGTAGCTGCCTCAGGACTGGACGTTGTTTCATTCTTCTGTGCATAGGGTTGCTATGAGTCTGAAATGACTCAATGACAATTGACAACAACAACAATCTTAGAAAAGGGTTGGTCACAGCTTGCTCTCACATGGGAAGGCTCTCAATACACCTTTTTTTTTTTTTTTTTTTTTTTTTTTTTTTTTTTTTTGCTACAGAGTTATTTGAATTCACCAGTTTGCTCTCATTTCTTGGTTAAAAGAGACTTGGAGTAGGTGTAGATTTCAAGTATGTTCATCCATTACATTGATGATATCATGTTAATATCAAATACAGAAGAACAGGCTAGAGCAGATTTGAAAACAATGCTGGCCCACAGGACTAATAACGGCTGGTTAATAAACCCAGCAAAAATCCAGGGTGCTGCCCAAATGGTAAAATTCTTGGGAATAACTTGGGTACAACCCACCTGTGACATTCAACTGGCAGCCAAGAATAAATTGCTGTCACTACCTACTCCCAAGATTAAGCATGAAGCCCAATATTTAATGGGTCTATTTGGATTTTGGAGGACACAATTTCCACATCTGGGAATACTTTGCTTGCTCCCATCCATAAAAGCACTCAGAAGAAAACTGCAATTGAATAGGGGCCTGAGCAACAGCAGACTATGTCTGAAATACAGAAAGTGGTCTCACTCTCCCTGTTTTTCGGCCCCTATGATCCACATTCAGACATGATTTTGGTGGTGTGTGTTACATGTGCTTATGCAGACTGGAGCTTATGGCAAAAACCTGAGAGTGTTGCCCTACAATGACCACTGGGATTCTGGACTAGAAAGGTTCCAGATGCTGCAGCATGATACACATCATTTAAAAGGCAATTACTCGCCTGCTATTGGATATTGATTGAGAATGTCTCAGTGACAGAAGGACATAAAATCATCATGAGATCTGAAATACCCATTATGTCTTGAGTGATACCAGAGAAACATTCTAATAAGGAAGACAGTGCATAAAAGAGTTCCATAATAACATGGAAATGGTTCATATAAGAAAAAGAGACTGAAGGAATGCACAGAGACATCCAGCATATCTATGAGCTGATAGCCTCCTTTCTCATAGCTTCCACCCTGGAACCACCTGAGGAGTTGCCAGAACCCATTGCCACATGGACTCTGTCCTATGAACAACTTTCTGTGGATACACACAAGGCCACTTGCTTCACAGATGACAGCTCCAAGGTACATGGACAGCAATTGGCATGGAAACCTGCTGCATTAGGAGGAAATCAAACCAAACTCACTGCCATCAAGTCTGATCTAACTCATAGCAACCCCTCAATGGGTTTCCAAGGCAAGATCACTACTGAAGTAGATTGTCCAATCTTCCTTCTGAGGAGTAGCTCGTGGGTTTGAACCACCAGCCCTCTGGTTAGCAGTCAAATGCCTTAGGCACTACGAGCTCCCCCATCAAGACCAGCAGATGGAAAGACCCTTGTTGAAGAAGGTAAAGACAAGTCAGCTTAATGGGCTGTACTGCATGTTGTCTTCTTAGTTGTCATGGAAGAATTGGGCAATGGAGAGTTTGGATTTTTACTGATTCATGCTAGTAGTCAATTGCCTGGCAGTGTGGTCAGGTAAATGGGTGATGGGAAATTGGACTATTAAAGGGAAGCTGATGTGGGACATGGACCTATGGAAAGAAGTCTGAGAATTCAGATGACTCATTAGTGGCCATGTGGGTGCCCATCAGAAGAGTCCCCTTCCTGAATAAGACAGTGACTGGAATCAGCAAGTGGACATGTTGGTATGCTTCCTTTAGGGGGTCAATTGGCTCCATGAAATAAGTGAACATGTGGGTGCTGCAGCAATACAGAGATGGGCTGATTCCAGTATACACATCCCTCTTACACCCTCTGAGGCACAAAATGCCAAAAAAAAGACTGCTCTGTTTGTCAATAAGAAAGAGAGAGGTTACAGATGGCTATGGGGCAGATTCTCCTGGGAGAAGGCTCTGCACACAACTGGCAAGTTAATTATATAGGACCAATGATGCCAGTGGTTCCAGGTGGCTATAAATGGTTCCAGGAATAGATATTTACTTAGGACTGGGTTTTGCTTATTTCATGACAGATGCAAATGCCAAAAGCACCATTAAAGGATTGGAACAAAAGATACTGTACCAATTTGTGCCAACAAGTTATATGTCCTCAGACCAATGAATGCACTTTATGGCCCATAATGCAGTAATGGGCCAAGACACATCATATTAAGTGAACATACCATGTAGCATACCATCTTCAAAGTAATGGTTTGATAGAGAATTGGAATGGGTAATTGGAACATTTGTTATCTAAAACAGGGGGAGGTAAAAGCCTGAAGGACTGGCTTACAAGTCTTCATGAATGTGTGCTCACACTCAACATGAGGGAAGCAAAGGGAGGATCACCATTGGACAAACCCCTATGTTTTTCTGGGGGATCTGGGGAAGAGGTGGTGGGGAAGGATGCTGGTACCATCATACGATTCTTCTCCACGTCACCTGACACAGCTTTATTCCAGCCAGAAGCTGTGGTCTCAGAACTCAGGAGACAGCTATAGCTGCCAGAGACAAGGGTGATCCTTAAGCAAGAGACTGTAACATTACCTCTGAACCTGCATGTCAGAATCCCAGAGGCAAGGGTGATCCTTAAGCAAAAGACTATAACTATACCTCTGAACCTGTATGCCAGAATCCCAAAGGGACTTATGTGATAGATTGCACCTTTCCCTGTCATTTGGCAAAATTTGGGCTAACAGTGAATACTACCATCTGGCCAAGTGGTCAAGATAACCCACTCATTTTGTACCTATGTAACAATACCCAACATGAATGGGAGTAGACTAAGGGGGAAGCACTTGCTAGACTGATATTCTACCAGCAATCTAGGTTGAAACAGCAGCTGAATCTGATGTCTCTTCCCAAGGTGGGAAAATTTGGGTAAAAATAAATGACAAATGCAAGGAAGGAGAAATAATAGCTGAAGGTACATGAATGAATAAATGGGTTATGCAGCTGGGGAAATCTAACATTATGCTGGTACCTAAAGAGAGATTCAGAGCAAGGGAATAATATTCTATCAGTTAAATTTTATCAAAGGCCAGAAAGGATGATGCTGAGACAAACTTTTGAGTACCTGATCAGATCAGATGGACACCTACCATAGACCAGAATGGCTGGTCCCTGAGTAAGCTCACCCTTCAGAATCTTTCTCCTACTGAAGGATAATTATTAATGACTTTAGAACTGATAACATGACTTGGAGGGGTAAATTAATCCTTCAAGTGTGAAAGGGCTAATGGCTAGATGAACAACGGGGTGATCTGCCGTGTAGTGGACTGCTTAATATGGCGCTTCTAGTCACCGTCCTCCATTTTGTGAATATTGTGAATTTTAGTCTCCATGCCTGTTTAGGGTGGGATGCATTTGGAGCCCTACCTTGCTGGAAGGGATCACTCAAGTCATCACCCTCGGAATCCTTGAGGATATACATAGGAATATGCTGAGAAAGTTCACTCTCTAGATCCAGTTATGCATTTGATAAGCCATCATCTTAGCCCTGAACTCGAGACAGCAGCTGTCATCTGACTGCTGATTTGGGTTTGCCAAGTCCTGCAGCCATGTGACTTGGAAGAATCCTCCAGACCTACCCAAAGATCTGAGATTTGCCAGGCTCTCAGCCTCATAGCCTCCACCACCACCATGGGAGCCATTTCCTTGGGAGTTTATGAGTTCTGTGAGACATTACAGTGAACTATGGAACTCTAAGACCAGAAGGAGACTTCTGAGGGGAGGAGGAGGAGTTGATGTCAGAGATGATGAAGTGGCAAGGTAGTTTGGAAAAGTTGGACATTTGGGAACATGTGGGATCTTTAACCTCTGTCTCATAGGGACCTGCCTTGTCCTGATCTTTCTAAAAGAAATGATTCGAGCACCTCCTAAAATGTAAGAGAATAAATTTCTGTTTGTTAAACCTATCCACTGATGGTATTTCTGTTACAGAAGCTCCAGAGAACTAAGACACAGCAGTATCTTAGTAAACTTGTCTCAGTAAACTAAGAACTTGCAGAAATTCTAACAAGATCCAGGAAATTATATGGAACAAGAGATACTATTGCTGATGTCATATGGCTTTTGGCCAGTAGCAGAGAACACTGGAAAGATGTCTACCAGTATTTTACTGACTATGATAAGATATTCCACTTTGTGGATCATAGAGAATTAAGGATAAATTTGTGAAGGGTGGAGAGAATTCCAGAACACTTAATTGTGCTCATGTGGTAACTGTTCATTGACCAAGAGGTGGTTGTACAAACAGAACAAGGGGATCGTGCATGGTTTAAACTTAGGAAGGGTGTGCCTCAATTTTATATACCTTCAGCATATTTATTCAATCTGTATGCTGAGAAAATCATCCTAGAAACTGGACTATATGAAGAAGAACACAGCATCAGAATTGGAGAAAGAATTCTTAACCTACAATATACAGATGACACAACCTTGATTGCTGAAAATGAAGATGACTTGAAGCACTTATTAATGAAGATCAAAGACTACAGCCTTCAGTATGGATTACATCTCACCATATTGAAAACAAAAATCCTCATAATTGGAGCCATAAGCAAAATCATGTTAACTGCCAAGTATTTCATTTTACATAAACCCACAGTAAACACTCATGGACACAGCAGTCAGGGAATCAGACCTCATGTTGCACTGGGAAAATCTGCTGGAAAAGACTTGTTTAAAGTGTTAAGAAGCAAAGATGTCACTCTGAAGACTAAAGTGTGCCTAAACCATGCCATAGTATTTTCAACTATCTCATATACATGTAAAAGCTGGACAATAAATAAGGAAGCCTGAAGAAGAGTTGATGCCTTTGAATTATGGTGTTGGTGAAGAATAGTGAAAGTAACATGGACTTCCAGAAGAACGAACAAATCCGTCTTGGAAGAAGTGCAGCCAGATTGCTCCTTAGAAGCAAGACAGCAAATTTTGTCTCACCTATTTTGTACGTATTATTAAGAAGGACAGGAATGGGTAGTGTTAAAGTCTGTTGTATGATACTCAATGTGGTCACAATGAGTTGGAACTTAGTGGAAAGCATCTAACAATAATGCCAATTCACCCAGCACACACATTTCTAAATTACAAACCTTTGTTCAATACCTATTGTGTTTCACAAAGTCTCAGAGAAGAGATCTTGAGGATGTATTGAGAGGAAGTGACAATAATATATTCAAAGATCTGACTTCCCTGACTGTAGACATAATAAATAACAGAAAAATTCTTAATGCTATGTTGATCATGCATCCATTAACTCAGTGTTTCAAGTTCCCCTTTATAACACCTATGCTTAAATTGACTTTCTCTACCTATGGTTGTTTTCTGGAGTTTTTTATTCATTTTGGTTAAATGTATCCTACTTATGTTGATAATCTTAGCATGTTTTCTGTATATTCACTTCCAACCAAAACTGGTACTTATTCTCTGCATTTTTTATTCTTTCTTATAATTTTATGCCAAGTTTGGGTAGATATATGTCCTCAGAGTAACAAGATTATTCCATAAAATTTCTTCTAGTGCTTCACAAAAAAGCAGATTTTACATATGTGGAAATTTTTTCATCATCCAGTGAAGGTAAACATTGGAAATTCTCTCTTCTTCCAGTGTCTGGAATTGATCCATTGTACACACATTTTAAAACAACTTAAGTTCATAGTTTGTGATAAAAATATTTTATATTCTAGAGATCATAATGACCACAAATGCTGGAAATTCTTTTTTTTTTTTTTTTTTTTTTAATCAACAGTGCATTGTTGTTGTGTTGTTAGGTGCTCTCCAATCATCTCTGACTCTATGTACAGCAGAATGAAACACTGTCCAGTCCTCTACCAGCTCCACAATCCTTGCTATACCTGAGCCCATCATTGTACCACTTTGTCAATCCATCTTTTTGGGGGCCTTCCCCTTTACCTTCCACTTCACCAAGCATGATATCCTTCTCCAGGGATGTCCCTACTGACAACATGACCAAAGTAGGTAAGATGAAGTCTGGCCATTCTCCTTTCCAAGGAGAATTCTGGCTGCACTTCTGCCAGAAGAGATTTGTTAGTTCTTTTAATAATCCACAGTACTTTCAGCATTCTTCATCAACACCACAACTCAAAAGCATCAACTCTTTTTTGGTCTTCCTTATGCATTGTCCAGCTCTCACATGCATATAAGGTGATTGAAAATACCATGGCTGTATCAGGTGCATTTTAGTCAACAAGGAGATGTCTTTGTTCTTCAGCACTTGAAAAGAGTTTTTTTCCAGATTTGCTCAATGTTTTATATCATCTGATAATTTGGCTGCTGCTTCCATTGGTGTTGATTGCAGAACCAAGTAAGGTGAAGTGTTTGACAACTTCAATCTTTCCTCCATTTATTGTGATTCTAATTATTGGTTCAGTTGTGAGGATTTTTGTTTTCTTTATATTGAGGTGTAATCCATACTGTAGACTGTAGTCTCCAATCTTTATCAGTAAGTGTTTCAAGTCATCCTCACTTTCAGCAAGCAAAGTTGTGTCACTGCATATTGTAGGTTGTAATGAATCTTATTCCAATCCTGATGCCACGTTCTTCTTCATATAGTCCAGTTTCTTGGATTATTTCTTCAGCATACAGATTGAGTAAGTACGGTGAATGGATATAACCCTGACACACTCCCTTCCTGATTTTTAACCATGTCCCTCTGTTCTGTTAGAATGACAGCCTCCTGGTCTCTGTACAGGTTCCTCATGACCACAATTAAGTGTTCTGGAATTCCCATTCTTCTCAATGTTATCCACAATTTGTTATGATCCACATAATCAAATGCTTTTGCATGGTCAATAAAACACAAGTAAACATCTTTTTGGTGTTCTTTGCTTTCAGCCAAGATCCATCTGACATCAACAATTATATCGCATGTTCTGTGTCCTTTTTTGAATCCAGCTTGCATTTCTGGGAGCTCTCTATCAATATACTCCTGCAACCATTTTTGAATTATCTTCCATAACATTTTACTTGCATGTGATATTGATGACATTGTTGGATAATCTCCATACTCTGTGAGATCGCTTTTCCTTGGAATGGGTACAAATGTGGATCTCGTTCAGTCAGCTGGTCAGGTAGCTATTTTCCAATTCTCCTGGCATAGTCAAGTGAGTGCCTCCAGTAGGACATCTTTTTGCTGAAACATCTCAATGGGTATTCCATCAATTCCTGTGGCCTTGTTTCTCACCCATTCCTTCAGTGCATCTTCACTTTCATCCTTCAATACGATTGGTTCTTGATCATATGCCACCTCCTGAAATGGATAAACATTGATGAATTCTTTTTGGTTCAGTGACTCTGTGTATTACTTCCATAAACCCTTTCAATATTGCAACACAAAGCTTAAATTTTTTCTTCAGCATTTTCAGTTTGAGAATTACTGAATGTGTTCTTTCCTTTTGGCTTTCCAACTCGTGTCTTTGCACATTTCGTTATAATAAATGACTTTGTCTTCTCTAACTGCTCTTTGAAATCATTTAATCAGTTATTTTATACTGTCACTTCTTCCATTTTCTTTAGCTACTCTCTGTTTAAGGGTAAGTTTCAGAGTCTCTTCTGACAACCATTTTTGTTGTTTCTTCCTTTCTTGTTCTTTTAATGACCTTTTGCTTTCTTCATGGATGATGTTCTTAATGTCATCCAACAATTCCTCTGGTTTCAGTCATTGGTGTTCAGTGTATCAAATCTATTCTTTAGATGCTCTCTAAATTCAGAAGGGATACTTTCAAGGTCATTTTTTTAGGCTCTCATGCATGAACTTGTTTTAATTGTGTTCAACTTCTCCTAGAACTTGCATATCAACAGTTGATGCTCTGTTTCACAATGTGCTCCTGGCCTTGGCTTTTTTTTTTTTTTTTTTT
>NW_006922090.1:66473-67988 GCF_000298275.1 Orycteropus afer afer | reverse complement strand
CCTGGCTTTGTCTTGACTAAAGGTACTAAAGTTTTCCCTCATCTCTTATCACAGATATAGTGGGTCTAATTCCTGTGACTCTATCCGGTGAAGTCCACATGTATAACCACTGTTTGTGCTGTTGAAAAAGGGTGTTTACAATGAATAAGTTGTTGGTTTTGCAAAATTCTATCATGGGATCTCCAGTGTTATTTCTATTACCAACGCCAAATTTTCCAACTTCAAGTGATTCTTCTTTGTTTCTAACTTTTACATTTCTGTCACCAATGATAATCAGCACATCTTATTGCATGTCCAGTCATTTTCTGACTGCAGAAGTTGGTAAAAATCTTCAATTCTTCTGCTTTGGCTTTGATGGTTGATGCATAAATTTGAATAATAGTGGTATTAACTGGTCTTCTAAGCATATGGATATTTTCCTATCACAGACAGCATTGTACTTTAGGATAGATCTTGAAACATTTTTTGTGATGGTGAGTGCCACGTCATTGCTATTCATTTTGCCATTTATGGCAAAAATGATTGTCTGATTCTATATGGCCCAAACCGGTCCATTTCAGCTCATTAATTGCTAGGATATGATCTCTGGTATTATATTGCCTAAGGTACTTGACTGCTAACCAGAAGGCTGGTGGTTCAAATCCATCAGCCACTCTTCAGAAGGAAGGTTGAGCAATCTACTTCTATATTGATACTGCTTCAGAAGGCCAAGGAGGAGTCACTATGAGTTTGGTCTGACTTGATGGCACATAATAGCAACAACAGTAATGTCTAGGATATCAGTCTTTATGTGTTCCATTTAATTTTTGACAATTTCCAGTTTTCCTAGATTCATACTTCCTATTTTCCTTGTTCCAATTTAATGGATATTTGCATCTGTTTCTTCTTATTGAGTCCTGCCACGTTGGCAAATGGAGGTCCTGAAAGCTCTACTTTATCTATATCATTAAAGTCTGGTCTACTCTAATGAGACAGCTCTTTCCCAGTTGTATCTTGAGTGCCTTCCAACCTGAGGGTTCGTTTTCTGGCACTTTATCAGAAAATGTTTCTGGGCTACCCATAAAGTTTTCCAGTAATCTATCAGGCATTTTTTTCACTGTAATTCATAAGGTTTTCACTGGCCAATTCTTTGAGAAATGAATGGCCTCTTCCTTCTTCCAAGTTTGTCTCAGTCTGGAAGCTCTGCTGAAACCTATGTACTATGACAACCCTGCTGGCATTTGAAATACTGATGGCACAGCCTCTAGCCTCACAGCAAAACTCAATCCACCACAGTATGACAAACTGACAGACCAGTTCATCTTCCTCAGTTGTCCAATCTGCAGTGCTCACTTCCTAATCTTTCCCCAACCCCCTCTGGGCATCCGCCTGACTCCCGCTTCCTGCCTGGGGCTGTCCCCTTACCTGTTGTGGTTCTGTCACTTGCAGATCTTCCCCCTACCTGTTCCAACTGTCTTCCTACAATGTGTAGGAAGAAAATTTTCATTATCTGCATTTTCAGAATTAATGCGCAAA
>NW_006922090.1:64446-66072 GCF_000298275.1 Orycteropus afer afer | reverse complement strand
TTTAGTTGGGTAGCCTGTATTCTATTTTCTACAAGGTAATCAGAACTAATATTTTAAAATTACATTCCTTTTATGTTACTTTTCTCTTTGTTTTTACCATATCACTGAGAGTAAAATTAAAGTTTATGTTACTAACTTAAGCCACTATAAAGTTTTACATCATGTTAATTCTTGTTCCATCTGCTACCTCTCTCCCTTTTGATTGGAATGCTTCAACCCTCATCACATATTCTAACTCTGGGATTTGGCACTTGCACCTTGAATGGGATTTGGCACTTGCACCTTGTATTTGGAATGTTCTTCCCCAGAAAATTACATAATTGACAATGCCTTTTTCTTCAGGTATTTACTATTGGTTTACTGCGGTGTACTCCCTTCCCATTGCTATGAAATGAAATAGCCATTCCCCATATTCTGTATTATTTTTTAAGTTCTTCTCTTTTACTCTGCATGTATCCTCACCAAATATTTTCCACTACCAGTATAAGTGTAATGGAAGCTGTGGTGGCAAAGTGGTTAACACATTCAGTGTTCACCTAAAGTTCAGTGGTTTGAATACATCATCTGCTCCACAGCATAAAGATGAGTCAGCTTGCTTCCATAACAATTTATAGCCTTGTAAGCCTATAGGGAAAGGAGCTGAGCTCTGGTGGCACAGTGCCTAAAGCATTTGACTGTTAGCCAGAAGGTTGGTGGGTCAAACCCACCAGCCACTCTGCCAAAGGAAAATGAGGCAATTTATTTCTAGTAAATATTTACTGCTTCAGAAACCCAGTAGGGGTCTGTGTGAGTCAGAATCTACTGAAAGTGACTTTGGTTTCATTTTGCTTTAAACCTTTGGGGAAAGAGCTCTGATGATGTAGTGGTTAAGGGAATCGGCTACTACTCTAATAGTCAATGGTTCAAACCCACCATCTGCTCCTTGAAAAAAGATAAGGAAGTCAGCTTCCATAGAGATTTACAGCCTCGGAAATGCAATGGGGGTCACTGTGTGTTGTAACTGACTTGATGACAGAGAGTTTGGCTTGGGAACTAATGGGGCAGTTTTACTCCCTCCTACAGTATGATTATGAGGTGGGATCCACGAGATGGCAGTGGCTTACCTTCGTTTTTAGTACATGTTCCATGAAAACAAAGGCATGGTTCTATTTAGTGATAGACCATTGATCCTGGAGTCAGTCATACAGAATAGTTCAACTAATATTCTAGAAATGAACATAAAACAATTATCAAGTAAGCAGTTGTGGAAGTGAATCTGGATTAGAGTGAACACTACAGGTTGAAGAGTGGAGAGTCATAAGAATGCAGAGGTCTGAACGTGCCAATTCTTTGGCCGTATTGCCATTCTAGAAATGGAACAGGAAAGGTTTCAAGTGTATTAAATGTGGAGTGAAGAAGAAACGCTTTTGCAGGTGAGTTTAAAATGTTTTATTTGCAGATAAAGATTTACAAGGTTGATGTCTTATGAAGGTTACTCCTGGTTATGCCGACTTAAAATTTAAATATGTATTTGCAGTGTTTTCCTCGTTGACATAGACAGTATAAATGAAGCTAGCCTTGAAGCTTATTACTTAATTGAAGTGCAATGCTAATTCAACTATGAAAGTCCTAGGAAATATAATGACA
>NW_006922090.1:57628-63921 GCF_000298275.1 Orycteropus afer afer | reverse complement strand
AAAAAAAAAAAAATATATTTGACTCCAGTCAATTCCTACTGATGACTTTTAGCTATAAAAAAGTAAAATAAAATGTAATGAGGGAAAATAATAAAATACAGTTGAAGCAATTTATTTTTTATTTATTGAAAACCAAATTGCTAGTCATTTTGGAAACCTGCGTGATAGATTTAAGCAGTGTTCATATTGAAAATAAGCTCCATACTGAAATCTAACATTTCCTGTTTATCCTATGTACGTTTATGGTAAGTTTGAGCAGTTACTTGGGCTCTTTAGCAATTTTTTAATTAAAAGAGATTTGAAAAATTCAATTTTCAGCTATATGAGAAGTTGTCTTTCAATTTCTATGAAAAAATATCATTTAACCATATGAATATAGCTGAGAGTTTTTTTTAAAAAAAAAGAAAAAGAAAACTGTCCCATTTGTAGAATAAAATTATCTTCATTTTTCTGTTTGTTTATATGCACAGGTTCTGCTTGAACTGTATTGTTTTTTCTCTTCTATTACGTACACAGTAACATTTTTCTATTTACTTTTCTGAAAGTTACATATTCAGAAGTTCATCACTCTCTGCACACATACACACACAAAAATCACTTTGATCACATAACAATTTAGAAATGGTCGATGTTGATTCCTCACTGCCAGAATGGAGCTCTCAAATTTGATTAGTCAGAAAACCCTCATCTGGAAGATTCCTTAAAGCATGCTGAGTCAATAAATGTGAATACACACACATACAAACACTACACAGTCACAGAGTCAGTTTGACTCATAGCTACCCCTTCTGGGGTTTCCAAGGCTGTATCTCTACAGAAGTACATTGCCCAGTCTTCTTTCTGAGAATCTTCATCTAAACTTTCCAGAATATCCTTTCATATCTTCTTTCATATTCTGAAGTTACTAGTAATGTATTTTTACAAGTTATCTCTGAGATAATGCTCAGTATTTTTTAACGTTATTTTCCCTTGACTTCAAAATGCATAAAAGATAAATATTTTCTAGTATAGTTTCTATACTAATTTAATATTTCATATTATGTATTATTTCTTGGAAAAATTGTTCCTTGAGCAAATAATTATGGCCTTTCCAACAACAACAACAAAAAAAAACCTCACTCCAGTCAAGTTGGATCTGACTCAGAGTGACCCCTCCTTGGGTTTCTGAGACAGTATCACTATAGAAGTAAATTGCCCAACCTTCTTTCCGAGGATTGGCTGGTGGGTTTGAACTGCTAGCCTTCTGGTTAGCATTCAAATGCCTTAGGCACTGTACCACCAGAGCTCCCACAGGCTTGCCACCACACTTTATGTTTGAGTGACTTGTCTTAATTGCATATGGACTCTACATGGTTCAAAGGGTTTGCTTGGACTAAGGCACTTGACTGCTAACCAGAAGGCTGGTGGTTCAAACCCACCAACCACTCCTCAGAAAGAAGGTTGGGCAATCTACTTCCATAATGATACCACCTCCGAAACCCAAGGAGGGATTGCTATGAGTCCAGTCCAACTCCATGGCACATAACAACCACAACAACAACTGATGGAAAGATTGGTTCTAATCCATTCAGCACAGACACACAACCCATCTAGGGATCTGCAAAAACAGCAAGGAGGTCACATGTTCTGACCTCCTCTAATCCCACAAGACGAAGACAGGATTACCATCAGTAACCCCAGGCCTATTCCTACAAGGCCAGACATGATGCCTCGCTCCAGCCCTTTCACCAACTGTTCCTCCCAAAGCACCCACCACCTCTCTCCTGGGTTCGATAATTCGCTGCAGTGGCCACACAGAACTCACAGATTATGGGGTTTATTAGGGAAGCACCAGGCTACAACTCAAGTTCAGGAAGAACGCTCAGTCTCTCTCCCAGCCCACTGTCCCTCAGCCAACAGTCTCTCACAGTCTCTTTCCCAGCAGTGCTGGTCCCTCGGTGTCTCACTCAGCAATGCGTGTCTCTTGCGTCTCTTTCCCAGAAGCACGTGTCTCTTTCAGGGGTGCCTGTCTCTTTCAGCAGCATGTCTTCCTCCGCCAGCAGTCAGAGAGAGTTCTGCCTCTAGGAGGCCTCCTTTTGAGCCCGGAAGGGTGGTCAAACTAGCCAATCACAGCATCAGAACTCTTAAGCACGTTAGAGAGAGTGGGAACCTCCCAGAACATTGTATTGTGCCACGCTCAACAGAAATAACCCAGGTGGATAGCTTCAGCAATCAGGGGCTCCTCAATTGCTCATAGAAAATCCCACCTTGGAGTTTACAAAGACTTATGGGTAGAAAAGCCACACTAAGTAATTTACTACACTGCAGGATCTAACTAAAGATTACAGCCATTGAAAACACCAGGTAGTGCAGTTCTAGCCTGAAACACAAAGAGGTCACCACATGTCAAAATTCCTTTGAGAAAAAGTTTTTTTTGTATGTGTGTTTGGTTTTACTTGTGTATTTGTTCAGTCAAAAATTATATTCCAACAATGGATAGCTAATTAATTTATCACTGCAAATGCACAGCTACAATTAAACATTCTAAGAAAATATTAAAGATGATAGTTTACTGTTAGGGTTAACACATCTGTGATAAACACTTAGCTGTAAACATGTGTCTACAGCTACTTAATCTATGGACATGGAAACATCAGCTCAAAACAAAACAAAAGCAAATGTATAATAAAAAATATAAAAGTCAAAATATGCTTCAACATTTACTTGAAAAACAAATATTAAAATATGTTTTAAGCTTATTTTGAAATATAGAAGATTATATTTATTCAATCAGAAAAATATTTGGTTAAAAAAGGTAGTACTCACTCCTTGGGCTCTGATTACATTGTGAGGCATGCTGGCATAATTGAAAATGAAAGGTTTGGTATTCAACAGTGGCAGGAAATTATTAATTGCAAAGCTTTTTCATTTCTTCCCTATCTATGAACACAAGTCACAGGTCAATTAGGTAGTTAGCATAAAAATTAAGGTCAGAGAGAAATATGTAATTTCTGCTTAGGTATAATAAATTATAGTTAATGTTTTTAGTGAAACATAATTATTCTATTGTTTGTGTCATAACTGCAATTCAATTTTGAATATCCGCACCCACCACTAACCTAGCCATCCAAACTTTTACATTTTCCAACCATTTGTTCTGGGAACTTGCATTCTCTTCACCATTTTTAATTTCCTTTGTCTTACAGCTTTCTACTCTTTTGAATCTCTTTCTGATTTCCCTGAGTAAGTGGTAAAAGAGAAAAATGGTACATAATCACAGCCTAAATGAAATAGATGGAGAAATATGTTGTTCTTGGAAACTAGAGTTTAGCCTCTAGACAAAAAATGTTTCTGCAAATATTATAGTCATATTTCCAGTTATTTTGAAATATTTTTTCCTTTCATATGTGTTATGAAAAAACAAAGCATACATAGTTTTTCCGAGGGAAATATCTGCATCTTATCAGATAAATTTGAGTAATTAAAATTTAACAAAAACATTTCACAATTAGTCAGATTGCACTACCTGAATCTGAGATTTGTATATCCAGGCATTTGACCGCTAACCAGAAGGTTGGCAGTTCAAACCTCCCAGGTGCTTCATGGAGGGAAGATGGGGCAATCTACTTCCATAGAGATTTACAGCCTCAGAAACCCAATGGGTCACTATGTGTCTGATTTGACTCTGCAGCAGTGGATATATGCAGATATTAACAGTATAGTTTGTTAAATCCATCAGTGCATGTTTAAAACAGAAAGCAATGCTGTTATATATGCTATGTAAGATATATTTAATTGTGCAGCTGAATATGCATTTAATTCTCATTTGAGTTGGCATTTGTTTACTGAAAATGTTTTTAGAATGCGAAGCATGTTGCTGGTAAAATCTTTAAATTGAAAAGAAAAACATATAGCAAAATGAAATATGTTATAGACTTGATTATACATTTTATTCATCTTATATCTTTCATGATTAAAAAGAGCTGCAAATATTACAATGCAATTATTTCAAAATTCTGTTATCTTGTAATAACTTATTTTTTCTCCAATGTTCTTCTTGTGCATAAATACTTTACCTTTGAAAAATAGTCTAAAAGTTGACTTATGTTGAAAATTAGAAATATAAGATGCATACAATTATTCAAAATTCTGTGTCTATTCAGCACAAATGATAGGTATTTAACAAAACACATAGTTAAAAAGTTAATCAGATGTCGGTATGTTAATTGCATAGCAAAAGGGGAAAAAGTGGCTAACATTGCCATGCAATTCCTTTAATAGTCATTTTTAATTAACTCATCCTAAATTTATTCAATTCATGAACTGAATATGGATGTGCTCTTTTGGCTAGCAGTTGTGAAATGAGCCTCTACCAGGAAACTATAACTGTCTGCTATTTTTCCACTTTCAAATTGCTACATAAAGTTTATTGGATCATTGCACATCCTAAACAGTGCCTATGAAATGCCTCTCTAGGTATATTCAGATAATATTAATGCTTGATATTTATGGTATTGCAGCTAGCCTTCTTAAGCTGAAGGCAATGTGAATGTCAAACTATTTTCAACAAGCTGAACTGATAATGTGTAAACCTTGTTGCACATCCAAACATAATAGCCACAGAAGAATGTAGATTGATTTATTTGGCATATGGTGACAGCATGTTTTTAAACTAAGATGACATTCATTTTTGCTTAAAGTATAAAAAAAACTGAAGTAAACATAATTTATTTCATTGCTTTTTCTTTTTCTCATAATGGTAAATAGAAGGAAAAATTTATAAGTCATCTTTACAGTTTCAAAAAAGATACTGTAAATAGAATAGTTTATATATGAAATTGAAATTGAAAGATTATAATAAAACAAGTAGAGAAAGCTGATTTCTGAAGTTAGTAATTATTTACATTCCATTAAATGTCAGTTTCTCAACCATATCTAAATCTTGATGGAAAATAGATATTGTAGCATACATTGATTTTATTTTTTTTCTAATTCATAAGTCATAGAGGTAGTAATAAACATAAAAGAGAATAAGAAGTCAATTATGTAGCAGAGGGGTCAAGAAACTGTTTCTTCAAGGTCCAGATAATAAATATTCTTTCAGGACATTTTTAACATTTTCAGGTCATTGTCACAACTACTTAAATCTGCTATTGTACTATGAAACAGATATAATCAATGTGTTAATAAATGGGCCAGGTTTTTTTCCAATAAAGCCTTGTTTACAAACACACTTAGCTTTTTGATGCTTCATATAACAGGAAAAGTTTACAGAAAAAAACAACAATAAACAAGAAAAAAATCTTAAAAAAAAATAAATTTAAATGATTTGGCTTTCTTTTATTCACTGAGGCATTGTTTTTTCTCTTAAACTCACTTAAAATATTTCAAATACAGACACTTTACCAAAGAAGATATACTAGTGGCCAAAAAATGCATGAGGAAATGCTCATGATTATTAGCCATTAGAGATATGCAAATCAAAACAACAATGAGATACCATCTCACCCCACCAGTAATAGCAAAGTTTAACAAGACAACGTTACAAATGCTGGTGAGGTGGCAGAGAGACTGGAACTCTCATATACTATTCGTGGGACTGCAAAATGGTGCAATCATTATGGAAAATGATGTGATGTTTCCTCAAAAACTAAAAATAGAAATGACATTTGATGGAGCAATTTCATTACTAAGAACACATCCTAAAGAGGTGAGAGACAGGACATGAATAGACATATGCACACCCATGTTCATCACAGAACAATTCATTATAGCAGAGATGGAAACAATCTAAATGCCCATCAACAGATGAATGGATAAGCAGACTATGGTACATTCACAAACTGGAATACTATGCTACATTAAAGAATGTTGAAGAATACACAAATCATCTCAAAACATGCATGAATTTGGAGGACATGGTGAGTAAAATAAGTCAATTGTAGAAGGACATTCACTGTGTGAGCCCATTATTATAAAAAGTCAAGGAAAGGTTTACTCAAGGAAGGAAATTCACTTTGTTGGTTAACAGGGATGGAAGAGAAGGGGATGGGAAATTTCAGACTAGTTGGGGGTCACATGTTGATTTGGGTGAGGGGAGGGATGGTATAGAAAGAGTCTATGATCAATGTGATGATACTGAAGAAAGGAAAGACACATAAGATAAAGACAATAGAGGCAAATACTAGTACATTCACAATACTGCATTACCACTAATACCAAACACTGTTGTTGTTGTTGTTGTTATGTGCCGTCGAGTCGGCCCCGACTCATAGCGACCCCTCCTTGGGTTTCCGAGGCAGTATCACTACGGA
>NW_006922090.1:56334-57528 GCF_000298275.1 Orycteropus afer afer | reverse complement strand
AAACACTAGGCTATGAGTAAATTTATGGATCGGTGAGAAGATCATGAGAGAGTAGGTGAACAAGAATATACCCTAATACAGAGATAAATTTGATGTTGCTGTTGTTAGATGCTGTCAAGTTGTCTCTAATAGCAACCCTATGCACAGCAGAACAAAACACTACTTGGTCCTGAGCCAGCTCCATGATCCTTGCTATACTTGAGCCCATCGCTACTGCCACCATGTCAATCCATCTTGTTGAGGGCATGCCCCTCTTTCATTGACCCTCCACCTTACCAAGCATGACATCCTTCTCCAGGGAATAGCCCCTTCTGACATCATGACAAAAGTATGTGAGTCGAAGTCTGGCCATTCTCACCTCCAAGGAGCATTCTGGCTGCACTTGCTCCAGGACAGACCTGTTAGTTCTTTTAGCAGTCCGTGATACTTTCAGCATTCTTTGCTAACACCAAAGCTCAAAAGCATCAATTATTCTTCAGTCTTCCTTATTCTTGGCCAGCTCTGACATGTATATGAGGCGATTGAAAATACCATGACTTGTGTCAAGCATACCTTGGTCCTCAAGAAGACATCTTACTACTCAGCACTTGAAAGAGGTCTTTCGCAGCTACTTGCCCAGTGCTGTACGTCATCTGATATTCTGACTGCTGCTTCTAGTGGTGTTGATTGTAGAACCAAGAAATGTAAAGTCTTTGGCAATTTCAATCTTTTCTCCATTTATTTGGATGTTGCTTATCAGTCCAATAGTGAAGATTTTTGTTTTCTTTATATTGAGATGTAATGCTTACTGTAGACTGTATTCTTCAATCTTCATCAGTAAGTGCCTCAAGTCATCATCATTTTCAGGAGCAAAGTTGTGTCATTAGCATATTGCAGGTTGTTAATGATTCTTCCTCCAATCCTGATGCTACATTTCTCTTCACGTAGTGCAGCTTCTCAGATTATTTGCTCAGCACACAGATTGAACAATTATGGTGAAAGAATACAACCCAGATGCACTCTCTTCTTGATTTTAAACCATGCAGTGTTCCCTTTTTCTGTTTGAGTGACAGTCTCCGGATCTATGTACAGGTTCCTCATGAGTACAAATAAGTGTTCTGGAATTCCCAACTTCTCAAAGTTATTCACAATTTTTTATGATCTGCAAAATCAAATACTTTTGCATAGTAAATAAAACAAAAGTGAACATCTTTC
>NW_006922090.1:48543-49720 GCF_000298275.1 Orycteropus afer afer | reverse complement strand
AGCATCATAGAAATACACAAACTTCCACTGACAGATGATGGCTGACATGAGAAACACTAACTGGGAATCAAACATGTCACACATGGAAGGCAGCAGTTCTATCAATGGACTACCACTAAACCAACACTTCTTTCATATTTTATCCACCTTTATCATCAGCATCTTCACGTTGGGAGCAATGGGTCCATGCCCTATGCTTATTTTGTCACAGATGGAATATAAGAACTTGTTCAAAAGTTTCAAATGTGTCTTGCCTAGTGAGATTTAGCTACTTCCATTGATGGATGTTCAATCTGACAGTATCTGATACAAGAACTTAGCACTTCTCCTCAAGGAGACCAGACAATCTTGGTGCCGATATGATTGTAATATATTTTATAATGGAGAAGCAGTGATTCCTTCTTACCAGAAATACAATCTACATTGGGTATGATTTTGCCTTCTTTGCCTGTAATGGATACATTACCATCTTGGGCTCTCATAATATTTTTATAATAATAAAATATGCATACAGAATTTCCTCAAACACATTTTGAGGCAAAGAATGTGCATAAATTTGTTCTTGATTATGGTATATCCTGATCTTTCAGAGATCCTAAACACATAGAATCAGTTGCTTTATAAAACAAACTAACAAAAAATAATTAGCTTATGTCATCTTGGTTAAAACATCCAACAGGGTTGGATTAGGATTCTCTAGGATACAGTTTATCTTCTGGACTAATAGCAGATGTAGCGTGATTTCTTTAGTAAACCTACTCATCACCTATCTACTATCTCATATGACATTTTGCATTCATGGCAATAGTAAAAATCTACTCTCTGATTATTTTGTGCAATAACAATATACATCAGCAATGATGAAAGCCGGGATGTGAGGAGAGAGTAACACTGCCTGTGATGGTTAATGTTATGTGAAAACATGACTGGGCCATCACTCTCAATGATTTGACAGTCAAGTAATTATGTAATTTGGCAATTATATAACCATGCAGTCATCCTCCATTTTGTGATCTGATGTGGCCATCTTCCATTTTTGCATAAGACCATTTTTTTGCATAATGACCTTCTGTTTGGAACATAAATGTGTTGATAAGAGAGGAATGGATATAGTCAAAAACAGGTTTAGAGACACAAGAATGGAAATGAAATTGCCGTCTCTCACTATCATTATTCT
>NW_006922090.1:40299-41442 GCF_000298275.1 Orycteropus afer afer | reverse complement strand
TGGCAAAGAATACTGAAAATACCATGAATTTCCAGAAAAATGAACAAATCTGTCCTGGAAAAAGTGCAGTCAAAGTACTTCATAAATGGAAGAATGGCCTGACCTTTGTCTCACCTACTTTGGTCATGTTATCTGAAGGGATCAGTCCCTGGAGAAGGATATCGTGCTTGTGAAAGTGGAGGGTCAATGAAAAATGAAATGGCCCTCAATGAGATGGATTGACACAGCGGCTGCAAGGATAGGCTAAACTGTAGCAAGGAGCGTGCAGATGGCACAGTGTCGTGTTTCGTTCTGTTGTACATGGGTCACTATGAGTCAGAATCGACGCAAGGGCACCTAGCAACAACAACAGTGTGTCATCTGATTTCTTGACGTGAATTGTGGATGCAAGGAAAATGAAATCCTTGACAACGTCAATCTTTTCCCCCTTTAAGATGTTGCTGCTTATTTGTCCCTTCTAGAGGACTTTTGTTTTGTGTATGTTGAGGTGTAATCTGTACCAAAGGCTGGTCTTTGATCTTCATCTGTAGTTGAGTTGAGTCTTCACTTTCAGCAAGCAAGGGTGTTTCATCTGCATATAGCAGGTTGTTAATGAGTTTCCCTCCAATGCTGACCCCACATTCTTCTTTATTTAGTCCAGTGTCTCAGATTATTGGCACAGCATACCAGTTGAATAAGTATGGTGAGATGTTAGCAACACTATTCCATTATTTCTGCATTCTGTTGGATCACTCAGAGTGGACACAAATATGGATTTGTCCAGTCAGAAAGCCAGGAAGCTGTCTTCCAGATTTCTTGGCATATACAAGTGAGCTCTTCCGGTGAATGCTGCATTTGCTGGTTGAAACATCTCAACAAGTATTCTGTCAATTCCTAGAGCCTTTTATTTTATCTTATTATTTTTTTCAATCCCTTCAGTGCTGCATGGACTTCTTCTTTCAATACCATCAGTTCCTGATCATCTGCTACCTCCTGAAATGATTAAACCAATATATACAAAAAAAAAAAAAAACCTCTCTGTCAATTCAGATCTGACTCATAACAACCTCTCCTTTCATTTCTGAGGTGGTATCACTACAAAAGTAGAGTATCCAACCTTCCTTCCAAGGAGTGGCTGGTGGGTTTGAACTGCCAGCCTTCTGG
>NW_006922090.1:34759-36204 GCF_000298275.1 Orycteropus afer afer | reverse complement strand
CTATCATATGTAGTTGTGGTTGTACATTTCCAACTAATCATGCCTTCAGCTAAATCATAAATTTTCTTTATAGATTATGTTTTCACTAACATTTTTTGTCCTTTGATCTATTTTTTAATTGTATTGTTTAATTTTCAATTGTATATGTATTTAAATTATTTTATTATTGGTATATGACTTTATTTCATAGAGATTAGAAAACATACTTCTTTTTATTTTCCTATTCTTTGCATTGTTGAAAGAGCTCTGGAGGCACAGTGGTAAAGCATTAGGCTGCTAACTAACCCACCAGCTGCTCTGGGGAGAAAGATGAGACAGTCTGCTTTCGTAGATATTAAAGCCTTCAAAATCCAATATCCTATAGGGTCAATCTGAATCAGTATCAACTCAATGGCAGTGGGTTTTGTTTTTGGGTTTTGCATTATTGAGACATTTGATCAGAGAGGAAATACATAGGTGAATTTTCTGCTAATATACATTTAGTTAATGTTGTGAATTACATTTTTGTTCCCCTGAAATATATATCGGAATACTAACTTCAATATTTGTGGAAATAACTGTGTTTATGAATAGAGATTTCTTTGCTATGACCATTGGATTACATCTCAGTGGAGTGGGTTTTAAATATAACCAATTCTGAGTTATTAAACAGCAGATTAGACACAGAAACACACACACACACACACACATGGAGGGAAGACATCTGCCAGGAGTCTTCCTTATCTACTGCTGCTGTAACAGAAATGCAAGTGGATGGCTTCAACAAACAGAAATTTTTTCTCTCTCAGTTAAGGAGCTAGAAGTCCAAATTCAGGGCCCCAGCTCCAGGGGAAGGTTTTCTTTCTCTGTTGGCTCTGGAGCAAAGCCCTTGTCTCCTTTCAGTATCCATGGGCCCAGCCTTCCTCGGAGATCTGTATGGGTGTTTGCATCAATCTCCTCCTTGGTCTAGGAGATTCTCACTGCAGGGACCCTGGGTCCAAGAATGTGCTCTGCTCCCAGGTTTTCTTCGTGGGGGTACTGAAGTGCCTCCACTCGGCTAGCTTCTCTATTGTTTTATCTCTTGTAAGATAAAAGTTGATGCAGGCCACAACCCAAGGAAATATCCCTTACATTGGATGAGAGCTGGGACCTGATTAAGGGTGTTGCATCTCAGCCTAATACCGTTAGAACTGACTGGCTGATCACATAAGATTACCTCAAAGGGGATGATGATATTTTTACATAACTGCCAAAACAATGAGATTTATAGGTGAGCTAAAATGATACGTGTTTTCTGGGGACACAATTCAACTCATGACACCCTGTTAGGATCATGTGGAAGCACAGGAAAATGGTAAAACCTGGGATTTTCTACAAGGAAGAAATTGATATGGTGAGTATCCTTATTTAGATTTTTATTTGAAAAAATACATTTCTGTTCTTTAAATCCACATGCAGTTTGGCTG
>NW_006922090.1:32307-33064 GCF_000298275.1 Orycteropus afer afer | reverse complement strand
TTCTGAGGAGTGGCTGGTGGGTTTGAACTGCCAGCCTTCTGGTTAGCAGTCAAGTGCCTTAGGCACTATGCTACCAGAGCTATAGTCTTCCAGAAAAGCAAACAAATCTGTCCTAGAAGAAGTACAGGCAGAATGTTCCTTAGAAGAGAGGGTAGTGAGCCTTCATCTCTCTGTACACACGTTACCAGGAGGGGCCAGTCCCTGGAGAAGGACGTCATACTCGACAAAGTAGAGGGTCAGAAAAAATGTAGAAGATCTTCAGCGAGTTTGACTGATGCAGTAGCTTCAAAAATGGACTCAACATAGCAATGCTTGTGAGGATGGCACAATGCAAAGCAGTCTTTTGGTCACTATGAGTTGGAACCAATTCAAGTTCTTTTACAATAACACCACCACCAACAACAACAATAAAACAATGTTTCATGAAATAAAATAATATCAAGTAACTTAAGAAATCAGTTACTTAAAAAATAAAACAGTAATAATAAATTATTTGCATATACATAATTTATTATTATTTAGCATGCACATTTCATATATATATGTATATCCAATATATATATATTTTAACATATATACATTAGGTATTTATTCAAGAAGAATGAAAATATCTTTCCTCAGAAAACCTTGCCCGGGAATATGTGTAGTAGTTCTTTCTATGTTTGTAAGAATTACTGGAGTCTTTCCTGTGCCTATAAAGTTTGCGAGGAGCTCTGGTAGCATAGTGGCTAAGACGCTTGCTAACCAGATGGCTGGC
>NW_006922090.1:25765-27524 GCF_000298275.1 Orycteropus afer afer | reverse complement strand
ACAAGTTGTTTCTGACTTATAGTGACCCCTCCTTGGGTTTCTGAGGTGATATCTCTATGGAAGTATATTGCCCAGTCTTCCTTCCGAGGAGTGGCTGGTCTGTTTGAACTATGAGCCTTCTGGTTAGTAGTCAAATGGCTGAGACACTAGGCCAAAGGAGCGTGTGAGTGTTAAATTATCTCCATTTGTTACTATACATTACTGTATGAACTTTTAAAATTTAGGTATTGTTAAATAAGTATCATTTTCTTCTTACAGTTTGGACTTCAATTTTCTGTTAAATTATTTTAGTTCTATAAGTCAATGCATATTTATTCCATATAAAAAAAACATCTTCCTATCTAGTAAATAGTCCCATAGAATAAATCATGTGCCAACAGGTGTGAGACACTGCTCTAGCACTGGGATTTCACTGTGTCCAAATTCATCCCCCAACCTGTTCTTAAAAATACACTTCTATTTAAATGCGGCCAGAACCTACTTGTTTATGGTTGTTTATGGCTACTTTCTAGGTACTTTATCAGAGTTGAATAGCTTCAATAGAACCTTCATGTGACCAGAAAAATATAAACATTTGTCCTGACCCTTTATAGAATAAATTTACACACCCATGAAGTAGGAACAGCAAATCAAGAGAAAGAAAACATAAATTAGAGGCCTCCTGGAGCTCTCTGACTAAATACAGATTCAGGACAAACAGTATCAATGTAATGCCAGAAAGAGATTGTAATGAAAGATGTGGATTGGTAGCAGTCTGTGAACAGAAGGTACCCAAGGGGAGGACTCCTGAAGGGCTTCCAGGAGGAAGTGATAGCTGCATTGTACAGAAAATTAAATGACTGTGAATTGTTTACTCTTAAAATTGTTATTAGATAAAAAATGCTTTTTCTTTTAAAAGAATGGTTAGATTCTTTTTTTTTTCATTAAAAGATTGAATGTGATAGAATGTAAAACTACAAATGATTTCCCCAAGAATTTGCTTTTGCCTCCTTGTTGTTTTTGTTGTTGTTATGTGCCATAGAGTCGGACCCAACTCATAGCGACCCCTCCTTGGGTTTCCGAGGCAGTATCACTACGGAACTAGATTGCCCCATCTTCCTTCCGATTTGCCTCCTTAGCAGTTACATATTTCATTCATTTTGGCTTAGATAGAATATACATTGTGTGAATGCATTGCATTTCATTCATGTGGAAAAGATATAATAATTATCATGTGGATATACTATACTTTAACAGACTTTTGTTTCCAGATATTTATTCTCATGAACTTCTGTAAGTATCCCTTTGTACTATGCAAGCCTTTCCTCAAGATATGTACCTAAGAGTTCAAAGGATTTATCACAGTTTTTCAAGAATAAATCTTTGTAAACTGTTTTCCCAGAAATATAGTTGACATTGGGATTTCAGTTTATATTTGGTTGACTAAGAAATAAACTAGCTACTTTGTTAAGCAAATGAAATAAAAAGGTTATTATTTACCATATAATTTCTTGTTTAAATAGAGTGATTTTGTTAGTTGGCATTTCCACTTGCAGTGAACAAGAAAGACTCTAGGTTAATATCTTCTCCAACATGTAATACCCATGCTGTGGTAGGCATAACAATGGACCTTCAAAATATCCTTATCCTAACCTTAGAGCTGTGGCTGTGGTATTATGTTACAAGAAAAGAGAGTTTAAGGGGACAGAATTAATTATTCTAATTAGAAGCTCTGGTGGCATAGTTTCTAATTAATGAACCTCAAAATGAAGAGATTTTT
>NW_006922090.1:24811-25330 GCF_000298275.1 Orycteropus afer afer | reverse complement strand
AAAAGCTCAATGCTGTTGTTGTTGTTAGGTGTTGTCAAGTCATCTCTGATTCATAGTGACCCTATGTACAGCAGAATGAAACACTGACTGGTACTGTGCCAGTTTCACAATCCTGGCTATATCTGATCACATTGTTTTAGCCACTGTATCAATCCATCTTGTTGAGGGCCTTCCCCTCTTTTGTTGACTTTCCAATTTACCAAACATGATATCCTTCTCCAAGGAATGGTCTCTTCTTACAATATGAACAAAGCAGGTGAGATGAAGTCTGGCCATTCTCGCTTCCAAGGAGCATTCCAGCTGTACTTCTTCCAGGACAGATCTGTTAGTTCTTTTAGCTGTCCATGGTACTTTAAGCATTCTTTGCCAGCACAACTCAAAAAATTTGACTCTTCTTCAGTCTTCCTTATTCATTGTCCAGCTCTCATATGTATATTAGGTGATTGAAAATACCATGGCTCGTGTCGGGTGTATCTTAGTCCTCAAGGAGATATCTTTGGTCTTCAGCACTTTAAAGAG
>NW_006922090.1:22039-24251 GCF_000298275.1 Orycteropus afer afer | reverse complement strand
CTCAAACTGAAAGAACTGAAGAAAAAAATTAAGCCTCAAATTACAATATTGAGAGATTCTATGGGAAAAATATTGAAAGATTTAGAAAACCACAAAAGAAGATTGTACCAAAATCACTGTATCAAAAATAATAGGTCAATGTTCATTCATTTCAGGAGGTGGCATATGATCAAGAACCAATGGTATTAAAGGAAGAAGTCAAAGCTGAACTGAAGGAATTAGTGAGAAAAAAAAAGGCTCCGGGAATTGATGGAATTTCCATTGAGATGTTCCAGCAAATGGATGGTGCACTGGAGGCACTCACTCGGTTATGCCAAGAGATTGGAAGGATGGCTAGCTGGCCAACTGACTGGAAGAGACCCATATTTGTACCCATTCCAAAGAAAGGGGATCCCACAGAATGTAGAAATTATTGAGCAATATCATTAATATCACACACAAGTAAAATTTTACTGAAGATAATTCAAAAACAGTTGCAGCAGTATATTGACAAAGCACTTGCAGAAATGCAAGCTGGATTCAGGAAAGGATGTGAAATGATGGATATCATTAGCTAATGTCAGATGAATCTTGGCTCAAAGCAAAGAATACCAGAAAGATATTTACTTGTGATTTATTGACTATGCAAAGCATTGATTGTGTGGATCATGACAAATTATGGATAACATTGAGAAGAATGGGAATTCCAGAACACTTAATTGTACTCATGAGGAACCTGTACATAAACTAGGAGGCTCCTATTCTAACAGAACAGGGGGACACTGCACGGTTTAAAATCAAGAAGGGGGTGTGTCTGGGTCATGTCCTTTCACCATACTTATTCAATCTGTATGCTGAGCACACAATTTGAGAAGGTGGACTATATCCTGAAGAATGTGGCATCAGGACAGGAGCAAGGCTCATTGACAACCTGCAATATGCTGATGACACAACTTTGCTTGCTGAGAGTGAGGATGACTTGAAGCACTTATTTCTTACAATGAAGATTGAAGACTACAGTGTGAAGTACAGATTACACCTAGTATAAACAACTGGACCAATAAGCAGCATCACGATATATGGAGAAAATCTGAAGTGTCAAACTTCATATTACTTGGCTCTAAAATCAAAACCAATGGAAGCTTCAGTCGAGATATCACACGACATATAGCATTGGGCAAATCTATTGCAAAAGCCCTCTTTCAAGTGCTGAAGAACAAAGATATCTCCTTGAAAACTAAAGTGTGCTTGACACAAGCCATGGTATTTTCAATTACCTCATATGTATGTGAGAGCTGGAAAATGAATACAGAAGCCAGAAGAAGAGTTGACTTTTTGAGTTGTGATGTTGGTGAAGAATGCTGAAAATACCATGGACTGCTAAAAGAACTAACAAACCTGTCCTAGAAGAACGGCAGCTGGAAGGCTCCTTGGAAGCAAGAATGGCCAATTTCATCTCATCTACTTTGTCCATATTGTTAGAAGGGATCATTCCTTGGAGAAGGGCATCATGCTTGATAAAGTGGAGGATCAACAAAAAATGGGAAGGCCCTCCACAAGATCACTGACCTGGTGGCTACAACGATGTGCTCAGGTAAACAAGCCTTGGGGGACTGGCACAGGACTTGGCGATATTTTGTTCTGCTGTATGTAGGGTCACAATGAGTTGGAGATAACTCAACGGCACCTAACAACTACAAACTTTATGCACGTGTCCTTTATATATGGAACAGTTAGGAAGAAGAGTCAGTCATAGTGATACTGTTTGAGAAAGAGTCCATAGGACATGGTTGTTGTTAAAGAATGGGGCTCTGTGTCACAGAATGCAGGCAGCCTCTGGAATATGGAAAGTACAAGAAGGTTGATTTTCCTCTAGAAAAAAATGCAGACCTGTTAACATCTTGATAACCCTGTGAGACCTATTTCAAAACTCTGGCATCCAGAAATATAAGATAATATATATGTTGTTTAAACTGAGAAGTTGGTGGAATTAAAAAAAAAAAAAAATCATACATATGCAATCTTAATTTTTCCAATTAAATGGATGCAAAATTTTATTGGATGATTGTATTGATTTCCCTGTTTGTTAACCTATCTCTTGAAATACATATTAACCATATGTGATTCTTAGTCATATGAAATATCTGTTAATACTTGGCCATTTGCTATTTACTTTCCATGGTTTCTGATTTTCTTATCAATATATAAAAGTTCTGCAAATATTCATAATATT
>NW_006922090.1:18673-20074 GCF_000298275.1 Orycteropus afer afer | reverse complement strand
TAGGTAAATTTTATTGGCACTGCTTTCTGATACTTGAAAAAGAAACCAAAAATTAAATGTGTTAATGTTTTGACAAAATCCATTCAGCATTGATAGGATTATTTACAATATTTTAAAGGAGTTTTTCAATTTTTCCATGGGCATGATAATTCACAATAGATCTTACACTCAGGGGAAAGGTTGAGCAAGAGATGATGAAATACTTTTTATTATATACCAATTTGCTTACCTCCATTTTGATAATGTTGTTTACTGTATGAGTTTATCTTTACTACTTATTTGTATCATACAGCAGGTGTTTTCTTCTTCCTTGGGAGGTTTGCCTGGAGGCTCTGCTCTAAGCGACAGGCTACAATTTCCATCTTACAAGTAAGAACAGTTGCTGAACTTCAGGGAATATACTGTACTAGGTATGTGGATACTTAAAGATAGACTTGTGGGTACAATCTTCCCAGCTGGGTCAGTATTCCTAGCACTCATTTAAGTCATAAAAATAACCTCACATAAACAGACTTCTAGAAGTTGCCAAGCTCTTATTGTATAGGATTGAATGAACTGATGAGAAATATTTAAAATATTTTTCATATGGAATACTATTTGTATTATGTTTAATGCTTTGTTATCAGATGGATATATAAGGAAATATATTTCCCTTTTTTAGCTTTCTGTTAACTTTAATTTAATAGATTGCCCTTTTTAAACTTAACTAATACTGAGTGATATCTGATTTTCACTGACCTCTCCTGTATGATACATACACGATACATGGATACATGGTATGCATTCACCTTCTGTATGATACAACTAAGTAATAAAGATACACTTAATATAGAGATTCATCAGAAATAAATCATTTTACTCTGCCCTCATTCTTTACTTGAGAATATGATAATTTTAATAGATTCAATAACAAACTCTCTTCCAACTGACCAGGAAACAATTGTTCAAAAAGATTCAGCAATTTAGCATCACTCTGGAATTCAATGGGGAATACAGTTAATTCAATGAGATATGACAAATAGGACCATTTATTAAATGTTGTATTTATGTGGGTCTCATGCCTATAAGGGGAGCTCTGGTAGCATAGTGCCTAAGGCACTTGACTGCTAACCAGAAGGCTGGAGGTTCAAACCCACCAGCCACTTCTTAGAAGGAAGGTTGGGCAATCAACTTCTGTAGTGATACTGCCTCGGAAACCCAAGTAGGGGTTGCTATGAGTCGGGTCAGACTCTACTGCACATAATAACAAAAAGAACAATGCCTACAAAGCTCTCCCTGAAAAAAATGTATGTCAAGACAGCTTCCACATAGGACAGAGATTTTCAAAACCTTGGGCATAGTCAAGAAAATATTAATTTCCTCAACTTTATGTGTATTGCAAGTGAAATCTGGTGAGAAGAA
>NW_006922090.1:16173-17173 GCF_000298275.1 Orycteropus afer afer | reverse complement strand
TTTCATCTGAAAGTATTAAAATTGTCAAGTTCCACATTTGTTTTAAGAGTAGCATGCTTTACATAATTTAAATTTGTGCCATGAATATTTCTGATAATTATTCTCATTAAATTGTGCATTGTTGTTGTTATGTGCTGCGGAGTCAGACCTGACTCATAGTGACCCCTCCTTAGGTTTCTGAGGCAGTATCACTACAGAAGTAGATTGCCCAATCTTCCTTCCAAGGAGTGGCTGATGGGTTTGAACTGCCAGACTTCTAGTTAGCAGTCAAGTGCCTTAGGCACTACACTACCAGAGCTCCTCAAAAATTGTACATTAGAGACACTTACATGAGGCCAGTGTCTTCAGTGTCTTCATATTATCAAAGTGTTGTTTATTAAAAATGTCTTTTTCTTCTACCCAGTTAAATGTATGAGAAGACAAAATGAAATACTGGAATTTGGTTATGACATCATAATCAATAATGTTTATCAATTTTATTAGCTAATATAGAATGCTAAAATGTGTTATTTATGTTGCTAAAAGTGATAAATGTTCTAGGAACACATTCTTAAAATTAATTTGAAATTGCCTCCCATTTAAGTGCATCTGATATTCAATATAAATGCTGTTAATTCAGTAAATGGTGAATCTTCCCCTCCTGGAAAATGAAATGTTTAAACTAAATAAACTTCCTGTATTCAACTACTTAAAGTTTTGCAACAGCCAACATGATGTTAGCAGGAGAATCTTTGTAATCAAACTTGAGAAAAAGTCACTGTCTTAAAAGCTGAATTAAAGAAGCTTAAAAGTCAAGGATATTTCCCCATGTGACTCACTACTTTTTCTGTATCAACGAGAGAAGGAACTGATATGTAGGATCCTCATTCCAAGATGAACTTCAGTATGATATGTTGACTATTGAGAGCCAAATAACCTTTGCCACGTCATGTAAAATTTCCCACAATTTTATATATGTAGTGATACTGCCTCGGAATCCCAAGGAGGGGTCGCTATGAGT
>NW_006922090.1:12409-14903 GCF_000298275.1 Orycteropus afer afer | reverse complement strand
CTCACCAGCCACTCCTCAGAAGGAAACTTGGACTATCTACTTCCGTAGTGATAACACCTGGGAAACACAAGGAGGGGTTGGTTTGAGTCCGATCGGACTCCTTTGCAGTGAGTTTGTTTTTTCTTTTTTGGGGGGGGGTGGTGGAGGTCCTTTGAAATAGATACGGACATCAGGTCCTTTTTACCATAGAAGAAAATTATATTCAAAGAAAAAGTAACTTGCCTGTGCTTATTCAGGTCGTCATAAATTTGCACAGCTCACCTGAAACTCTCTCACCAGAATTCACGCCAGGTAACTGTAACTTAACATGTTACATGTCTATAATACATATAATGATGCTAGTTTGTTGCTATTAAAAATCCAGCAAATATCGAACACTATACCACTCTTAAAAAAAAAAAAAGTTGTTTAGTTGTGTTGTTACTAGTTGCCATTGAGTTACCTCTGACTCATAGTAGCCTTATGCACCACAGAATGAAGCATTCCATAATCCTACATCAACTTTATGATTGTCGGTATGCTTTAGATCCCTGTTTCGGCTACTGTGGCATTCATCTCACTGAGGGCCTCCTTAGTTTTCACTGATGCCTACGTTACGAAGCATGATGACCTTTTCTAGTGATTGGGCTTCCCTGATGAAAGACTATGTTAGAGAAGTAATAACTGGAATGTTTGAAATCACATGTAGTATAAACACAGAATACAATTCAATAGCACTAAATGATAGCATTTCTATTTTCTACTGTTTAAATTGTATAATTTCAGTTTAGTAATAATATTTCTAAAAATTCAGTTATTATCACAGAAATGCCAAATACCAATATTTTATTTTTCCAATATTTTACTTGAGACTCCTGAATTTTTCTGAGAAATTCGTTTATGTAGGCAAGTAAGTATCACTAGATTGTAACATAAGTCGGACCAAAAAAAAAAAAAAAAGCCTCTCACAGTCATGGAGTCCCTGTTGACTCATAGAAACCCCCCCTGGTTTTCCAATGATGTAAATCTTTATGGATGTAGACTGCCTCATCTTCTGTGGAGTGCCTGGTGGGTTTGAAGCACCAACCTTTTGATTAGCAGCCAGATGCTTTAACCACTGCACTACTAAAGCTCCTTTGTAACATAGCTAGTGACAGCAATATTTAGTGAGAAAAGAAAAATGTCTTATGTTTTAAAATGATATAACAAGATCTAGAGAAAGATACTGAAACAGGTCAGGTGTACTTGTTAATTCTTTTAGGGGATGTAGCTTTGGAATGTCTGTGTATGTTGATCTACTTCTACTCTAGAAATTATGACAAGAAACACAGAATCTTTAGCTTGTGTAAAACAATAATTATTTCTGAATCAAGTTTCTTCCACCAAAGCTGTTGTCTGTGTCAAAACATTTTCACTGGAAGGAAAACATTTGCCTTTTTTTATATGGTTCCTTTTGTATTTTAGCTAAATTGGAAAATTTCAGCCTGAAATTATACCACTAAATAGAAAACTTGCATAGGTCTCCAAAATAGAAATGTGAACATAGTATTGAATATGCATATATTCATACACAGTTTTGATATTACAAAATATTAATTACAAAAACATATTTTTATATTTCACTGTTAGTCATATGTGTATTAAGTCACCTTTTCACAGTCTTTCTTAATGAACTATTTTAAGCTGACCCAATTTTTCATCAAATACTTGGTTTACTTCTTTAATATTTCTTGTCCACAAATTGTAATGTTGTTGTTGTTATCTGCCGTTGAGGAAGACCCAACTCATAGCGACCCCTCCACTGGTTTCCAAGGCAGGATCACTACAGAAGTAGATTGTCCAATCTTCTTTCTGAGGAGTAGCTGGTGGGTTTGAACTTCCAGCCTTCTGGTAAGAAGTCAAGTGCCTTAGGCACTACGCTACCAGAGCTCCTACAAATTGTAATAATGATGTCTAATTACTATTTATGTGTTAGTATGTTGTCAAAACTTGAGTAATTCTCCAAGAGGCATCCATTTCCCCCCTTACTGTGTAGGTGGCTTGATTGATATCAATCAAGCCACATACACAGGATGGAGGTAAACTTACCAGTAATTTTAATAGCACAACTGTGCTTGCATATCCAACTTTTATATACTTTAGAAGTTCATTCTCAAGGGGACCAAAAGAAATACTGAGGAGTAAAACAATTGTGGCTAAAGAAAAATCATAACAATGGCATTTTATTCATTAACTTGGCAGCTAGTATTCTAGAATACAGAGATACTTTGCTGGCACGTTGACTTTTTTTTTTTTTTTGGATGTACCATCTCAGTAAAACTGACTCAAGACAGTCAAATACACATTTTTTTTTTAAACTAGTATGTTGTTGCTGTTGTTGTTATGTGCCATCGAGTCAGACCCAACTCATAGAGACCCCTCCTTGGGATTCTGAGGAGGTATCACTATGGAAGTAGATTGCCCCATCTTCCTTCCAAGGAGTGGCTGGTGAGTTTGAACCGCCAGCCTTCTGGTT
>NW_006922090.1:10963-12309 GCF_000298275.1 Orycteropus afer afer | reverse complement strand
GAGTTTGAACCGCCAGCCTTCTGGTTAGCAGTCAAATGCCTTAGGCACTATGCTATCAGAGCTATAGAAGTGATCAAAAAAGGCTAAAAATTTTTATGCTACAACTGTTATCTGTCTGTCCATTTATTTTACTTTGACGTATTGGGTGTTTGTATAATGTTAGAAATTATAGCAGCAGTATTTCAAATACCATGAGGGTAACTCGTGGTAGGCAGGTTTCAGTCAAACTTTCCATAGGAACTGAAAATTGAACTGAACTGTTTTTTGGTAGGATAAAAGACCTAGAGATATACTTCTGAAAATTAACCATTGAAAATCCAATGGTTTTCAATATAAAATAATATTGTTTGGTAAAATGCTGAAAGAGAGCTCCCTTCTTTTTAGACCGATATTGGAAAGCACTCAAAATACACAGTGGTCACATCAATGGACTCAAATATACCAAAAACTGTGAAGCTGGCATTAGCCAGGACAAAATTATGTTCTGTTATACATGAGATTGTCATGAGTCAAAGCCTACCCAGCCACAACTAACAAAAACAATGTGATATCAGATGAAAATCGTATAACAGAATACCCACTGGGAAGACTAGCAAAAGTTACTCCATAAGTTTCTTCAAGGTAGTCCCATAGACAAAAGAGAATCACAATATACTTATAGTAATTGGAACATCATATTTATTCATTATCTTCTCAGAGGAACCCAAACTCACACATAATTTAATATTATTATTTTGTAAAGTTCCTTAATAACAGAAAATTTGAAATCAGTTATTAAGAAGTTGCAGTAGTTTGACACAAGCAAATGGTCCCTGATCTTATATATTTTCAAAAATATGAAGATCCACTTGGAAGTAGGTTGAGGAAGTTATATAGCCCAGCACTAACGTTTTTGATATATTTAGAAACTGATACAAAATAAACTCCTTAAAAAATTTGGCAATGGAGCAAAAACTTAGTCATACATAAAAGAGCATAATAGCTCTGTAGCAGCCTCATCTAGAAACTTCCCAACTGAAAAAAATAATTGTAAATAAGTTAGAGTAAAGGGGTGTCAGGCAAAAGGGATACAAACAATATTAGAGGTTGAAGCTAGTTCAGACAGTAGACTAGGGAGAGCCAACCGATGGGACAGTAGACCATGGACCTTCAAACAAGAGAATATAAAGACCATGGTACTCCATGGAGGCACATTTCTTAGTTTCCAAAACAGAGAGATTCAGGTTTATAGGTCTCTCAGTCATGAAATTTGTGGGATCCATGTTAAGTAAAAACAATATAATATACATCAATAAAATTAGATAATAAACTGAATGCTTATTTCCAGTTAGAATTTAAATTATGAA
>NW_006922090.1:8808-10323 GCF_000298275.1 Orycteropus afer afer | reverse complement strand
CTATGCAGAAAGAAATATAAAAATATTTCTCTTCATGTCAGTGAATAAACAAAATTATAAGAAAGCTTATAAGTAATAGGAAATAGTTTGGCAAAATGATTGTGAATTTTTGGGAAAAGAAATGAAAATGCTTCAAAATTCTGCATGTATATCTTCACTCAGTACTCCAGTATTATTCCTTTCTAACTGGATATGTTTGATGTTAGTTCTGGTAAATGTATACTTGGTTTTATCAAACTAAATATTTATATTAACCTAATTGGGAGTGTTCAGATTCTAAACTGATAGCAACCTCTACTTTGAGGGGATATCTTTTTAATTATTTACTCTATCACATGACTCTTTCTAACAATGTTGGCAATTCTCAATATCGATGTGTTTTGTCTGGTCTCCAACTTGGATAATGTGTAGGCATTTCACACTACTACAGAGAGCCTACAGTACCAGAGAAAGAAATAAAGCAACCTTCGCAATCAATCACAAATCTGCTCAGCAAGTTAGATTCATGCTAGCTATTTTTATATTCTAAAATCAGCATTGCTCTGTTCAATTTATACTGTCAGCACTAATTTATGAATTTTTTTCCAGAGTTATCACACTGAACAAAATGACTATTGCCTAGAAATTTATTGGCTAGTGAAAGATTTGGTTTGAAAAGAGGATATCTATGTGAACTGACATTTTAAAAATTATTTCATTTCATGATCTACATCCACAAATATCACCCAGATAGATCACATTATCTCAATCAATGCCATTTTACACTTTCCACACAATTCAGTAGCTTTAGGCCTATGTGTGTGTGTATGTGTGTGCATATGCAAATAAAAATCTACATAGATACTTTAGTTATGTGAATAACATATGCCATGAAGTAGACATTCATTAGCCTGAAATAGGGCAGGAATAAGATATAAATTTTTTATGTGACTTACTAAATACTGTAGACACTGTGAAACCCAGAAGAAACGACTAAGGAATATGTGGAATAATTTACATTTTAGATTTAGGAGAGGAAATGATCTAAGAGACCCAATTTTTAAGTTACCAAATCTTAATTCAGAAAACATGCTATTGTTGACCAGGATTGCTCTAATCAAGAGTATGTTAGTCTGGGTTCTCTAGAGAAACAAATCAGTAAAGCTTATATATATAGAGAAAGAAAAATTTATCTTAGGAAAATGGCTCACACATTTATAGAAGCTGTCAAGTCCAATGTTCTTGGATCAAACATCAAGCTAGAGGCTTTTCTCGACTCATGCAGCTGCAGGGGCTGAGGAGCTCAAGGTTGGCAGTCAGTAGTATACTTGCTGTTGACTTCAACAAATGACGAATCCAAGATCTCCAGGCTGTATGGTGCATTGTTTACACACAGACAGTTGTAGGCAGCACAACAGAATCCCGATCCACAGAAGAATGTCTCTTTTCCCAGGATGTCCATAAATATACTGGAAGCAGGCCACACCCCTAAGGAAACTCCCCTTCAACAGATTGGCTGCTCAAAAACATATACAG
>NW_006922090.1:5354-6653 GCF_000298275.1 Orycteropus afer afer | reverse complement strand
TGGTTCCTCCTGATAATATGTCCAAAGTATTTGAGACAATGTCTTGTCCTCCTCAAGTCTAAGGAGCATTCTGGCTGTTCTTGTTCCACGACAGATGTGTTTCTACTTCGGGCAGTCCCTGGTACAGTCAGTATTCTTCTACAACATCGTAATTCAAAGACATCAATTCTTGTTTGCTCTTCCTTTCATTACCCAGTTTCACATGCATATGAGACAGTGAAAGTACCTGGGTCAGATCCATTTCATCTTACAGATGAGGTTTTTGAGTTTTAAAACTTTTAAAAGTCTTAGATTTCAGCAGTAGATTTGCCCAGCACAATACATCATTTGGTTTCTTGACTGCTACTTCCTAGGTGTTGATTGTGGGTCCAGTTAAAAGGAAATCCTTGACAACTTCAATGTTTTATTCATTTATCTTCATGTTGGTTATTGGTCCACTTATGTGGATTTTTGCTTTCTTCATGGTGAGATGCTTTCTTCACGGTGATCTCCAGGTTGGCAGCAGTATACTGGCTGTTCAAACCACTGAACATTTATTCAGCAGCCAGATGCCTTACCCATTATATCACCAGAGTTCCTTTTGTCCAAAGAATCCTTCAATAAGACAATTTGAGGCTAGAATTTTTTCTTCAGTTTTTCAACCTCAGAAGTGATGAATATGTTTTTCTCTTCTACTTTTCTAACTCCAGATTTGCATATTTCTTTATTATAATTTACTTTAGCTACTCTAAATTAAAAAGTATATTTCAGAGTCTATTTCTTACTTCCCTTTTGTTATTTACTTTTTTCCCCTGTATTTATAATGACCTCTTTCTTTTATCAGGTGTAATGTCCTTGATGTCAGCTCACATCTTGTCTTATCTTCAATATATCAAATGTATTGTATAAAATCTGTTCTTATTGTATCAAATCTATTTGTCGAAACATCTCAATGGTTATTGTATCATATCTATTCTTCAAATGGTCTCTAAATCTTGGGGACTTTTTTAATTGTCTTCATTTTCAACTTGAATTTGCATAGGAACAATTGATGGTTTGTTCCACGGTTGACCATTATCCTTATTTTGACTGATTATATTCAGATTATATATTGAGATCATATTGAGATTCTCCAACATCTCTTTACACAGCTGCTGCTAGTTTGGTTCCTGTGCATTCCATCCAGTGACTTTCACATGCATAGTCACTGTCAAAGTTGTTATAAAAGGTATTTGCAAGGAATAAGTCACCAGTCTTGCACAATCTTTTCATAGAATCTCAAAAGTTTTCTAACACGAAAGTCACATTTTCAAATTTTCT
>NW_006922090.1:2249-3204 GCF_000298275.1 Orycteropus afer afer | reverse complement strand
TCAAGATGTCAGAGGCCCTATTGCACTGGGCAAATCCTCTGCAAAAGACCTCTTTAAAATGCTGAAAAGGTAAGAAACCTCCTTGAAGACAAAGGTGTGTCTACCCATGTCATGGTATTTTCAATTGCCTCATATGAATGTGAGGGCTGGACAATGAACAAAGAAGACCATAGAAGAGTTAATACCTTTGGGTTGTGGTGTTGGTGACAAATACTGAAAGTACCATGGATTGCTAAAGGAACAATAAAATCCATCCTGGAAGTAGTGCAGCTGGGATGCTCTTTGGAAGTGAGAATGGCCAGATTTTGTCTCACTTACTTTGGTCATGTTGTCAGGAGGGACCATTGCCTGGAGAAGGTTATCATTCTTGGTAAAGTGGAGGTTCAGAGGAAATGGAAAGCTCTCACTCAACAAGATGGCTTGACACAGTGGATGCAACTGTGGGCTCAGGTATACCAAGGATCATGAGGCTGGCACAGGACCAGGCAGTGTTTTGCTCTCTGTGCATAGTGTCACTATGAGCCAGAGCCAACTCAACAGCACCTAACAACTAAACAACAACAACAACACTGAGAATGGCCAGACTTCACCTGAAGTACTTTGGTCATGCTTTCAGAGGGACCATTGCCAGGAGAGGATATCATGTTTGGTAAAGTGGAGGGTCAGTGAAAAAGAAAAAGATCCTCAAAGAGACAGATTGGCCCAGAGGCTGCAACTGTGGGATGAGGTATAGGATCCTGAGGATGGCACAGGTCTGGACTGTGTTTCATTCTTATGTACATGAGGTCATTATGAGTCAGAGCCAAACTGAAGGCACCTAACTACAACAGAGTCAGTAGGCTGTGAACATGTATTGAATGCCGATCAGAGTCCCTATGCTAAAATCTAAGCGCCTGCTGATTCTGTGCTTACAGATACTATTTAACCTCTCTGACTGAAGTTTTGTCATCTGTAA
>NW_006922090.1:0-1104 GCF_000298275.1 Orycteropus afer afer | reverse complement strand
CATCTTAATTGCTAGGTGTTGCTGAGCTGGTTAATAAGTTTAGATCCAGACAATAATTTTGTGTCTTTTTATAGTATTCTCTTCTAAAAAATTATACAAACACACACACACATACACACACACATATATGTGTATATCTATGTATATATACATATATGTATATAATTTTGTGTATGCATATATACATATACATATACATATACACACACACACACAAACATATGTTTACATTTGGATGATTCCTAGTCTCTATAATTATCAACTTAAAGTTCATACCCTCTACCTGACACACACATGTGTGTGCAAACTCATATCTTAAAGTTTATTCTTTACCATTATAAACTTCCTTTTCATCTTCTATTGTATTGATGTCTGGTTTTCTGACTCCTCTGTCAAGTATTCTCCACAAATAAGATGCATCTTGATATAACTTTGAATTCTTTCATATCTGCAAAGAAAAATTTGTCTCATTTTGGTGACACTAAATATCTGTGAAACGGTAATACTCCTTTAACTTGGTGTATGATACTTAGGTAAAGGACACTTCCTGTATACTTGTAGCTTCTAGTGTTAGAGATGAGAAGTTTAATACAGATTTGGTTCTTTTATTAAGAATTTTTCTCTCATTCTGGAAGCTTGAAAGATTTTCTTTTTATATTATGCTTAGAATTCAGAAATTTTGCTAAGCTATACATAGGTGAAAATTTCTTCAAATATGCCTGTATCATTGTAAACATTTTCACTGCTGAGACTCAGATGTGTCCTTAAGCCAAGTATAGCTTTCTCCATTATGTTTCTAAATCTTACTCTTTCAAATTTATACCTTATTCTCTTCTTGGAATTGCTATTATGAAAATCATAGGTTACATTGATTTTTTCCACATTTATTATGTTCTTCAATAACTTGTGAAAACAGCAATATTTTCTGTTATGCAAAACAGAAATTATAAACTCTAAAATAGACTGTGTACTGTCAAATTTGTGATTTAAAATGTATCTTTAAAAATTATATTTATATTTGTAGCAGCTCTGGTGGCATAGTGCCTAAGGCATTTGACTGCTAACCAGAAGGCTGGCAGTTCAAACCCACCAACCACTCCTCGG
>NW_006922089.1:2071589-2072474 GCF_000298275.1 Orycteropus afer afer | reverse complement strand
AGCTGCTGGCTGCTGAGGCTGACAAACCCAAGGTTGACAAGTAAAAAGGCACAGTCCCGATGTTACCAAACCACACGGCAGGCCATTGATTCAAGTCTCTTGAAAGTCCTAAGGTCGGCAGAGCATGGCAGGCTGCTGAACAATGGCACGGCTCCATGCAGGGTGCAGGTGTGCCATAGGCTAGAGACCATTCCCAAAGCTGGTTCTTATATATGGGAAGCAGAGCACATACCCAAAGGCTCAGCTGCTCACGGCAGATTCCACCATGGAGTTGATGACCAGTCACATCGTGGGGAATACTACATCCAGCTGCCCAGGCACTCAACCAGGCCTAGCCAGGTTGACACACGAACTTAACCACCACCATATAACATGGGTCTCCATTCCCCAAAGACAGCCTCGGAGTGGTAGGGCCTTGGTGGAGGATGGGCCATCCTGGGATCCCATGTGACAGGCTCCCAAACCCTGAGGTGGGCTCCGGCTGAGGAGCTACTGTAGGATAAGCCTCCCACTTGGGCAAGCAGGTGCTCATGATGGGGGCCGGGGCCATCCCTTAAGAGCCGCCCACTCTCAGCTGCATACAGAACCCCCTGCATGCCCTGGAGATCTGGGCAAAGGGCAGGTGTGCCAGGTTCAGGTGGAGCTGCGAGCACCGTTGCAGGCCATGCGACGGCCCGACACGTGGTGGAGACCCCTGCCACCACCCTTGCCTTTGCCTGGGGCACTGGGGCAGCTCAGATGAGGGCAGGAGCAGCCCCAGGGTAGGAGGTGGCTGGGGGCAGTGGGGGTACACTGTCTGATGAGCACTGTCACATAAAGGACAATTCCATGGGGCCACCCGATGCCCTCCTGCCTCCTGTGTCACTCCCCTTCCTCAGCCCTAAG
>NW_006922089.1:2067467-2068810 GCF_000298275.1 Orycteropus afer afer | reverse complement strand
TTGAACCACCCACCATTTGGTTGGCAGCTGAATGCTTAAATCACTGAGCCGCCCCAGCGCCTCTTGTTCAAAGGCTGATGTGAAAACCTAGACACAGGCAGCCTGTCCCTAGGCCTCACTTGCTCCAGGAGGCAAGGACCGCCAGGGCGGCTGTCCTGGGCAGCAGGGCCATGCGGCTCTATCAGCATGATCCAAGCCTCCCGGGGGTTTGCATCCATGGCCCCCAAAATCCCACCTACACCCATGTTGCCCCACCCACAACCTCTAACTGGGTCCACATGCCCCTGGTCCCACCACCCCCACCACTGCCCACCAAGCCAGCAGGAAAAGGGAGGGGAGTGGGTGGGTTACCATGGCAACAGGCCACCCCTGTAGTTAAGGGGCTGGGCCTCCTGGCTGATGGGCAGCGCACATGTACAGCTGGTGATAGAAGGGGGGGTGACGGGAGGGGTGTGACGGCGGCGGGGTGTGTGTGTGACAGGAGCTCTCACTGCTCTGGAACCACCAGGCGGCAGCCCAGGCAGAGGACAGGGCTGGGAGGTTAGATGGCCTTGGGCCCTGGGGCGCCAAGGGTGTGTCCTGAGGGGAAGGTGTGGAGGGCTGGACTGCGAGGGAAGAGGAAGAGGACAGGGGGACAGGTGAGCAGGGAGGTGGGGCTGAAGAGAAGGGGGGTGAGGAAGGTCCGGAAACTGAGACAGGGGACCCATGGAGCTGAGTGCATGGCCTCGGACCCTGTCTTAGGACGCACTTGCTGAATGAAACTCAGGGCCCCCAGATTTTGGAAGGTCAGTTATTGAAGCACAGGCCGGAGCGGGAGGCGGGCCCGGGGAGGAAAAGACAGGTCATTGTCCCTGAATCAGAAGTCGCTCAGGACCAGGAGGGACCTCAAGGGCGGCCCACAGCCCCCTCTGGTGGCCTCCCTTGACAAAGCAGCTTGAGCGGGGGCTGGTCATGGCCAAGGTGTCCTCCTCTGAGGTACAGTGGGGTGTCTGCTTCGCAGGGGAGAACAATCAACTTCCTGCAGAGAAGAAAAGTATGTGTCTCTGGGGCTCTCTGAGGGAGGGAGTGGAAACAGGAACCCCCAAGGACAGGACACTCAGACTGCACCCCTTCTTCTCAGATTCAAGGAAAGAGGCTGATGCAGAGAGGGGAAACCAGCCTCACTGGGGGTGGGGATGGAGGTGCAGTCCAGGACAACTTCCTGGAGGAGGGGCTGTTGGATCCCAGCTCTGAGAGTAGGCTAGGCTTGCATGGCCGCAGGGGCATGGAGAGTGGATCACAGGGGGGCACAGAGCCAGGTCCTAGACCCCACCCCACTCAGCACCCCAGGCAGGCTCTCAGCA
>NW_006922089.1:2053282-2067047 GCF_000298275.1 Orycteropus afer afer | reverse complement strand
AGGAGGAGAGGAGTCGTCCAAGTGAACTCAGGGCATGGGACACTTACACACACACAAGGCCTGAGGCCATGCAGGCCCCATGTGCACTGGCCACAGACATCATCTTGGCAGTCCTGGGCACTGTCTCTCTAAGCTAAGGATGCCACATGCAGTACTAGTCCCCAGACACTTTGGACACCCAGATCAGTGTGGGAGTCCTAGCCCCCCCATCCTCCTGAGCAAGCACTCAATGGTCCTGTGCTGTGCTAGTTAAGGTTGTCTGTCACCTTGGCTGGGCTGTGGTCTGAGTGCTTGGCAGTTGGATGTAGTTATTCCACATGATGAGAATGTAATCACTGCCATGGTGGAATCTGCTCTGAATAGCTAAGTAGTTGCCTTTGGGGTGTGGCCTGCCTCCAGTACATATGGGGATGCTTTGAGAAAAGTTGCTAGCTTTTTGGCATATCTGGATCCTGCATTAGACATAGTCTTCATCTCCATTGCCTGGACTTGAACCAGTGGCCTGCTTTGTTGCCTGCAGGTCCTGGGACTATTCTTGGACTTGAACCTGCTGTGTTGCCTGATGAACTTGGGAGTGTGCCATTTTACCTGCCCATCGTGGACTTGTGAGCCTCAACAACCAGTAACTGCATGAGTCAGAAGGGGCCTTCAGCTGCAGTGAGCCTGGAACAAGAGGCAGAGCTGAAGCCCAAAGTCAGAGGGCTCTCACTCAGCCCCAAGAGCCAGCGTTCTGAATCTGGATGTCTAGCCTCCAGAACTGTAGGAGAATAAATTCCAGTTTGTTAAAGCCATCTACTTGTGTTATTTCTGTTATACAAGCGTGAGAGACCCAAGACAGAATTTGGTCCAGAGGAATGCAGTACTGCTCTAAGAGATCAAAAACGGGAACATAGATGTGGAGTGTGTCTTTCAACCTGAGATCCCTGCATTGAGACTATGGCAGGGACACTGGCAGAGAGAGGCAGCAGCAGAGCCAAGAAACCAGCATGAGACAGGGCAATGGGATTGCCAGCCCATGGAGTGAGAAAGCTGAATGGCTTTGGGCAGGAGGCTTCCTGGTGGAGTGGGTTGCCTTCATGCACTAATTGGTAGAACTGAAGAGTTCTGTAATACTTGCTGGAACAAGGCAGAGTCTGTAGCTGGCTTCTTCAAGACACCAAGGAAATGGGAATCTGAGTCTCCATCTCAAAGGACAGGACCGTGGCCACTGGGGTTCCAAAGGCTGGAACCACCACAGCCTCCTAGGTTTCAAAGAACTAGATCTTCACCAACTCGGTTCTGGAGTGTGGGGATGCTGTACATGAGTGCCAATGGGATGGGGCCATATGCACTGCCCAAAAGTCAGTGGGCAGGACTGAAATGCCCAAGGGGCAGAAGATTGGGGTCTGCCAGGCCAAGGGATTGAGGTCACCACTCAGATAAATTAGGAGAATCAAGCCGCCCAATGAAGGAGATCTATACTGGTGCCAAGTTGACAAAGAGTGCCATTTTGTAGCTAGGGTTGTGTGTCAGCTTGGCTGGGCCATGGTTCTGAGTGGCTTGACAGCTAGATACATTTATTCCCCAGGGTGAGATTGGGTAATCAACTCCATGGTGGAATCTGGTGTGAGATTATAATCAGTAGAAGGTGAGCTTCCTTTGGGGTGTGGCCTGTTTCCTACTAAATGTGGAGAAGCTTTGAGAAAAATCTCCAGCATTTTGGCAAGTCTGGATCCTGCATTTGGCCAAGTGTTCATCTCCAGTTCCTGGACTTGAACCAGTGGCCTGCTGTGTTGCCTGCTGATACTGGGGTTGTGTTATTTTACCTGCTGATCATGGGTTCATGAGCCTCAACAGCCAGTTGCTGTGTGACTCATAAGAAGTCTCCAGCTCCAGTGGGCCTGGAACAAGAGACAGAGCTGAACGCCAAGGTCAAGGGGCCTTCACACAGCCCCAAAAGCTGGCACTCTGAATTTGGACTTCTAGTTCCCAAAACCGTAAGCTAATAAATTCTTATTTGTTAAAGCCAGCGACTTGTGGAAGTTCTATTACAGTAACATGAGAGCCAAGACACTTGTCAAACCCTCAGTTCAAAACTGGAAAACTGAATACAACAGAGAGGCAGGGATAGTACCGGACACAGAGATGGACAGAGTCCAGAGCATGAAGAAATCTCCAGACTCTTAGGCTAAGGCTCAGCTCCTTGCATGGGGTTAGTGTTGGGAGTGAGAGGCCCTAAGATGTGGGAGAACCAACTAGACCACATGCTTATTTGACGGGGGGGGGGCATGGGGGTGGATCAAAGAAGAAGACCCTCGGGACTCCAAGAAAAGAAGAAAGGTGATAGAGACAGCTCTGTCTCAGGACAGGGGCCTACGGTCTTCTAGCACAGGCCACAGCCACTGCATAGGGTGGGGAGAATGCCACATCTTTCTCCCAGGCAGCAGCTGTGGGCTTGAATCCCTAACCTTTCAGTTAGCAGCTGAGCATTTGTCTACTGAGCCACTAGTGAACCTTTTGTCTGTTACATGGCTTATATTGTAGTCTATAGAGGTGTTATCTCCTATACACCTTGGACAAGCCCAGGAAGTGGATGCTAGAATGATCCTTATTGTGTGGCTGGGGACTGGCGATGCTCTGAGAAGCACAAAGACTTGTCCAGGTTCACAGATTGGTTGCGAGGGATGAGCTGTGTATGAGGTCAGCTCTGACTGCTCGAAGCTGGGGCCCTGGCTGCACCTCGACCATCCCCAGGCTCTGTGAGGGCTGTGTAGGTGTCACTATGGAGATGCACAGTTCTGGAGATGGCATGGGGAGAAGTGAGCATTCACCACCTGAGTGCAACCGTTGGGGGGCTCTGATTGGAAATCAGGCCAAGGTCAGGTGACCCAGGATATGACCTCATTTCCTTGGCAATGGAGTACGTAGAACTTGGAATCCTGGTAACCAAGCCCGCATATCCTAGAGACAGCCCCTAGGCCAGCTCGTTTGAGTAGAGACACTCAAATTATGAGCATATCGTCTAGTTGGTTCTCATTTTACCGTGAATCTAACCTGGAAAATCCAAGAATTCGACCCTTTCATGGAGATTGAGACATGGTCTTGGCTCCCACCCCCGAGACTCTGGCCATTTGTTAAAAAGAACTGGAAGGTAACACAAAGTGGCCTGGGCAGGCCAGCGGAGGCTGGGCCACCACTGTGACCCCACCTGGGCAGCCCACACCCCTCCCCCAGGTCATACCAGTCCTCCAGCCATGCCAGCCCTTCTCTTTGGTAAGATAGGCTCCCTGGTGATGAGAGCTGGAAGGAAGAAAGGACAGAACTGATGAGGCAGAAAGTTCTTGGAGGAGGCAGGGTCCATTTGGGGGGAGGTGGGTGGGGTTTGTGAAGGAAGGTCATGGGATCTGGGAGATTTGGGAGGGGTGACTGGTGAAGAAGATGATGCAAATGGCTCTGCTGCTGCTTCCCAACTGGCACTCACGGGGGCTCCCCCAGTTCCATCCCCACTACCCATCACCAGCCCTGGGCTCATGGGACAGGGGCTGACTTGGAACGAGATGGTGGGTGGGCCTATTCCATCAGGTTGGAATGGGGGCTTGAGTGGCCCAGATGGAGACCTCCTTTGGGTCCTTGCCACAATGCCCTCATCACATAGGACGTTGAGCCCTAAGTCTCTACCTGGAGGTCCCAGTTAGACCCTGAGTTCTACAATCATAAGGGAATGATAGTTTTCTCCATGGTCAGTGGATTAGGGTGGGGCGGATGATGCAGTCCTAACCAGTTCCTAGCCCATTGTGGAAACAAGCAATTGAGACAGAGAGGGATGGAGGTGTTTTAGAGGGGCCCTGGATGCCTCCAGGTCCTCTTTTGGGCCTTGTTTCCACAGAGTCCCCCCAGGAGATCCGTGAGGAGGAGGAAGATGGCATAGTCTACAGCATCTACCACAGGAAAGGGGCCAGGAAGGGCTGGAACAGGGTCTGGGTGAGTGCAGAGGGTAGGATCTCCACCCAAGGATCCCACCCAAGGACCTCAGATGATCAGAGGGGGCCGGGGACCAAACACCACCCTGAAGACCCCAGACTCTCTCCCAGGACTCTCCTTCCTGGGGCCCCCAGTCTCCACCCTAAAGAGTCGGCCGCCAGCCTTTACACCTGCCCCAACTGCCCTGCCCTCCCTGACCAGGTGTAAAGACACTTATTCCATATTTGTAGGATGATCAGAAAGGAGTCTTCTACCCTGTTTCCATGTCACGTCCACACGTGTATCCTGCACGTCACTCCTGCTTTAATGTTTAATGCCCATCCTTGGTTTCCTGACATCAGTCGCCTAGATTGGCCTTCCATACATCCTTCCAGCCTCACACAATTTCTTTTAACCAAAAATGCAGGGTTCAGGATAAGATATACCTGCTTCTGCTATCTACATTCTTGGGGAACCCATCGCCATGACCCCTGCAGGTCAGGAACTGTTCTGACTCGCCTGCTAGGAAAATTGCAGAATGGAGATCGGGTCCCCCACTGCTAAAAGGACATGGACGTGACATCTTCTGAGCTCCTCTAATCTCTCAAGGGGGAAACAGTCACCATCTGCAGCCCAAGGCTTATTCCTAAGAGGCAGACATACTGCTTTGATTACTAACTGTCACACCAGCCACCCCTCCAAAGACACGCACTACTTCTCTGCTTCCTTTTCTCTCTGCCGGACATCTCTCTCTGCTCAGGGTCTCTCTCTGCTGAGCGACTGCCAATGGGTCCAGCACAGGGACCTCAGGTCCGAGGATGCACTCTGCTTCACCCCCACCTCTTCTCTCCTCATGGCAGTGAAATCTCCTCTCTGCCTCTAGAAGGGCCCATTTTCAGCCTGGCAGAGTGACAAAACTAACTAATCCCAGCATCAGAGTTCAACACACCTTGTTTGCATGGTCCCATCCAGTAATCCTGTGGGAGTCACAAAGACAATGTCTAGAAAAGCCATACCAAGTCATTCACTGCAACACACTCACTCATGGAGCCTTTCATTGCTGCTGACCCAGGACTGATGCCGTTCTGCTGTCCAAATTTCAGCAAGGCTTCAGGGACCCTCATGTGGGTCCTTTTCCACTAACCACCCAGCACAGATCCCACTCGTAGAATGCAGGGACTAAAGTTCGAGCGCTGCAGTCAGAATTTTTCCCAAACTGGGGTAGCTGTCACACGGCACCACCAGTCTGTGAGGGTGGTTGGTCCCTGCATGAAGCCTGTCCTGATGTGATGGTTCCTTTGCATTGGTGCCAACCTGTTTGGGTGGCCCCTGGAACTGCAGGTGGCTTTGAGGTATGGCCCTCACCAGCTGAGCCACCTCTCAGTCCTTCACCACCCATATGGATACTCTACCTTTAAGTTTTCTGGAAAATTATTGGTCCTGTGAAGGTTGGTATCCTGCCATGAGAGCTCCAGTTTCTCAACTTTGGCTGGATGTGGGACCACCATAGCTTCTCCAAAGACCCTTTCATGTACAGAAAGAACAATCCATGTCATGCTTTGCCATTAGAGGGGATCTTGTGGGGTGTGTCTACTCTATGTTTTGTCTCCAGTTAGGGGAGGGGCAAGTGAATCTGTACAAGATGTCCCCACTGCCCCTCCGCCATGCCCCACACTCAAGTCAGGAGCAGACTGGGCCTCACTAGCACCTAGGGATCATCCCAGAACCCAGGGGTCAGGAGGTTCTGGGTAGGACAGTATGGCTTTGAGCAGACACTGGACCTGGCTCAGCCTCTGTTTCCTCATCTCTGCAATGGGGTGTTTTGTGAGGACCTAAGGGGCTACTACTGCTGTTCTTATAGGGAGATACCATGATTAGTTAGTGATCACAATGACCTCTGCTCCCTCATACTTTTGGACATCCTCACCTCACATTCTGCTTCAAACACTGAGCTCCGATTTCTGCTAGATGCACTCGTGTCTCAGCTCCTGCCACAGGTCACTGGTCTGACCTTCAGTTCCCGATCTGCCTGCTGTGTCCCTGGGCTGCCTGTGATAGTATATCCCTCCTCTGTCCCACTCCAGTGTGTCTGTGGCTCAGACCAGGACGTGGAGGAGGTTGGCGTGGTGCGGACCGTCAAGGCAGGCAGGGTGGACAAGCTTGTGGAGCACCTGGTGCCTGCCTTCATGGAGGGGGACTTGGCCTACATGAAGTTGTTTTTGGGCACCTACAGAACGTACATCACCATGCAGCAAGTCCGGGACCTGCTGTTCAAAAGGTGAGTGCCCACCTTTTGCCACCAGCTACCAGCTGTGAGTCAGGAATGTCATTTCACTATCAGAGCCTCAGTTTGCTTCCTAAGGGACCAATCAGCTAGGATTACTGCAGGGACCCCATGGGACATGCCATGGGAAATGTGCACCTGGAGCCCAGCCCTGCAGAAGAGCCTGCCTGAGAGGCTGTAATATGTCCTTCCCTTGTTTTCCTCTCCCACTTGAAAAGTCAGCTTCACATCTCCCTGACCATGTGCCTTTAAACAAACTTAAATCCCATTTATAAAGGGGGTTGTGATTGCATCTAGTGGGACCTTGTCCTCGGTGTTGCCAGAGAGGGGTCCCCAGTTGGCAGAGGGGCCTCGGGCCTGGTAGGTATCAGGGAAGGTGCAGGTGGAGTGGGGGACTCGGCAGTTACCTGTGAAGTCCCTACTGCTGTAGATACTGTTCTAGGCACTTTGCATCATCCCATGAACTAAGCAGACTGGAAGCCCCGTCTTCCTGGGCCACCATTTCAGTCATGGAGTCAGTAGGAAGTCCAGCCCTTACTGGCCTTCATTTCAGTCAGAGAGTCCTACAGTATTTCCTGGGCCTCTATTTGAGTCAGGGAGTCAGACTGAAACACTGTCCTCCTAGACCTCTATGTCAGTCAGGGAGTCAGAAAGGAAGTCCCACCCTCCTAATCAGGCAGCATCCACAGTGCATTAGATGTGATGCCCCCACATCTCCTCCAGGTAAGGATGCAGCTGCCCTCATTCTGCTGAGGACAGTGGAACCCCAGGACCAGTAGAAAAAGTGAGTGGGCTTTGGGTGGTGAAGGAGGGGCTCCTGTCTCCATAGGGGGTGGGGCTTGTGAGGACCCCAGTTTGCATTCGGGCTGAGAGACCTTGGGCGCTGCCCATCCTGAGGACCCTGGAGCGCCGCCTGCAGGAAGACAGCAGTCACAGGCATCTGTAGGTGGGGACCTTGCATCTTTGGGAGAAGAGGACAGCCTGGGGGCTCAGAGGGGTCCCTAAAAGAATGTGTGCACCTAAAGTACCCTCCCAGCTCTGTGTGCCCCCTTATCTATGGGGAGCCAAAACAGGAAGTGTCAGAAGAAACCTGCTCCAAGATCCCAACCCCCAGTGGTGGAGGATCGGTGGCATATGGTTCCCTGTCCTTTGGGGACAGTCGGTGGGAGAAGAGATCATCATGGGCACAGAAAACCAGACAGAACACAGGTACACAAGTTGAGGACTTGGGCAGGTTGTGTAGGGGGACCCCAAATATTCCTCAGCTAGAGCAGACTGGGGCAGGGGGACCCCATATGTCCCTCAGTGTGGGCAGGCTGGGGGAGGGGTACCACATGTGTACCTCAGTGTGTATACGCTGGGGCAGGGTGACGCCATGTGTCCCTCAGGGTCATGTATTCATGGAGCATTGTGAGGTGAATTTGCAGAAACTCTCCTGGCCTCCAGTGCTAACTCCCCTGTGGAAATGGGGCAGACAACTGATGGGGATGTAGGTCATGCTTCGGAAGAATGAACCGTTGGTCAGACCACTGATGGAGAACCCAGATACTAAGGTTCTGTTCCAGCCCCTCTTCAGTGACCAGGCCTGCCACTGCCAGGACAGCCGGAGTGGATGGGCATGGGCCTGGGCTCTGGAAGAGGTGTGCAGGCAGAGGGACTCAGCCTGTTGCAGGGGTGCCCTGGGAGTGCGGTGTGGTGGGAAAGGACAATCTTCTGACCCTGCTCTTCCACACCCACCCACCACCACAGCCATCACCTTCATTCTGGCTGGATGACTACCCAGAGGATTTCCATCAGTCCCCGGACTTCCCCTGCCTCAAGGCAGTCGTCGAGTACCTGCATGTGAATATGCCTGGCTCGGACTTGGAGCACCGTGCCCAACTTCTCCTTGGCCAGCTAGATCCCCTGGAGCCCACTGAGGCAGATCCAAGAGGTGAGGAGGACTGGGCATCTTAGCTGGTGAGTGGTAAGGGGGCATGGATGATGCAACACAGGGAGGATTCAAGAGGCTGGTGTTGGGCCAAAGCTCTAAATGGGTGAACAGATGGGAAGACATCCTAGGAGGAAATCTTGGGAATGGGTTCTCCTCATGGCAGTAGGATGATTTTTGTAATTGGAAAGGCATGAAGAAAGGCACTCATGTTGTTGACATTTTCTTGCAACTCCACAGGCAAGACCAATTGTAAGAGTAGCCCAAGATACAGCAGCCCCTCCAGAACCAACTCAGGGATCACCTGGTGAACCCCAACCTGTTAGTGCACCTAATAACGACCTCCATGGGGCACCAGATCCGTCAGTACCAGCTCCAGTGGATAGCTGACAGAGAGCCAGCTGGAGAGCTGGAGATTCTTCCTAATGCATCACCAGAAGTGAACGAAGGACCCTCTGGTGATGTAGATCCAGATGCTGAAACAAACTCAGGGCCCCATAGAGCCTCAGACCCACCAGCACCAGGTCCATCACTGGAGATTCTTCCTGGTTCACTACCACAAGTCAGTCAAGAACCCTCTGGTGATGTGGATACATATGCTGAAAAAAAATCTGGGCCCCAGAGATACCCAGATTGACCATCACGAGCTCCATCACTGGAAGCTGACAAAGACCCAGCTGGGAAGCTGGGAATTCTTCCTACTCCATCACCAGAAGGGAAAGAACCCTCCATTATTGTGGATCCAGATGCTGAAACAAAATCAGGGCCCCGTAGGGCCCCAGATCCACCACCACCAGCTCCATCACTGGAAGCTGATGCAGAGCCAGCTGGAGAGCTGGAGATTCTTCCCGGTCCACCACCAGAAGCAAATGGCAGGCACCGTGGCAATGTGGGTCCTGACCCAGAAACACCATCGGAGCTCCTCAGTGCACCAGATCCGTCACCACCAGTGTCCTCGCCAGCACCTGACGGAGGGCAATCTGTGGAGGGCTGGAGACTCTTCCTTGCACTCTGCCGGCAGAGAATCGTGAACCACCTTCTGATATCCATCCTGCTTCTCCCATAACATCATGGCTTACTGAAGCACTACATCCTCCCTCTGCAGATATGGCCCCAGTGGAGAGGTCAAGCCACGTGCTTCTCACTAATCAACAAAAAGTTTATGTACAGTCTGGTGTAGGAAGCGGTCCATGTGGGATGGTGACACCATGAGTTTCCATGCTGAGTGATACCGATCCTGGACCAACACTGTATTTACACTTTCTTGCATGGAAGGTTGTAGCCATGCAAAAGGAGGGGAGCAAAAGGGCTGTGCTTATGTGGGTTCTGGTGGCCAGAAGACTGCAGGTATCACAGGGGGTGAAACTTGGAAAGATGGGGCTGTGGAGTGAGGGGCTGGGAAGTGGGAGGGAGTGTGGAGTGGTGACTAGGAGAGGAGTTATGGGATTGGAGGAGGAGTGTGGAGTGGGAGCGAATGTGTGATGGAAGGGGGAGTGGGGCAGGAGGGTGTGTGTGTGGCGTGGCACGGGGTGTGAGGAATAAGAGAAGGGTGGGTGTGACGGGAGAGGGTGTGTGTGATGGGAGAGGGTGTGTGTGACGGGAGAGGGTGTGTGTGACGGAAGACGGTGTGTGTAGCGGGTTTGAGGAGGTGTGTCGTGGGAGGGGGTGTGTGTGGCAGAAGAGGTGTGTGTGCAGCAGGAGGGTGGTGTGTGTGACAGGAAGGGTGTGTGTGATGGTACTGGGTATGTGAGGGGAGTGGTGTGTGTGATGGGAGGGTGTGTGTGTGATGGGAGTGGGGTGGGTGTGACAGGAGGGGTTGTATGTGCTGGTAGTTGGTGTGTGGAGGAGGGGTGTGTGAAAAGAGGGTGTGTGTGATGAGGGGGTGTGTGTGGGTGATGGGAGGGTTGTGTGTGTGATGGGAGGGTTGTGTTTCTGACGGGGTTAAGTGTGATGGGAGGGTGTGTGTGTAATGGGAGGGGGTGAGTGTGATGGGAGGGTGAGGGTGGGGAAAGGAGTGTATGTGACAGGAGAAGGTGTGTGTGATGGGAGGGGTGTGTGTGAAATGAGGGGTGTATGTGATGGGATGGTGTGTGGGAATAGAGGTGTGTGTAGTGAAGGGTGTGTGTGTGATGGAGGGTTGTGTGGGGGGAAGGGTGTGACAGGAGAGTGTATGCTTGGTGGGAGGGAGTTTGTGACAGGAAGGGTGTGTGTGAGGGGAGGGTTATGTGTGAGGGGAGGGTTATGTGTGATGGGAAGGGTATGTGTGACGGGAGGGTTGTGTGTGACGAGAGGGGTGTGTGTGGGGAGGGCACTGTGTGATGGGAGGGGTGTGTATGATGGAAGGGTTTTGTGTGTGATGGGGTGTGTGTGACAGGAGGGGTGTGTATGGGGAGGCCTGTTTGTGATAGTAGGGGGTTTGTGTGAGGAGGTATTTGTGTGTGACAGGAGGGGTGTGTAAGAAGGGAGAGTGAGTGATAGGAAGGTGTGTGTGTGAATGTAGTGGGTGTGTCGGGGGAGAGGTGTGTGTGATGGGAACACATGTGTGAGGAAAGGGTGGGTGTGACAGGAGGGGTGTGTGTGGGGGTTGGAGGAGTGTGTGAAGGGAGGAATGTGTGTAAAGGGAGGGGTGGTTGTGAAGAGGGGTGTGTGTGACAGGAGGGGTGTGTGTTTGATGGGAGGGGTGTGTGTGGGGAAGGAACTGTGATTGATGGGAGAGGGTGTGTGTGATGGGAGGGGGTGTGTAGATGGAGGGGTGTGTGTGATGGGATGGTGTGTGTGATGGGAGGGATGTGTGTGGTGAGGGGTGTGTGTGTGTGATGGGAGGGGGCTGTGATGAGAGGGGTGTTTGTGACAGGAGGGGTGTGTGTCACAGAAGGGGTGTGTGTGATGGCAGGGGGTATGTGTGATGGGAGGGGTGTGTGTTGGTAGATGTGTGTGTGTGAAGGAGGGATTGAGTGGGGGAGGCGGTGTATTTGACAGTAGTGTGTGTGTGTGGTGGGATGGGGTGTGTGATGGGAGCAGTGTGTGTGATGGGAGGGTTGTGTGTATGGGAGGGTTGTGTGTGATGGGAGGGAGTGTGTGGGGAGGACTGTGTGTGTGACTGGAGGGGGTGTGTGATGGGAGGGAGTGTGTGTCAGGAGGGGGTGTTTGGGGAAGAGGTGTGTGCCATGGGGAAGTGTGACACAAGAAGTGTGTGGGGAGAGTTATGTGTGTGATGGGAGGGGTGTGTGAAGGCAGGGGATGATTGTGATGGGATGGGGTGCGTAGAGGGAGGGTTGTGTTTGACGGGAGGGTTGTGTCATGGGAGAGGGGCATGTGACGGAAGGGGTGTGTGGGGAGGGATGTGTGTGTGGATGGGTGTGTGTGATGGGAGGGTGAGTGTGACAGAACAGGGTGTGTGGCTGGAGGTGTGTGTATGTGGAGGGGTGTGTGTGTGATGGAAGTGGTGTATTGTGACAGAAGGGGATTGTGAGACAGAAGAGGTGTGTGTGAGGAGGTGTGGGGGGATGGGTGTGTCTGATGGGAGGGTGTGTGTGTGATGGGAGGGTGAGTGTGTGACGGGACAGGGTGTGTGGCTGGAAGGGTGTGTGTGCAGAGGGGTGTGTGAATGTGATGGGAAGGGTGTGTGTGACAGGAGTGGTGTGTGTGGGGAATGGTATGTGGGGAATGGGTGTGTGTGACAGGAGAGTGTGTGTGATGAGAGGGTGAGTGTGTGACAGGATGGGGTATGTGGCTGGAGGGGTCTGTGTGGGGAAGGCTGTGTGTGTATGAAGGAGGGATTGTGTGGTGCGAGGGTGTGTGTGTGATGGGAGTGTGTGTGTGTGATGGGAGTGGAGTATGTGATGGAAGGGTTGTGTGTGATGGGAATGGGTGTGTGGGGAGGGCACTGTGTGTGATGTTAGGGGGTGTGTGTGAGGAGGGGTGTGTGTTTGATGGGAGGGGTGTGTGTGTCGGAAGTGGGGTGTGTGGGGGGGGTGTGTTAGGGGAGTGGAGTGTGATATGGGAGGGTGTGTGTGTGGTGGGAGGCGGTGTGTGATGGGAGGGGTCGTGTGATGAGAAAGAGTGTTTGTGGGAAGGGGACTGTGATGGGAGGGTGTGTGTGTGTGAAGGAAGGGTGTGTGTATGACAGGAGGTGTAAGTGTGTGGAGGGGTGTGTGTGACAGAAGGCAGGTGTGTGACTGGAGGGTGGGGTAGTGTTGAGGGGTGTGTGATGGGAGGAGGGTGTGTGTGTGATGGGAGGGTGGGTGTGGGGAGAGGTGTGTGTGTGATGGGAGGGTGGGTATGAGAGGAGGGGATTGTGTGATGGGAGGAGGTGTGTGTGATGGGAGGGGTGTGTGTGATGGGAGGGATGTGTGTGATGGGAGGGGGTGTGTGAAGGTAAGTGGTGTGTGTGATGGGAGGGTGTGAGTGTGGGGAGGGGTGTGTGGGGAGGGGTGGGGGGGATGGGTGTGTGTGATGGGGAGTGTGAGATGGAAGGGTGAGTGTGTGACGGGATGGGGTGTGTGTGGGAGGGATGTGTGTGGGGAGGGTATGTCTGTGTGATGGAGGGATTGTGTGGTGGGAGGGGGTGTGTGACAGGAGGGGTGTGTGTGATGGGAGGGTTGTGTGTGATGGGAGGGGTGTGTGGAGAGGGCACTGTGTGTGACAGGAGGGGATGTGTGTGAGGAGGGGTGTGTGTGTGACAGGAGGATGGTGTGTATTGGAAGGGGATGTGTGGGGGGAGAGGTGCGTGTGTGTGTTGGGAGATAATGTGTGGATGGAGGGGTGTGTGTGATGGGAAGGGTGTGTGTGTGACGGGAGGGGGTATGTGAAAGTAAGCAGTATGTGTGATAGGAGGGGGTGTATGATGGGAGGGGTGTGTGTGACAGGATGGGGTGTGTGTGGGAGAGGTGTGTGTATGTCGGAGGGGAGTGGGGCAGGAGGGATTGTAGGGTGGGAGGGTATGTGACGGGAGGGTGTGTGTGTGGTGGGAAGATGTGTGTGATGGGCAGGGTGTGTGTGATGCAGTGGGTGTTTGTGATGGGAGGGGGTGTGTGAAGGTAAGGGGTGTGTGTGTCAGGATGGGGTGTGTGTGGGGAGGGGTGTGTGTAACAGGAGGGGTATGTATGTCAGGAGGCGATGTGTGGGGGAGGGGTGTGTGTAACGCAAGGGGTGTGTGTGTGACAGGAGAGGGTGTGTGAAGGTAAGCGGTGTGGGTGACGAGAGAGGGTGTGTCTGGGAAGGGGTGTGTGTGATGGGAGGGGTGTGTGTGGGGAACGGTGTGTGTGGGGACGGTTGTATGTGATGGGTGTGTGTGTGATGGGAGGGTGAATGTGTGACAGGACGCGGTGTGTGGGGGCAGGGGTGTTTGTAAGACGGAGCAATTGTGTGGTGGAAGGGTGTGCGTGTGATGGCAGGGGGTGTGTGTGGTGGGAGGGGGTGTGTGACAGGAGGGGTGTTGGGGAGGGGAGGGTGTGTATGGGTGGGAGGGGTGTGTGGAGCAGGGGGTGTGTGTGACAGGAGGGGATGTGTGTGAGGAAGGAGTGTGTGTGATGGGAGGGGGTGTGATGGGAGGGGCTGTGCGTGGGCAGGGGTGTATGGAGGAAGGGGTGTGTGATGGGAGGGTGTGTGTG
>NW_006922089.1:2050386-2052722 GCF_000298275.1 Orycteropus afer afer | reverse complement strand
GGGTGTGTGACAGGAGGGGTGTATGTGATGGGAGGGTTGTGTGTGATGGGAGGGTGTGTGTGTGGTAGGAGGGTGTGTGTGACAGGAGGGGTGTGTGTGATGGGAGGGTATGTTTGATGGGAGGGTTGTGTGTGACAGGACAGGGTGTGTGGAGAGGGCACTGTGTGTGACAGGAGGGGACGTGTGTGAGGAGGGGTGTGTGTGTGACAGGAGGATGGTGTGTATTGGAAGGGGATGTGTGGGGGGAGAGGTGCATGTGACGGGAGGGGGGTGTGTGTTGGGAGACAATGTGTGGATGGAGGGGTGTGTGTGATGGGAAGGGTGTATGTGTGACGGGAAGGGGTGTGTGAAAGTAAGCAGTATGTGTGATGGGAGGGGGTGTATGATGGGAGGGGTCTGTGTGACGGGAGGGTTGTGCGTGATGGGAGAGGGTGTGTGTGGGGACGGGTGTGTGTGGCGACGGGTGTGACAGGATGGGGTATGTGTGGGAGGTGTGTGTGTGTCGGAGGGGGAGTGGGGCGAGAGGGATTGTAGGGTGGGAGGGAGTGTGTGTGACGGGAGGGTGTGTGTGTGGTGGGAAGTTGTGTGTGACAGGCAGGGTGTGTGTGATGCAGCGGGTGTTTGTGATGGGAGGGGGTGTGTGTGGGGAGGGGTGTGTAACGGGAGGGGTATGTGTGTCAGGAGGCGAAGTGTGGAGGAGGGGTGTGTGTGACGGAAGGGGTGTGTGTGTGACGGGAGAGGGTGTGTGAAGGTAAGCGGTGTGTGTGACGGGAGAGGTTGTGTGAAGGTAAGCGGTGTGTGTGATGGGAGAGGGTGTGTACGGGTTGGAGTGTGTGTGATGGGAGGGGTATGTGTGGGGAACGGTGTGTGTGGGGACGGTTGTACGTGACGGGTATGTGTGTGATGGGAGGGGTGAATGTGTGACAGGACGGGGTGTGTGGGGGCAGGGGTGTTTGTATGACGGAGGGATTGTGTGGTGGGAGGGTGTGCGTGTGATGGCAGGGTGTGTGTGTGGTGGGAGGGGGTGTGTGACGGGAGGGGTGTGTGTGTGACGGGAGAGGGTGTGTGAAGGTAAGCAGTGTGTGTGACGGGAGAGGGTGTGTGACGGGAGGGGTGTGTGTGATGGGAGGGGTATGTGTGGGGAACGGTGTGTGTGGGGACGGTTGTATATGACGGGTGTGTGTGTGATGGGAGGGTGAATGTGTGACAGGACGGGGTGTGTGGGGGCAGGGGTGTTTGTATGACGGAGGGATTGTGTGGTGGGAGGGTGTGCGTGTGATGGCAGGGGGTGTGTGTGGTGGGAGGGGGTGTTTTACATTCAACAGTCCATGCACATTGGATTCCACACCCTGATTACCATCCACAACCATGAAAAACTCTCTTCCCTGTGACCATCCCCGCCCTGTGCCCTTGTTAACTACACATTCCTGTCTGTCCAGCTTTCCCTCTATGTGAATGCTGCCTCTCTGGTGTCTCATGGCTGACTGATCTCAGGGGAGCATCTTCCTAGGGTAGGTGGGTGCATTGCCCTGGGATAGGTGTTCTGCATGTAGGTCTTGGGCTACTATTGGGCTGAGAGCCAACCCATGGACATTAGTCCTTTTCTAGGCCCAAACAGTAACCCAGGGCCATAGTCTCGGGGGCTCCACTAGACTCTATCGATCAGTAAAACAATTTGCTTTGTAATTTGCACCCACAGCACAATACAATTAATAGCAACAACAACAACAACAAAATAGACAGGCCTATAAGGTGAACAATAACACCAAGGAGATACGCGTGTCCTGGAACAACCAACCACACAAGAGGGAAAGGGCAGCGTTTGCCCAGGGATGAAGCTCAGAAGGCAGGAAGGGCTAGAAAGGTGAATGGAAAGGAACACAAAGAGGAAGGGGGAAGAGAGCTGTTACATTGTGGGGATTGCTGTCAATGTCATGAAACAGACGTGTGTGAACTGTTGAATGGAAAACTGACTCACCCTGTAAACTTTTCCCAAAATAATAATGAAAACTTTTTTTTTTTTTTAATGGAAGATTTACAACTTTGGAAACTCTATGGGGACATTTCTACCCTATCCTGTAGGTGACTATGAATCAGAATGAACTCTGTGGAAGTGGGTTTGGTTTTCTGGTTTTGTTTTGGCTACCTAGTGCCGCTCTAATGGAAGATACCACAAATGGGTGGCTTTAACAAACAAAAGACAGGCATATGAGTTGAACATTTACCTCAAGTAGATACTCTCCTTGGAGAGAGCAAACATGGGAGAAAGAAGGGCTACGAATGCACAGGGAGACAGCTCAGGGGGCAGGAGTGCATGGAGGGATGGACACAGGGAA
>NW_006922089.1:2041232-2049616 GCF_000298275.1 Orycteropus afer afer | reverse complement strand
CAGATAAGCAGAAATTAAGGGAATTTGTTAAAACCAGACCAACCTTACAAGAGATGCTAAAGGGAGCCCTTTGGACAGAGAAGCAACAACAGCCAACAACACCTGACCGTTAACACACTTGATGATATAACCCAGAAACCAACCCAGCTATGGAAGTATCCAAAGTAAAGAAGCCTACAAGTCTGTAAACATGAACCAGAGGCATCAATTCACAAATGAGGACAACTGCAAACCCAAAAGAGGGAAAAATCTGTGTCATTACAGACCTTCTAGATGGTATGGAAGTCAAGACAACTATGAGATAGAACAGACTGTTCTAAACTTGGGAAGAAAACTATAAATCACAGGGTAACCTCAAAAGAAACATGATAAACCTTCACATCAAAATAAAAAAAGAGCACCAGAACAAATATTTACCAAATACTAAAACAATAGCAAAAAAAAAAAAAAGGAAGTAATAACACACTTCATAAACAAAACAAACTCAGCTTAGAAAATTATATGGAACAAAGAAATTGGCACCATGAAAAATCACATGACAAAAATGACAGCAACAAATTCGTATTTGCCAATAATTACATATCTGGCAAGGGACTTATCTCTAAGATTTATAGAAAATTCCTACACCTCAACAGCAAAGGAATTAACAATCCAATTGAAAAATGGGCAGAAGACATGAATAGACACTTCACCGAGGAGGATATTCAGGTGGCCAGCTAATACATGAAGAGATGCTCACAACCATTGGTGATCAGAGAGATGCAAGTCAAAACAACAATGTGATACCATCTCACCCCAGCACTGGTGGCAAAGTTCAATGAGACAAAAAATAACAAATGCTGGCGAGGATGTGGAGAGATTGGGACTCTCATACACTGCTGATGGGATTGTGAAGTGATACAACCACTGTAGAAAGCAATATAGTGATTCCTTAGAAAGCTGGGATTGGAGATACCATTTGACCCAGCAATCCCATTTCTAGGTATATATCCTAGAGAGGTGAGAACCAGAACAGGAACAGATATATGCACACTCATATTCATCGCAGCACTATTTACAATAGAAAAAAAGATGCAAAAAACATACATGCCCATCAATGGAAGAGCAGATGACCAAACTATGGTACATACACATAATGGAATGCTATGCAGCACTAAAGAATAATGTAGAGTCTGCAAAACATGGCATAATATGGATGAACTTGGAGGACATTATGCTGAGTGAAATAAGTCAATCACAGAAGGACAAATATAGTATTAGTTCGTTGTGGAGGGTCAAGGAAAGGTTTTTATATGTAAGGAAACTTACTTTGTTGGTTGTCAGGGGTGGGAGGAGAGGGGAGGGAACAATGCAAAAAAAAATGCATTGACTCATGTCCCTTTCGTTTTGTGTATTACACTGTACATAAATTATATTTCAATAAAATGCATTCAAAAATAATAATAACTTGACCTCCATATGCCCCCACTCTAACTGGTGGGCCACAGTGATGTTTTGGGTCTCCTGGAATTAGTGTCAGTTCAGAGCCAATATCAGTAATTCCCAAAAAATCTGATTATTTCCTTTTCCCCAATGGACAGTCACTCTTGTAAAAGGCTTCGGATCCCTTTGGGGAAGGCTGGGAGAAAGAACAGCAGTATAAATTTTTGGCAATGTAGTGGGGTCCCTCCTCAAGGGGACCTGGCCTCCCCTTCATTCAAGGAGTCGTGGGTCTGTAAACTGGCTTCAAGTCTGGGAATTGATTGAGGGGCCGTGAGTCTGTATTCTGGTGATTCAATCTAGACTGCTGTTCATGTGACCTAGAATTCTTCTATCTATACAGATCAAGTAAATATTTAGTAGGTTTCCCATGTATTTCATTCCTAGGGACACCATGCTTAAGTAGCCAATGCCATAATTCCAGACAAGGCAGAGTATTCTGATTACTCCTTTGACTTTGTTGTCTGTTATGGTAACTATGCCCACCTTGTCTTTGTCGATTAACTGTTGCCACTTGGCCCCTACCACCACAGGGTCCAATCAGCCCCATTGTAGTTAAGTGTCTTAATTCAATTATGGCAGTTCACACTGTCAAATCCAGCTTACATGAAATAGCGATCACAGCAGTCTTCAAAGATGCTGGGGCTCCCTTCCCAAATTTGTTCCTCACCAGAGTGGTAAAAGGTGTGTCCCCTTGGCTCTCCATTTCTGGGTCTATGGGATAAATCCATTCTAAGATGCCAATTTCCCTAAGCCTCTGGATACTTCTTCTACATTATACCAAGGTAGATCTGGTATGTCAACTTAACTTAAGATGGGCTACTGCATAATCCATGCTTCAGTAAATCAACCAAATAAACAATTAGATCCTTTCCTAACCTCTTGAGCTGAAACACTGAATGAAGAATCTGTACTTAGTAGGTCTAAATCAATAAACTCAAACAGACCCGTTATCCCTTGCACCATTATCCCACACCCTTAACAACTATTCCCACACATCTTCTCCAGGTTTCTGTCTGTACATGTTAGCAAAATCAAGCAGGTCTTTTGTGGTACCACTTCCTCACTCACACTTTCTACCTTTTGGGGCTTGCTTGGACTTAAGTCTGGTTATAGGTCTAGAAGCAACAATGGGTAGGTGGGGCAGTTCCTGAGAACATTTAGCAATGTGTCACATGGCATCTGCCTCAGGCAACTACTCAGCAGGAACAGCGTTTAATCCCGGATTAGGGTTTTATAGTGATCTCTTCAAATGGGAGGGATGGTGCTGTTGGCAGGAGGGATTTAACAGAATTTATGGGCTCTGTATTCCCATTTTCCTGTCTGTCTATAGGTCCCCATCCCAGGTTTCAGGATCCCATTGCTTGCCAATCAATGTCCTGACTTTAACTACAGGCACCATTCTCAGTTGGCAATTAAATTGGTGTTTTAATTCAGCCACCCTTACAATAAGACTCTCAGATTGGTTTTTGGTAATAGGTCTTCTACTAGAAGACATAGGCTTTCTTTCAGGGTGTAAGTGGAGACATTGAGGTCTTTTATGCCGAGCTTAAGTTGTGACTCAGCAGCCCTGAACTCATCTCACTCTTTCACCACTTTGTGTAGCGTAAGTAGGGGCAACCAGTCAGCTTCCTTATATTCCTTATGTGGACAAAATTGCCGAAAAGTATCAAACATATGACCACCCAGAGCCTCACTTCTCAAAAATACTTGATCTATTGGTGATCCTATTTTGGGTATTAATGTAGCCACTTCACACAATGTAACAGCTGTCTTCCCATTTTCTCCCTGTGATTACCTCTTCCCTGTGTCCTTCTTTCCTATGCTTTCCTGCCCCCTGAGCTGTCTCCCTATGCAAATAATGCCCATTTCTGCTCTCCTATGATAGATCGTTCTAAGGAGTGTAAACTACCTGGTGTAAATGTTCACCCCATATGACTGGCTATTGTTTGGCTGGAAGCCATGTGAGTGAGTTCAGTGCTAGACCTGAAGGGTAACTAGGGGCCATAGTCTCAGGGGTCTCACCAGGCTCTATCAGACCAGCAAACCGTGTCTTTTTTTAATGATTATGAGTTTCATTCAACATTGTTCTCTCACTCTATTGAGAATCTCCTGCACTGATCCCTTTCCGAGTGGTTGACAGTGGTAACCAGGCACCACCTAGTTCGTCTGGTCTCATGGTCATATAGGCTGAGGTTCACATGGTCCACTAGTCCCTTGCACTAATTGTTTCCAGGCATATTTGGTTTTCTTCATTCTTCTTCGCTCTGGATGAGGAGAGACCCATTGTTGTACCTAGATGGCCACTTACAAGCTTTTAAGACCCCAGTTGCTACTCACCATGGTAGGATGTAGAACAATGTTTTTGTGTAGTGTGTTATGGCAATTGAGCTTGATGTCCCCCATGACCATGGTCCCGAGCCCACAGGTCCAACAACTCGCTCCTTCAGGCTGGTTGCTTGTGGATAAGAAGTTATCATAACTTTGCCCTTTGTTGGCTCTATTATGTATAGATGGACATTCTTAGACAACATTCAAATACATATGTAGAAATATCATCTGCCAACCTATTTACACCTATATTTTCTGCTAAGAGTTTTCTAGTTCTAGCTCTTACATTTAGCTCTAGACCTATTTTGAGTTAATATTTGTATATGGTAAGAGTTAGAGTCTAACTTCATTCTTCAGCTTGTGGCTATCCAGTTCTCTGAGCATCATTTGTTGAAAAAACTCTTTTCCTATTGAGTTGCCTTGGCACCAGTGTTGGAAAACCAATTTACCATAGATGTAAGCATTTATTTATGTACTTTGAATTCTATGCCTTCGATTTCAATGTGTACTTTTATGCCAAACCAACCCAGTCGTGATTGCTGTAATTTTGTGGTAAGAGATGAAATAGGGATATGCATTAAGGGCATGGGGGTGGCATCTTCTGACCTCCTTCAACCTCACGAGGGGGAAAGAGAGTCCCCATCAATAACCCAAGGCTTATTCCTCCAGCCTTTTTACCAATTCTGATAAAAAAACCATCCCTCCCACAGCACTCACTACTTCTCCGCTGGGTTTAATCATTTGTTGCAATGGCCACACAGAACTCACAGACAATACTCAAAGTTATTGGGTGTATTGGGGATGTAACAGGCTACAACTCGGGTTCAGGAACATGCTCAGGATATGAGCATGTTCAGGACAGTCTCCCTTCTGCTATCCCCTGAAACATGCCTCTCTGGCCCTTGGCCTCTCAGCCTGGCCTCTGCCCTTCCTGGGCAACTGTGTTACAGAGCTCTTTTAGTCCTGTCAATAGGTACACTACATGGACCCCATTCTGCCAGCAAGCCTACTGCCCAAAGACATTCAGCTTTCTCACTCTGTGGGCCAGGTGAGCCCACCATTCTGTCTCGTACTTCTCTGTTCCACTGCCGCCATCTCTCAGCTGGGCATCTCTGCCAGGGGTCTCTGCCAAGGAGGTCCAGTGCAGTGATCTTTGGTCCAAAGATGCACTTCACTCCACCTCCCACTCTTCCCTCTTTATGACAGTCAGATCCCCTCTCTCCCTCAAGGAGGGCTCATTTTGAGCCTGGCAGAGTGACAAAGCTAATCAATCTTCACATTAGAGTTCCATAGACCTTATTTACATGGTCCCACCCCCACAAGGGTGCCATGTACCTTATTTATGTTACTCATAATCAATCCCCTTGGTGGGCCATAAACACCTTACATTTACATAGTTCCCCACAGTAATCTGGTGGGAGTCCCAAAGTCTATGGCTAGAAAAGCCATACCGAGCAACTCCCTGCACCTGAGGATAGTAGAGCTTTCCACCTTTGTTTTTCTTTTCAAGATTGCTCTGGCCACTCTGGGTCCCTTGTATTTCCATACGTATTGTAGGGTCCACTTGTCAGTTTTGGGGGGGAGCAGGATAGGAATTACACAATCATTGATGGGAATTATTTGATAGGAATTGTGTTAAGTCTGTAGGCCAATTTGAGGACTATTCCCATCTTAAAAACATTAAGTGATGAAAATGGAAGATCTTTCCATTTATTTAGGTCTTTTAACATTGTTTTTCAGTAACATGTTGTAGTCTTAGGTGTACAAACTTGCATTTTTTGTGAGATTTATATCCACGTGTTTAATTTTTTTTAACCCCATTGTAAATAGAATTGTTTTCTTAAATTCAGTTTCAGATTGTTCATTGCTAGTGGGTGCTTGGGAAGGTTTGACTCTTCGTAATGTTTTCCAGTAATATGTCAGACACTGTTTCACTGCTGTTCATAAGATTTCCACTGGCCAATTCTTTGAGAAGTCAATGGCCCCTTCTTTTTTCTGAGTCTGTCTTAGTCTTAAAGCTCCGCTGAAAACTGTCCATCATGGGTGACCCTGCTGGTATTTGAAACACTGGTGGCATAGCCTCCAGCCTCACAGCAAAATGCAAGCCACCACAGTATGACAAACTGACAGTGGTGGTGGTAAAGTAGGTCAGAGAAAAAGGGGAAGACCCTCAATGAGATGGACCGACACAGTGGCTGCAACGATGGGCTCTCACATAGCAATGATTGTGAGGGTGGCGCAGGGCCAGGCATGTTTCTTTCTGCTGTACGTAGAGTCACTATGAATTGGAACCAACTCAAAAGCACCTCAAAACAACAACGATATTGCTAGTGCATAGAAATACAATGGATTTTTGTGTCTAACATCCTGCAATCTTGCTGCACTCATTTATTAGCTCACTAGGGTTGTGTGAGTAGGGGCCGACTCGATGGCACATAACAATAACAACAACAACAAGGTTGTGTGTTGTATGTGTGTGTGTGTGTGCTTGTGTATAGATTCCTTAGGATTTACTATATCAAAACAAAACAAAACAAACCCAGTGCCATCAAGTCAATTCTTACTCACAGCACCCCATTGTGTTTCCGAGGTGGTAAATCTTTACGGAAATAGATTGCCTCATCTTCCTTCCGCAGAGTAGGTAGTGGTTTTGAACCACCAGCCCTTTGGTTAGCAGTCAAATGCCTGAAGCACTATGCCACCAGAGCGCCTTGATTTCCATATACAAGATCATAATCATAATCTGTAAAGAGATGCAAATAGATGCACATGCGCATAATACTTTTTAATATGTTACTTGATTCACTTTGCTAGTATTTTGTTGAAAATATTTGTGTCTGCATTCATAAGAGATATCGGTCTGTAGTTTTCTTTTCCTGTGGTGTCTGTAGGATCCAGTGAGGAGATGGGGGAATTATGAATTCAGAGGGGCGGGAGAGGATGAGAAATTTGTGAAGCAGTTCGATTCACCACTTTCGAATCTAGCAGGGAACACCAACATAGAGATGACGATCAAAATGCCATCCCTTGGAGGAGTCAGGGCAGGAGGCCCTGGCTAGAGTGGGAGAAAATGTGAAACAAAACTCAAAATCATAAAAAAAAAAAACAAAGAAAACAAAAAAGCAGACTAGCTTGTTTAATAGCGACTGGGGGAACTCCCAAGACTATGAGTCCTAGTGATCCTTCAGGTCTGGAACTGAACTCACTCCTGTGGCTTCCAGCCCAACAATAGACAGGCACATGGGGTGAACATTGACATCAGGTAGATACACTCATTGGAGTGACTGTGGGAGAACAGAAGGGCAGTGTTTGTACAAGGAAATAACTCTAGGGGCAGCAGTGCATGGGAGGGAAGGACACAGGAAAGAGGTAACCACAGGGAGGAAGTGGGAAGAGAGCTGTTACATCGTGAAGATTGCAATCAATGTCCTGAAACAAAATGTGTATGAACTGCTGTATGGAAAATGATTTTGCTCTGTAAACTTTCACCCAAATCACAATAAAATAAAAAGGGAGGGTCATCCCTTAGAGTCCTCAAGGCCCCTGGGTCAGATCCAGAGGAGGGGCCCAGAGCCACCACAGTCAAGACAGGAAAGGGTGGCTTGGTCCCCTAGTCCTGAGAGCCTCTGAGTTGGTGCAGCCTGAGACCAAGTTTCCTGGGCTGTGAGGGGGCACTCAGTGACCTGACACTTCATTGCTACAGTGCTATTCCCCAGTTGACTTTGATTCCCACCCCTACCCAACCCCAGGCAAGGGAGGGACGCTGGTGCCAATCTGCTACCCCATGTCTGACTCTCCCCAGTTCCACCTCAGGCCCTAGGCATTTTGGGTGGAGTCTTCCCTCTTGATGCTGCTGAATACCTGAGAAGCAAGGTGGGTCTAGGAAGTAGGAATCCACCCAACAGAAATTGTCTCCAGTCAGCTGCTAAGGGTACTAAGTCTGAGAGCCCCAGGCAAGGACCCATTGAGTCACCCCCAACCTCCCTACTGCCTTAAGGCAGAGCCCAGTCCCTTGGGTAACAGGGATGGGGTGGGTATGGTGCTGCCCAAGCTCACCGATCTGGCATTTATTACCTTCCCCTCTCCTTGTCCCAGTCACCACACCCTAACCATCCCCTACCCACCCCCAAGGTTCACCCAATTGTCTAGAGTCATGTACTTTTGACTTTCTATCACTACTGATTAGGTTTCACAAACCTGGAAACAAGCTTTCTGCATTCCACTAGCTCTTTTGGTCATGTTGTCAAAAGGGACCATTCCCTGGGGAACGATGTCATGCTTGGTAAAGTGGAGGGGCAGAGAAAAAGGGGAAGACCCTCAACGACATGGACTGACAGACACAGTGGCTGCAATGATGGCCTCAGGCATAGCAAGGATCGTGAGGCTGACACAGGACCGGGCAGTGTTTTTGTTCAGAGACAACTCAACAGCACCTAACAACAACGACAAAGCTCCCTCACTGAAGAATTAAATGATCTTTGATGCATGCTCCTTCCATATTTGGGGAGAAGCATGTCACAGAAGGGATAAGGGACAGATGCCGAAGGAACTCAAAATTATTAAAAAAAAAAAAA
>NW_006922089.1:2037868-2039037 GCF_000298275.1 Orycteropus afer afer | reverse complement strand
GTATCACTACGGAAGTAGATTGCCCCATCTTTCTTCCGAGGAGGGGCTGATGGGTTTAAACCTCCAGCCTTCTGGTTAGCAGTCAACTGCCTTAGGCACTATGCTACCAGAGCTCTCCATGCCTAATTCCATGAAATTTCTCTACACAGAAAACTTTCACCATAGCTTTAGTGAAAACTAGTTTTGCTCAATGGTATTCCCTTAGCAAGGAGAATTGATTCTCTTTGAAGCGACGCAAAAAATTCTATGGCCACAAAAAGTGAGACTTGAGAACGTGTCTTATGCGACAAATGAGCAAGACACAACTGTGGTCCTTTTGTGTGGTCACTTTCACGGAGTCTTGTAGATTCCACTAGAAGCATCCTCTCCAAATTTTGCAGAAGTAGGTATGGATAGTAAGCTTTTGAGGTCATTGACAGAATTTAAAAAGAAAAAAAAACTGACTGCCATTGCCATGGAGTCGTTTGACTCATAGCGACCCCTCCTTGGGTTTCCAAGGAGGTATCTCTACGGAATTAGATTGCCCTATCTTCCTTCTGAAGAGTGGCTGGTGGATTTGAACCACCAGCCTTCTGGTTAGCAGTCAAATGCCTTAGGCACCACACCCCCAGAGCTCCTATTAACAGAATACAAATATGTATTAGCCCACGATGCCTTTAGGGGAGAAGGTTCTGAGGACCAGCTCACTATAAAACATGATGGAAGATGTACTCCAAAGTATAGGGTGCAGGCCCAAAGTCTCTTTCTTTGTGTAGGAATTCCAGGTAAAATTTTGGAATTCTCTCAGCAGGGCTCAAGGAAGGGCTGCCTTCCAACCCTGGCCCTCAAGCCAAACCCAAGACTAGAGTAGGCAGAGGCTTTCTCACTGCTGAGGTGTATTCTCTCCCTTGATGTTTGAGAGGGGCCCTGTCCATGGTGGTAGTGCCTGCAGGTGAACAGGATCCGAGGGTTTAAGCCATGATCCCCAGGCCTCCAGGACACCAGGATTCCCAGATCGGTCCTACATTCTGTACCCAGTTGTATGCTCTCCATCTGTGTTTCAGACTGTGCCTGGAGGTAAACTGGGAAACAAGGGTTGTCCCTGTTGAATAACCAGGGACTCATAGAGGTTCCAAGGAGCTCTGGTAGCCTAGTGCCTAAGACACTTGACTGTTAACCAGAAGGCTGGT
>NW_006922089.1:2032188-2037378 GCF_000298275.1 Orycteropus afer afer | reverse complement strand
GGAAGGAAGACTGGGCAATCTACTTCCACAAATATTTACTGCCTTGGAAACCCAAAGGGGCTCACTATGAATCAGAATCGACTTGAATGGCAGTGGGTCTGGGTTTTTTTTTTGTACACTGGTGCCCACAAACCTATCTCACTCTGAGGAAAACAGGCAATTAGAGCTAAAACACAGGCACACATGACTTCATAACTATGAACTGTGTAAGAAACCATAGATTAAGGTTTCTCTTTCTTATACAAATTCCCACACATTTTATCCTGCTTGCGGTACATATCAAGAGCTCTGGTGGCATAGTGGTTAAAGTATTAGACTGATAACAAAAAGACAATGGTTCGAACTCACTAGCCACTCTATGGAAAAAAGATGAGGCATTCTGTTTCTGTAATGATTTGCAGCCTTGGAAGGACTTTGGGGCAGTTCTATTCTGTCCTAAAAGGGTCATTATGAGTTGAAATCAACTCAGAGGCAGAGAGTTTGGTTTTGGTTTTGGTATTGGTATGGCACACATCAGAGAGAAAAGAGTTGAATGAATGAATCTTTTTCAAAGAGAATTGAAGTTCAGACAGAGTGAGTTGAAATAGTTTGAGGGAGAAAAAGACTGAACATCCACCTGACCAGTGTCAAGGGTGCTGGCTTTACCACACGACTCACTTGACCAGGTGAGGTGATCATAATATTCCAAATGTCCAGGATACGATCTCAAATTACTCCACACACAATGATTCAAGAAACTGGGACCATTTTTTAATGGAGGAGCAGTCAGTGTTCACCAAATGGAAGATGGTACGAATTTTAGAATTAATAAAGGCTCTGATGGCACAGTACCTAAGGCATTTGATTACTAACCAGAAGGTTGGCAGTTCAAGCCCACCAGCTTCTCCATGGAAAGATGGTAAGACAATCTACTTCTTTAAAGATTTACCACCTTGGAAACCCAATGGAGGTCACTGTGAGTCAGAATGGACCCGATTGCAATGGGGTTTTGGTTTTTGCTGAAGCAGTTATTTCAAGCATGCTCTAGGAGATAAAGGTAAACACTCATGAAATGTATGGAATGATAGGAGCTTTCAGCAGAGAAATAAAAAGATATTCAATAGAAACATTTGTTAAATTGAAACATATAACACATGACTTAAAATATTCATTGTTCCAGGTAAAAGCTCCATTTAAAAAATATATATATATATGTATTCATTGTAAGTTCTCAATAGTAGAATTGGGGAAACAGAATTAGTGGTGTTGACACCAAAACTCCACTGCCATCAAGTGAATTCCTACTCATAGTGACCCCCACTGGATTTCTAAGGCTGTAAATCTTCACAGAAGTAGATGACCTCATCTTCCTCTCATAGAGCATCTGGTTGGTTTGAACCACCCACTTTCTGCTTTTCAGCTGAATGTCCTACCCACTATGCCACCAGAGCACCTTGATATCAAAGAGAGATCAGTATAAATTTTGCCAGCTTTCAGGGAAGGAGAGGGAAGTTAGATTGATAAAGGAAATGAGGAGAACATCGAGAACTTATGGAAAAATATCAAAAGGTCTAACTCACATATTATTAACCCCATAAGAGAGAGATGTTTACATCTTGGTGATTTTATCAAAAAGTGTTTTCCCATCTTTAAATTGGAATGGAACTTACTGGTACTTCAGGTAGTAATTCACCCCACTGAAAGGGAAAGAAAGATGCTGTGACATTTAAAAGTGGACCATTACCAGTTTAGAAGCCCTGTTCTACCCCCCCCAAAAAAAAAAAACTGGAGAAACTTGACTCTTAACCATGTTGATTGGGGTAACAGATAGGTGGTTCAGGCGTGTTCCTTAGAATCACGTTGGAAGTGATAATAATGATCTTTGGAAATTAAGTTTGGAAACGATTGTACTCTCTTAAGTCCAATGAGGTGCAGATAAAACCCTGATCCAGGGATACCGGAACTTACAGAAGCATAGAAAGAGCTGAGGATTTGTGACAATTACAGTTTCAGTATAGACTGGGGGAGGGCCTCAGTGCTCTGTAAATGGCGACCCACCGTGAAATGTGATGGGACGTGGGTTATCCTACTTCAGTGGAGGGAGGCTGAGTACCATGAAGTCCACTCAGGACTTCTCTCTTCTATTACCTCGTGCAGGTCTATGGAGATAGTAGACGAAATCCTCCCAGTCTCTTGGATCTTGCCACGCAGAGCCTGCTGAGTCACGAAGAGACAGCTGTTAGTGCCCTGGAGGGGCTTTCTGCCAACCTCTTCCCAGCACTCTTCGCCACGGCCTTCACTGGGGGTCACAGAAAGATTGTGAAGGCCATGGTACAGGTCTGGCCTTTCTCCTGCCTCCATCTGGGACCATTGACAAAACCATCAAAGTCTTTGTTGGAAGCTGTGCTAGATGGGCTGGAATGTGTTCCTGCCAACACTGCATGTCACAGGTAACCATAGAAAAGAATGGGCCAGGAAACAGGGTAATGGAATGAGAGTGAGCTGGATTTAGGAGTGCCAGGCCAGACTCTGCTGGTGGTACAATATCAATCAATAGCAGTCCTTGAGGCCATTACTGTGACACCTTAGAGAAACAACCTGGTGTAGTTTGGAGCTTATTACTCTGCTGAGGGAGTTGAGATGGAGGTTTATACTCTTGATGGTGGCATTCCTGGATCCCAGTAGGTGGGGAAAGAGGAGAATCTGAGGGGGAGGGAAATAAGTAGAAGAATGACACTTAGAAGGGGTGGTAGACAGGGGAGGGCAGGACTGGTGGTTGGGGCATAGATGCCTTAACAGAGTTTCTGCTGTTGATCTCATACCAGTCCTGCTACACTGTCCTGAAAGTTAGCATCTCAGATCTGCCCCTCTTTTTCACAGGCCATCGAAGCTGAAAGTGCTGGATTTTACCCGAGATTATGAACACTCTCCCTGGGAGAAATGCTTCGACGTGCTGCCTGCATCCTTCAGCGTTACTAAAACAATGGACCAGCCAGAGGCAGAGCAGCTTAGGTCCAACTGCAGAGGACTGTGCCCACACGGCAGAGAACCTGTGAAGATCCACACAGACCTTTCCTTAAGTGGTTTGTTTGGTTTCACCCAAATAACTCAGTTCACCTCTTACATATTACAGAGAGTCAAAAAGAGCCATGGCTGTCTTCGCTTCTGCTGTCGGAAACTAGTCATTACTCAAGTGCTATTCTGCAGTCTTGTAGAAGTCTTGAGGATGCTGGAGCTGGAGTCCATTCGAGAAGTGGGGCTGGAGTACAGGCATATGATCAACTGCCAAGCACACCTAATCCCTTTCTTTGCTCAAGTAGGGCAGATGAACAACCTAGGCACCCTTGTCCTGCGTGACCTCCCCAGAGATTTCCCTGCTGACTGTTTCTCCCTGCTCACTTCCTTGGACCACCTTAAGAAGCTCCACCTGATCTTTGGCTATCTCTCAGGGCAGCTACATAAGATGCTCAGGTGAGTGTGTAGAAAGTTCTCTGAAGGACCAAGAACTTTGAAAATGCCTCTGATCATTCCACATAAGGGCTTAGATAAGCCTGGTGTTTTCAGAATTACTAAATAGAGGCTCAAACGTTGGGTACAAGGCCAGGCAACAGCTCTTAACTGTTGTAGATATCTGGTATAGATATCACTTCCATGCAATCATTCTTTTGTTCATTCATTGGTTTAAGGAATTAGTAGATGCTAAGCATAGACCTATGAATGAGAGACAAAACTCTGAAAAATTAAGATAATCTGTCATCCCTTAGAGGTTATAGGTCACATCCATGATATGGGTGAAAAAGGATGGTAATTTGTGATGGTGGTTTTTTTGGACAGGTAATTGCACTCATGCCATCTAAGCCCAATAGATAGACTTGGTCAACTAATTCTTCTTATTGTCCCACATCTTCTCAGTGGTATGCCCTGGGATAAAGATCCATTCTTCTGGGGGTCCTATAAACATTGAATTAGTAAAACATTGGGAATAGTATCTAAATTTCATTTATTATTCCCACAACTTCTGGAGCATGAATGATCATTGTATTTGCATGACTATTACCTGGATGAGACTAAAAGATGTCAACATGCCCAATATGATTCCATGAAATACAGGAGAAGTCCTATTGGAAATGGGAACCAGTATCACTCCCAAGTTTTGTGTTCTTGACCAACGCTGAAGACTGGCTTCTCTATCTGCTATATAGATGGGGGTGGGGGCAAGGCAAATATCCCAGCTCAGATTCCTGGGCCTTTCCTAAAAGTAGTTAGTGGTCCAGGGCCAAATTCCAAGGAGTAACTATCCCTGTCTCGCCACAGTTGCCTGCAGAGACCACTGGAGACCCTCGTGATCAGTGAATGTAGACTTACCAAGGATGATATTGCCTACTTGGCCACAAGTATCCATGCCACCTGCCTGAAGAAGTTGGTATTATTAAAAAATAACTTGTCCCAAACAGTCCCTGGACCCCTAGTGAGTCTTCTGAATGAGGTCTCAGGCACCCTGCAGTACCTCAATTTAAGAAGCTGTGGGTTAAAAGAATCCCATTTTGAAGCCCTCCTGCCAGCCCTGTGCAACTGCTCCCACCTCCGCTCCCTTGTCTTCGGTGACAATGTCATCTCCACATCTGGCATTGTGACCACACTTAAGCACTTAGCAGTACTAAAGGAGCTGAAGAGTGTGGAGTGCCCTGTCCCTACTGAATGTCTCGTGTACTTGGGTGGCAACAGGACAAGAAATATGAATGCAATGGAACACGCCCAGGTGCACACCACCTTGCAGGGCATGTTGCAAGCTCTTCAGGGGGGGAACATGGAGTCGACTAATCCTATCTCCACTAATTATCTTGTTAAAAGGCACAGAAGATACGATGGGGCAAGGGAGCAATGGGTACTGGATCTGCAGTAGGGAAATTGTTGAATGGAGACTGTGGTGTACCATAAATATTCAAACATGAATACCACTGTGGACAATCCAATAACGATCACTAGTAATGGATACAGCTAGGCTCAACCAGTCATGAAATCCCCCAGGAATTGGTTGAATTTGAAATCCATGTAAGATGAAATACTTTATAATCATTATCACTTTTTTTCATAGCTCCATGCCATAAAGTAGGTGGTACTAGAGTTCCCACAGTCATGAGAATGATCCACAGCCCATTAGAAGAACTGTTTCCCAGCAGGCACACCAGAAAAAGAAAAAAAAAAAAAAAA
>NW_006922089.1:2028023-2032088 GCF_000298275.1 Orycteropus afer afer | reverse complement strand
ACAGTCTCACTGCACTTGGTGGCCACATATGCAAGTTAGAGGCCATAACCCATAAGACGTGGTTAGATCAGAGGTGGCCACTGTCATCTCAGCTTCTTTCTCCCGGACACCGCGAGGAACTCATTCATTCTGTGCCTTGGCATAGGGTGCGTCATGCTTTTCCCTCTACTGATATGGTTACTTCCTAGAGCAGGACAGTACTCAGCCTGGAACCTGAAACAGCCTCAACTTACTTGGTCTGATAGCAGGTATTATCAAGATTACCCAAGAGAACAAGAGAGCATAGAGCCCTGGTCTGAAGGAGACAGTCACTCCAAGGGTGGGAAACAGCACTTTGTGGCTGCCCAGTAACCTACTACCAGGCAGTCGGTGGTGAGGAGGGTGTTGCCGAGAGGCTGGCAATGCTCTTGTGAGGAGGGAACGTGATCACTCACATGCACTTCCTTGTATAGCCTCTTGCAAAACAAGGCCCCCAAATAAATGCTGATTGTTAAATATTAATGGAAAGTTCTCAGATTGACCTCCACTTCTGGTACAGACGGGGTAGCCTCATTCCTCCAAAGTCTTCCTACTGAAAACTAAATTCCTGATCATAACCATTTGAGTTCTTTCTGATCATTAAACTAGCAACTTGGCTATGCTTAGATAAGGCCTGGGCAAGCCCAGGGGTGGGGAGTTTACTTTCAGGAAGAATGCAGTTGGAAGTAGATTATGCTCACACAAAGAACTAAGGAACTTGCCTGGATGTGTCCTTAAAGATTTATGGAAAATAGTTGCATGTTATCTAATTTATGGTAAAAGTATGGTATGGTATGGAGTTCTAGCCAACTTGTGACTGACTCAGGATTGCATGGTCTTGAGTCATTCTCTGATCACGTGACCAGGTGGTCGAGCCCTGGAACCAGTCCTCTAGGCTTACGAAACTGCAGTTGTGTGTCCCAATCATGGTCCCTCCCACCCCGCTTCTGTAGTTTCGCCTGTGACAGTTATGGATTGACCTGTCATCCATCATGCTCTTGTGATGATTTTTTGTTCTCCATCCTATCATGAACACCGTGGCTGGGAGTGAATAGAATCCATTGGCCTCTGTACTGTGTGCTTGATGGTTTCCCTCATCTGGATGTTTGCTTTGTTTTACCCTACTTAAGGCTTAATAAATGGGTCTCTACAGAATATGTTTGAATCTGGAGTCTTTTTTCCCTTGGTATAGATTCCAGGCTGTACCACACTGTCCTCCATGGAATCCTGAAGGCCCTCCCTGGTCCCCCACCCTCTTGGGCCTGCCCTGCCCCCACATTTGAGGAGGACCAGCCCCTCCTCCAATGTGCCTTACTAGGGGGTGAGGGGTACAGGTGGGGTCTAGAGCTCCTAAAAAAGGACCTAGACAGCAGGACTCAGCTCTAGCTTCATTCTCTCTTCTTAAACTGGAAATAAAACAACAGAGCAGGGGCTGTGGCCAGAGAGTAGAAGAGATAGGGCCTGTGGTAGCCAGCTGTCTTCAGTAACACTGTTTCCACGAGTAAAATACAGTTCTATTCCAACAACTGGGCTCTCCATGCCTGATGCTGTGAAATTTCTCTTCAAATGAGAAACTTCCAGTGTGGCTTTAATGCCTACTAAGCTTGCTCCCTGCTACTCCCTTAGCAAGGATGAATTCTTACCAAAGCTGTGCAAAAGTTTTTATTGTCATGAAAGACTAAGCAATCTTTTGGTGTCATGCGTGATGTGTGGACACAACACACTATCAGTCATTGTCAACAGAGTTCCTAGATTCCACTGGGAGCATCATCTCCCAAACTGTATTTATTCCCCGAAGGTGCCTGGGTAGCCCACTTTCAGGGTTGTAGAGAGACTGCCAATATATATTAGTCATTGGATGTCTTTAGAGAGAAGGTTTCTAGAAATGATTCACTCTGTAAACTAGGTTCACAGAAGTGTGCTGTGGGTGCAGGGCTCTGCCTGAGAACTCCTTCCAGGTGCAGGAATCCCAGGTGTTAGATTGAGTTCTCTAGAGAAACACAAAAACCAGCATAGCGTATATATATATATATAGAGAGAGAGAGAGAGAGAGGGTAATTTTTCTCAAGAAAATGGCTCACAAACGTATAGAAGCTGGCAAGTCCAAAGTCCCTGGAGGAAATGTCGGGCTGGTGGCAGCCTTAGCTTCCGCAAGCACAGGGGCCCAAGAAGCTCAAGGCTGGCAGGCAGTACACTGGTTGTTGACTCTAACGAAAGACGAATCCAAGATCTCCAGGCCGAGCGGTGGGCTGCTCACTCACGGAAGTTTGTAGTCAGCACACCAGGGTCCCAATCCCTCAAAGAATGTCTCTCTTCCCAGGATGTCCCTGGATATCCTGGAAGCAGGCCACACCCCTAGGGAAAGTCCCCTTGGGCAGATTGGCCACTCAGAACACAGTCATCCGATCCCATCATGGGAACAACCACACAGAACTGGGGTCCAGCCAAGTTGACACACAGCTCCAACTATCACACCAGGTAAAAGGTCTGGGGCCTACCAGCTGGTATTTGAAGGAAGGCCTGACTGTTAGGTGGAGCCCTGAGACTTGAGTGCAGTAGGCTACTTTTCTCACCTTTTGAGTTTCAGTGGGCCCCACTTGCGCAGGAGGTATTCCTGACCAGAGCAGGCCTCCCCGACCCCACTTGGACACACACAGATTCCTACTGTGGTGCAGAGGAAGATGGTGACTTGGGTAGAACTTCCAACCTGGGAAGAAGCCCAACTGGTGCAGTGGTAAAGCACTCGGCTGCTAACCAAAAGCCTGGAAGTTTGAACCCACCAGACACTCCATAGGAGAAAGATGCGGCAGTCTGTTTCCATAAAGATTAAAGCCTTGGAAATTCTATGGGGCAGTTCTTACTCTGTCCTGTAAGGTCACTATGAGCTGGAATCAATAGAACAATAGCGGGTTTAGTTTTTTATTTTTCTCATCTGGGGCCAGGTGTGAGGGCAGCAGGTTCCATCCTATAGGGAGAGAGCCCCTCGCTGTCATACACATGACCCTGCGTAGGGAGAGTTGTCCCAGCAGCCTCAAGAAGGTGTAGAAATCTCTGAGGTCCTTGTGACTGGAAGGTTCCGACTTGCTTCCTCCCTTGTCCAGTCTCTCCTTTAGTGGTCTTTGTCAGGGACATTTCTGATACACTGAAGTCTCTTTCCTCGGTTGGGTGATGGGCCATTGGATGCTCGTAGGCCACAAACACAAACACAAAGCAGGAATCCAGGGTTTGCACCACGACATGCTCCAGCCTGCAAGGACACCAGGATTCCAAATCTGACACTTCTAGGACCTGTGGTTTCTGTATGTCCAACTGTGTGCCCTTCATTTTCATTTCACATGGACCTGGAAATAAACTGTGGGTGATGAGCTTTGCCCTTTTGATCAGGAATCCAGAGAAGTTCCAACTCTCAGTCCAATGAGTCGAGTAGAGAAGTGGTTCTGAACTTTGCACACAGTCCTGTTTTGGTGGATATCCTCCTGGTGTCCACCGCACTAGCTCTGAGGAAAACAATTAGAGGTGGGACAGAGGGGTACATGACCTCATAACTGTGAACTGTATAGGAAACCACAGATGAGGCTTCTCTCTTACACAAATATCCATGCGTTCATGCTTACAGTACATGTCAGAGAGAAAAGAGCTGAATAATTGAATTTTTGAAAAAAAATATATTGTGGTCTGATAGAGACTGGTGGAAGGAACCCCCTACACCATGCCCCTGAAACACCCTTCAGGCCTGGAACTGAATTCATCCCGTGGTTCACCGTTCAGCCAAACGTTAGATAGGCCTACAAGGTGAACAATAACACTAAAGGAATGAGTGTGCATTCATTAGAACAATCTACCAATGAGATCAAAAGGGCGGTATCTGTCCAAGAATACAGTTCAAAGGCAGGAAAAGATAGGAAAGAGGAATGAGGGGAAATGGTAAACACAGGGAGGAAGTGGGAAGAGTGCTGTTATCTTGTGAGGACTACAATCAATGTCATGAAATAAATGTGTATGAATGGTTGAACAGAAAAGCCATTTGCTCTGTAAATTTTCATTTAA
>NW_006922089.1:2019685-2021103 GCF_000298275.1 Orycteropus afer afer | reverse complement strand
AAGCTCTAAACTCCTGAACTTCGTTTCTCTCTCAACCATTAGTCACTGTGGAAGGGAGTTCCTAGCTCCATGTATATGCCCGGAAGTACCCAAGCCTACAATGATTCCAACCTCTGTCCATTAGCCTACACTGTGTTCTTGGTTACATAACCATGAAAGGTCTAGGTACATTTTACCACACATTGGCATAGCCATTAGTGTGAATATCACATAGAAATCCCACATGCTTTTCTGGTCAATTCAGAGATTCTGAGAGTTATGAGGCACCACACAAGACAGCTGTTTCAACCTCTGTTAGTGTTGTGATCACTTCTCACCACCTAGCCAAAGCAGATGCAAATCAAGGAGATATTTTAGTATGTTTTATGACATTACAACCAAGCCCTAGAAATGCTCACACTATGTGAGCTTCACACACCGGGGACAGTGATAGATAAGAACTCACAGTATCACCTGGGTATTAACCTGTTGTCCAGCATCCTTGTTGCAACTCTCTGGACCAGCTGGGTTGTAGGCCCTGCTTCAACCCCATAACAACCTCTCTTTCACTATTGGCTAGTGCAATCATGGACAGACACCTCTCCCAGTGAATACATTACATAGGATAATAAAGGAAAGCAGGAACTAAAAGTCTCAGGTGATTAACAATAGTTTTTTGAAATGGTAGAATATCAGTGTTTCAAACCTCTCTACTTGATGAAGGGAGCTCTGGTGGCATAGTGATTAAACGCTCAGCTGCTAATCGGTGGTTTGAACCCACTAACTGCTCTAAGGAAGAAAGAAGTGGCAGCCAACTTCCAGAAAGATTGCAGCCTTGAAAACCCTATGGGAGTAGTTCCACTCTCTCCTCTAGGGGCACTGTGAGTTGGAATGACTCCACAGCAGTGGATTTGGTTTAGGCTTTGCTTCTGTAAAGATTGACAGCCTTGGAAACCCAATGGGGCAGTTCTACTCTGTCCTATAGAGTTGTTATGAGTCAGAATCAACTCAATGGTAATGAATTTGCTTATACTCAAAGATCTTTATAATAATGGATTAGTGAGTAAATACATTAGAACATTATGCTCAGAATTGGATCCAGCCCCCCATTAAAAGATTGCTTTTAATCAAGTCCATATCCCATACAACAAATCAAACCAAATTCGCTGTCCTCAAGTCTTCAAAATGTAGAAGAGGAGTACTGTCATTGAGTCAGGGTGCTTTCAGTATTGCTTACAAATTGAATCACGTTAATTTAGATGGCTACAATCTGAACTACAATGCTGTGATAGTTGAAGATGTGTCAACTTGGCTGGACTCCAGTTGTGAGTGGTGGTTCCCATGATGGATCACATGACTGAGTTCTGAGCGGCCGGTCTGCCCAAGGGGAGTTTCCCCAGGGGTGTGGCCTACCTGCAATGCTATCCCAAGGACAAGCT
>NW_006922089.1:2005091-2019332 GCF_000298275.1 Orycteropus afer afer | reverse complement strand
TCTCTCTCTCTCTCTCTCTCTATAAATATATATATATATATATACACTTTGCTGGTTTTTGTGTTTCTCTAGAGAACCCAATCCAACACAAATGCTAAGAACTCTGTTTCTTCCTTCTTAATATTTTGCCATCTTTCTTCCAACAAAAAGGATAACCAAGCAGCAGCTTATGCTTTTTAACCCAACACACCATAAACTCTAGCCCCTTTTGCAAGTCCAGCAAATCTCCCTTGACAATTCAGGAGCAACAAACATCACAAATACACTGCCAGTTACTCTGTGTCCTCATAGCTCTCCTGGACAGGCCACTGGTGGATCATCTCGATGACAGGGTAGATAAAGAAGCACCATGGAATGCCGTGGTAAGGTTGCCAGTCTTTGCAGGAGGTAGAAATGCCACTGTCTTGGTTTCTTTATCAACTGAATGAACAACTTAAAACCTAACAATGCTCATTGTACCAAAAACCAAACTCACTGCTATTGAATTGATTCCGATCCCATTGGGTTTCCAAGGCTGTAAATATTTATAGAAGCAGAATGTCTCATCTTTCTTCCATGGAGTGGCTGGTGGATTTGAACTGCAAATCTTTTGGTTAGCAGCCAAATGCCTTAACCACTACACCACCAGAGTTCCTTAATGTTTGTTACAGATGTTAGATATTGTTTTCCTGGGTGAGCAAGGGGAGACTGTTTAAAAACTGGTAACTGATTGGAGTGCATTCCAATATGGCAGTATGAGGCCATAAAGTGTATGGTAAGGGTAGTTTCCTCAACAACAATTTCTCCTTGGGTGAAGAACTTTGTAATTACCATTGAAAATTGACTTGAGAGGTACATCAATGGATGCCTTTTCCACAGACACCCTTTATTCCCCATTCTGGAATTTTGATTTGATCAGTCTCACATCTCATCCTCTTGACTTAATAAGAGAACAAACAGCAAACAGCATGAGACATAACCAGTAGTTGTAGGTGGTGTTAAGAGTAATAAGAAATGGTATGTATCCTGTACTTACTCACTTGTTGAGCAAACTCTTGATGGTAAGAAATTCAGTGCATTCTTTCTGACTTCAGTCTTGAGAGCAACTGTGATTCGAGTTTCCTGGTGGGAATGAGGTTTGGGGGTGTGGGGGTAAGAAATTGCTTTCCATGTCAAGATCAATGGCCAAGTCTCTATAAGCAGTCATGTTCCCTTTAGGTCGTGGGATTTTGTGTGCAGAAAGATATTGTGTAACTACTACCTGTGTGATTCTGAGTGTGTATCTGTGTTTATGTGTTTCCCTAGATTTATGTCCCTTCATACTGGCCAACTGCTAGAGCTGACTTTCTCTATCAAAATCCTATCACCATGCCTGGTCAGAAGAGAGATGTGGGCCGATCCCAGGCCTGCCATCCTTGTAGCTCTCTTTTATGGCTCTGAAAATGTCTCGGGTATCTCAGACCAAACCCTCTATCTATATATGGACAGAATTCTTGGTCTACAGTGACCACTGCAAGGGCAGCAACCATGTTTTCCTTATCCCAGTGCCCAACCCCACAAGGCCCAGCTTCACCCAAAAACCCACTACCATTGAGTTGATTCCAACTTACAGTAACTCTCATTGGGTTTCTAAGGCTGTAGAACTTTATAGAAATAGATTGCCTCATCTTCCTCCTGTGGAGAAGCCAGTGGGTTTGAATCACTGACCTTCTTCTGGTTAGCAGCCAAATGCCTTACCCTCTACACCACCAGAGCTCCTTGTAGCCCAACTTAGGCTCTAATAAAACATCTGAGTAACACACCCCTGGACTGTGAGCCTTTCTCAGCTTTTCCAGACCCGTTTGGCCCCTAGTAAGCTCAATGCCTGCCCACCTAGAATCCAGAGTCAGAGGTGACAACGGTGGGCTCTGAAGAAAGTGAAGTGGCCCTGCCTCCCTTCTACTCCAAGTTTCTGATTGTGTCCAGCCCGAAGTTTCTGGGTGGTTCACTGGCCACCACTGGCCACCCTGCTGAGAATTTCTGTAGGATGTAAGTGTTAGCCTTAATCTTTTTTATTTTTTAATTTTTAGTTTTATTTATTTTATTGTTGTTGTTGAGAATATACATGGCAAAATATGCACCAATTCAACAGTTTCTACATATAGAATTCAGTGACATTGATCACATTCTTTTGAGTTGAGCAATCATTCTCACCCTGCTTTCCTGAGTTGGTCCTCTCCCATTAACACAAACTCACTGCCCCTAAGGCTCTTATCTAATCTTTCTGGTTCCTGTTGTCAATTTGATCCCATTTAGATACTTCTTACAGGAGTCTAATGCTCAAGGTGGAGCTTTTTTACTAATTAAACTAAACTATAAAAAATTGAGGAAAGAAATGGGGGTGTAGGGTTCCACTGCCAATTATTGTAATTGCTGTCAATAAGTTGTACACCTGTAAAAAGCTGAATTGGCAAAAATTGTGTGATAGATGTATTTACAACAATGGCAGGAATAAAAGTAGCTGTTGAGGCTGTTTATGTACAGTCAAAACCCTCATGGCATTTAGTTCCTATACTTGGAGGTTTAGGGTCATAGTTTCATGGGTCATCCCAGTTAATTGGCATAATAACATGTTCAGTGCTTCTGTTCTACCTCCTAGTTCATTGCATAGTGTTCAGGGTCTTAAAAGCTGGCAGGCAGCCACCCACTGCATAACAGTTCTTCTCTGTTTACCCAGAACAACAGAGGAAGAAGGAGAGACAGGAATAGGAGGAGGATATGGAATGTGTAGCTAACTGCTTCCAAGAACAACTGCCTCTTGGGCCTTACTCTTACAGTATCTCCAGGACTTCACATAGTACCTGGCACTGGTACAGGTGTTCAGGAAATACCTATTAAATGACTTATCAGCTCAGGCCAGCCAACTAGCCTACAATGCAAGGCAAGGAAAGTTACATCTTCCTCACCCTTGGACCACTAGAACTTCCCTCTTTAAAATTAATTTAATTGATTGATTAATTCAATTAACTAAAATGAAAAATACAAGCACTAAATCATAGTAGCCATATTTCAAATAACCAAGAACTTTATATGCTGGTGGCTGCCATATTGGATAATGCAGAGAGAACATTTCCATAACCATAGATGGCTTCCACAGGCAGATGCTCTGAGCCTAGTGTAGGGTCTATCCATTGAACTCATCAACAAATCTGTCCTGAAGAAGTGCAGCCAGAACGCTCCTTGGAAGTGAGAAGGGCCAGACCTCATCTCACCTACTTTGGTTATGTTGTCAGAAGGGACTATACTCTGGGGAAGGATGTCACTCTTGGAAAAGTGGAAGTAAGTGAAAAAAGGGAAAGCCAACGAAATGGATTGACATCGTGGCTGCAATGATGGGCTCAGGCATAACAAGGATTGTGAGGCTGGCACAGGACTGGTTTGCTCTGTGGTACATAGGGTTGCTAAGAGCTGGAGCTAACTCAATGGCACCTAACAACAATAACCTAATGTGTGTCCACAACAATGGAAATTTCGGGGTGGTAAGACTGAGGTCCGAGCTAGAATGGTCGAATGGAAACAGGGAAGCAAGACACTGAAAGGGGAGTCCTTCCTCACCCCTCTCTCATCTTAAGGTTTGCAAACTGTGATCAATGGCTTATTGAGGTCTACTGACTCCACAGAGCCCGAAACCTCCCAAAACAGGGCATCCACGGCTCATACTCTGGTTAAGAATAACTCACAGGCAAGAAGATGAGTGTTTTCAGCAAAGTTTATTATTTGCAAGCAAATAAGAAGATAGGGGAATATTTTCCAAAGCACCGTCTCTCTGATCAAAAGCAGTTAGGGACGTTTTTAAGCCTACGGAGAAGTGGGGAATTATACATATTCATATGTTTTGTTCATAGAGGGCAGGGTTATAGCCCAGCACTGAAGTGGCCAAGGGGACCCATCACTTCTGAAATGGGTCCATGTAGCACAGATGATGTAGTTCCGGTAATTTTTTGTTCCTTGACATGAGTCTTAACAGTCTGTGGTCAGCAAAAGGGTAGAGCTGCCTTCTTTGCATGTGTGCTTCTGTATCTGGCTAGAATTAATGGCTGCAAATGGGAGGGTTGGCAGGAAATGGGGTGGCGGTGTTTCTTTCCAGCTGGCTGATTAGGGTAGTTTATTGTCTTGGTGCCCCTAGGTCCCATCCCTACGAGGAACAGGCTGGGCTTTCTCTAGCTTAACTGGCCTCGATGATAAAAGGTTTTCCAAACTAGCTGGCTTCAAGCCCAGGAAAAGATCTGAGAAACCAGGGGGAAAGTGGTGGTGGTCAGTCAGCCAATATAACCTCAACTGGAGTAGGAAGGAACAGTGTGCCACTCTCCCTAATATCTTCCTTGATGTTTGCGTTTCTAGAGACTGAGGGGCAGACAGGAGGTATGACTCCAGCATGATGAGGACTGCAGGTAGATAACAACACTCAAGGTAGGACCCAATGGGAGAGATTCCTGGTTACTCCTAATGCTTTGGAGACTGAAGGTGGGCAGTTGACATCAGAAAGAAAAAGGAAATTATGAGTGGAAGTCTCTTTGGTTCTTTTCATATTTTATTTATATAATAATTAAAAAAAAAAAAAACTGCCATCGAGTCGATTCTGACTCATAGCACACCCATGGGATCTCCAAGGAGGTAAATCTTTATGGAAGTAGATTGCCCCATCTTTCTTCCATGGAGCAGCTGATAGGTTTGAACCTCCCACCTTCTGGTTAGCAGTCAAATGCCTTAGACACTGCACCACCAGAGCTCCTAATTGAGTGACACATCTTATGTCTACGGTCTTTAAGTGTGAAATGTCTGGAATCCTCTTTCTTGCTTTGCTATTTCAAGACTGTCATTCCCACAAGACCTGCCACTGCTGCCACTCCCAAAGACCAAAGACTGAGAGTTGCTGGGTTAGCATCTCTTGGGATTTAAGCACGAGAGACTTTGTTTTAAGTTTTGGTGTTGATCTACAATATGGCATCTATGGTCAGGGTCACAACTTTCTCAGGGGCACATAGTTGAGCCTGGGGACAACGTCCTTGCAGTGGGTGCCAGGTGGAGGGTGAGAGGTGGGCACTCTTCCTTCTGCACTTCCAGGTCACACGCGGTGGCATCTTCACGTTTCTGTGTCACTTTCTACACCTGCTTTAAAGGGCACTCCCAGGGTTGAAGAGGTTCAGAGTATTTACTCTGGGCTTCCTTCACATGATCCTATGCCTGGAGAAGTGAGGGAGACCACCTGGAGCACATTTCTAGCATGCTCTCCTCACCAAACTCCTAAATCCTGGTTTCATGGATAAAAAAACTCAAACCAAACTCACTACCATTGAGTCAATTCCAACTCATAGCAACCCACTGGGTTTTCAAGGAGGGAAATCTTTACAGAAGTAGATTGCCCCCATGTTCCTTCCACAGAGCAGCTGGTGGTTTTGAACCACCAACCTTCTGGTCATGAATAGAAGTGCAATTTGCTTCCATTTGAGAAGCTTAAGTCCCGCTGCCCGTGGAGATAATCCAGTGCTGGTGCAATTCCAGAGGCCATGTGTGAAGAGTTTGCACCACACACTGGCTCGCACAGTCCACTGACCTGGTCTCCGGGAACTGACCAGGCCCAAGACGGAACGTCTGGGCATCAGGGTTGGGTGGTGGTCACTGCTCCCCTGTGAACCCAGTGCTCCAGTCAGACAAGTCAGCCCATTTCCCACGCTCCAGCCACGCCCCTCTCAGCTACCTCTCCTCAGACCTGCCCAGGTGCCCTCACCTCTGAGTATTTCCAAAGGTTGGTGCAAACTCTGGCAGGTAGCATTTCTTTATGAGCCCTCCCTGTTGTAGAAGCCCTGTTGCCTCACATACAGACTAAGGGAAACTGGACAAGTTCCTTTACCTCTGATCTTGCTTACCTTCTCTAATGGGCTAGGAAACGTATGGGGTTGTCACAAAGGTTAAATGTCTCCCACATTCCTCAGGTCACCCCAGGAACAGCAGTCACTTGATATGTGGGGTTGATTGCTGTTCTCTCCTACAGGGCCCAGCATAACCCCTGACCTATGACAGCTGTTCTGGGGGTAGGATGGATTGTGTAATTGATTACACATGGAGGCAATATACCTTAATTGTTCTCCCACTGTTACCAAATTAGAGAACCATGTGATTGGTGGAGGTTGGCAGGGGAAAAATGAATAATTGAACAATAATTAGGAAAAAGTAAACAAGTGGGGAAGTAGTGAGGGAGTGGAGGCGGCAGCAAAGGCAATTGTATGCAGAGAGTGTTGTACAGATAATGAATGCCTTCTTGGAGGAACAAGACGGCATGAGTATTGCCTCCTGGTCTAAGTCATGGAATGTCAGGGCAGGAAAAGTACCTGGAGGTCCACTCCCTTACTGCAGTAGTGAAGCTACAGACTCCCTGGGGGAGGAGTGTAGAGATGGGGACAGAATTAGGTCCTGAGGTTAGGCTAAATCTTGCCAGGAGCAGCAGAGGCCCAAGTTCTGATCTCAACCCTGACTCCCTCTTTACCCTCCAAAGACCACACCATCATTATCACTGCCTTGGTCCACTCAGAGGTCTAATTATCACAATCTGAAGAGGAGACAAATGGCAGTCTTGATGTAATTAATTTCCTCTTTCTTTTATCCTCTCTCTGTGTCTGTCTCTCATTCCTAATTTGTAGCTGGTCTCATCTAGGCAGCTGAGGTCCTTGGATCTTCAGTATCCATAAGATCTCTCTCCAACCCTCCACAGTCACTCTCTCAGCATTGCACTGGTTTCTGAACCCCACTCTACACCACTGAATCATGTTGAACAACCGTTGATGGCTGAAGCAAAGAGGTGGGCTGGGAGTCAGAAGTGTTGGCCACACCCTGAAGGGGGAGCACGGTGAAGTCTGGTGAGTTTTCCTGCACTTGGTGGCTGTGGTTGTGTGTCAACTTAGCTGGACCTGGTTTTAAGTGGATGGGCAATGGGAGGTGGTCATTCCCCATGCTGAGATGGGTAATCATCACGGTGGGATCTGCTGTGAGTAGCTGAGTGGCTGCCTCAAGGATATGGTCTGCTTCCGGTATTTAGGAAGGAGCTTTGAGAAAGGTCTCTCCCTAGGTTTTTGGCATGCTCAGATCCTGGATTTAGCGGAGTCTTCAGCAGCCTGCCCTGTCGCCTGCCGATTCTTGGACTGTTTCTGGACTTGAACTAGGGGTCTGCTGTGTTGCTTGATAATCTTGGGACTGCCATTTCACTTGTCAACCTTAGGTTTTTAGTAGATGGTCAATCTGTTATGGCAAAAACATGGAGAGTCCTAACATAACAATAACAACAACAAAGAAAGATGTTTACTTTTGTTTGATTGACTATGCAAAAGCATTTAATTGTGTGGATCACAACAAATTATGGATGACATTAAGAATGGAAATTCCAGAACACTTCATTATGCTCGCAAGGAACCTGTAAATAGACCAGGAGGCTGTCATTCGAACAGAACAAGGGGATACTACGTGGTTTGAATCAGGAAGGGAGTGCATCAGGGTTGTATCCTTTCACTTATTCAATCTGTATGCTGAGCAAACAATCCAAGAAGCTGGACTATCTGAAGAAGAGCAAGGCATCAGAATTGGAGGAACACTCATTAACAGCCTGAGATATGCAGACGACACAACCTTGCTTGCTGAAAGTGAGGATGACTTGGAGCACTTACTGGTGAAGATTAAAGACTACAGTCTGCAGTGTGGATTACACCTCAACATAAAGAAAACAAAAATCCTCACCACTGGACCAATAAGCAGCATTATAATAAATGAAGAAAAGATTGAAGTTGTGAAAGACTTCATATTACTTGGTTCCACAATCAACACCAATGGAAGCAGCAGTCAAGAAATCAGACGACATATTGTACTGGGCAGATCTGCTGCAAAAGACTTCTTTAAAGTGTTGAAGTGTAAAGATGTCTCTTTGAAGTCTAAGGTGTACCTAACCCAAGCCATGGTATTTAGCATAGTGCCTAAGGCATTTGGCTGCTAACCATAAGGCTGGTGGTTCAAACCCACCAGCCACTCCCTGGAAGGAAGATTGGGCAATCTACTTCTATAGAGATACTGCCTCGGAAACCCAAGGAGGGTTTGCTATGAGTCAAACTGACTCGACGGCATTGAGTTTGATTTTGGTTTTCATATACATGTGAAAGCTGGACAGTGAATAAGGAAGATAGAACAAGAGTTGAAGTTTTGAGTTGTGATATTGGCAAAGAATACTGAAAGTTCCATGGACTTCCAGAAGAATTAACAAATCTGTTCTGGAAGAAATGTAGCCAGAATGCTCCTTGGAAGCAAAAATGGCTCGACTTCATCTCACCTACTTTGCTCATATTGTCAGAAGGGACCATTCCCTGGGAAGGATGTCATGCTTGGTAAAGTGGAGGGTCAATGAAAAAGGGGAAGGCTCTCAACAAGATGGACTGACACAGTGGCTGCAAAGATGGACTCAGATATAGCAAGAATTGTGAGGCTGGGGCAGGACCGGGCAGTGTTTTGTTTTGTTGTATGTAGGGTCCCCATGAGTCAGAGTCAACTCAGTGGCACCTAACAACAACAACAACAAAGGGTGTCTAGGAGAAAGGAAGGCCAAATGACTTACCTTGTACATAGGGCACACAAGGAATGTGTCTCTCCACTCCCTTCTGTGATTATGGCAACAATTATGGGATGGACAGTGCAGAAGGAGCTATCCCCAGGGCCCAGAAGAAACCCAGATGTCATCAAAGCCCTGGCCATCCTACACCACTTGCCAAAAGACCTGCTGAAACTTGCCCTGTCCTGCCAGTCGCCTCATCATGTCTGCAGAAGCCGAGCAGGAATTATGGGAGTACTTCACTGACTTAAAAGTGACACTTTCACAAATGGAAAACAGAATGGCATGACAGACCCTCACACTCATACTCTGAGGGTGTTAGGATGTTTCCTAAAGGACCTGGGACTGAGCCTTACTGGAGGCTCCTTTGCAGGGCTTTGGACACATTTATGCCTGAATCAGAAAACTGGCCCTGAACTCAACTGATTTTGGTCCAGATTTTGAGGTACTACTGCCTCCACCCCCCAGCCCCCACAGTCCCCACCCAACCCCACTCCCTACATATAGAAGGCCAAAGGCAAAGCCCGCTCAGTGACTTGATTTATCACTCCTGGAACCCCTCACTCTGGGAACTGCCAAGTACAGCGCTGACTTGGCCCAACTTCCCGCGAAAGGGCCCGGGTACCAATTGAAGGCCCCCCACCCCAACCCCCACCCCCGGCACGGGGCGCCTGCACTGCGGCTGCGCGCGGACCCTCGGGCAGCCTGCAAAGGGAAACAGCGCAGAAGTGCCAGCCAGCTCCGGGAACCTGAAGGAGACGGAAAGGAGAGGGGAGGAGGAGAAGGAGGGGAAAAGAAGGGGCAGAGGGAACTGGTAGGAGCGGGTGGATCGGTGCGCATGCGCATAGCCGCCAGTTCGCGTCCGCCGGCGCGAAGGCAGCCGCAGCCGCAGCCCCAGCTGTTTTCTCAGCCCGGTACCCGCCATGGCGCAGACTGCCTCCGTCCGTCTCCGGGGGCACCTACAGGTGAGGCTGCTGCAGCACCGAGTCTTGTCACCGCGGGGCGGGGACGCCAGGCCGGGCGCTGAGCCTGCCTGCCGCGGCGCCTCAGAACGGGCGCCGTCTGTGGGGCGGCTCTGAAGAGGGCCACACGGAAGTCGGCCGGGTCCTCGGTGCTTTACCCGGAGGAGAGCTCAGACGTCCTTCTCGGTGGCTTTGGAAAGCTGTGAGGAGACTGGGGAGCCGTGCTCAGGTATTCCGGCCGAGAACTTTGTCGTTGTGACGGGCCCTGGACGCCATCCGACTCCTAGCGACCCCCTGGGACAGAGGAGAACTGGCCTTCTAGTGTTAAAATAAATCTTACCAAGCCAGTCAGAAATTGATTGAAGTTTATTGCTTTGCAAATCAGCGTAACATTTCGACTCAGGAGAAAAGCCAGACTCACTGCCACGGAGTCGACTCCCACGGAAGCGGACTGCCCCATCTTTCTTCCGCGGGAGAGGCTGGTGGATTGGAACCACCGACCTTTTGATTAGCAGCCAAATACCTTAACAGCTACACCACTACAACTTAACAACTACACTTCGCGAAAGTAAATTATCTAGTCTTCCTTCTGCAGAACAGCCGGTGGGTTTGAACCACTCACCTTTTGGTTAGCAACCAACTGCCTTATCCACTACCACTCCACCTTGAAAAGGGGCCGGATCAGTGTTTATGTAACAGTTTACCCTAAAACAGTCAGATTTTTAAGTTTCTGTTTGTGGAAACTTCACATAGATATAACTCTTGGGAGAGAGCCCAGTGCCTAATGCAAGATGGACTTCACTAAGCTGCTGACAAGGCTATTATTATATGACTCAGAGATGACTTTTAGGGGACCAGCTTTTTCAAGGGTAAGGATTCAGAAGGATGGCTAAAGGAAATGGCCTTAGATGGGTTACCCCAACTCTGGATTCCCGAAGAATTTAAAAAGAAAAACTCTCTGTCTAGGCTGTAATCTTTACAGGAGCAGGTAACCAGATCTTTCTTCTCTGGAGCGACTGGGTGGGTTAGCAGCCAAAATGCTCTTGTATCTAATTTGAAGTTCCCTCTTTGGGTATTGTGAATCTGACACCCGGGTTTGCGTCTAGTGTATGTCGTCATAAGGGTGGCTCTTGGGGGAGAGTTGTCAAAATGGGTTCCTAACACCCTTCCAGTACAAGAACACTCCGAATCTTAGCTTTTCAGTGAAGTCCCAATATGTTTTAAAAGAAGCCTGGAGGTTTAGTGGTTAAAGCGCTTAGCTGCCAACTGAAAGGCTAGCATTCCAACCCACTGGCTGCTCTGTAGGAGAAAGATGCAGAAAAGTCTGCTTCTGTAAAGATAGTGACTTCTCCTTGGGTTTCTGAGGCAGCTGTAAGGAAGTAGATTGCCCAGTCTGCTTTCCAAGGAGAGGCTGGTGGGTTTGAACCGCCAGCCTTCTGGTTAGGAGTCAAATGCCTTAGGTACTACCAGAGCTCCACTGTAAAGATTACACCCTTAGACACCCTATGGGACAGTTCTACTTTATCCTTCAGGGTTGCTATGAGTCAGAATCAAGTGGACAACAGTAAGTAATTTGTTTTGTCTCCAGCTCTCCTAATATATTTGTGCTACAGGGAAACCAAGACTAGCTGCCTGTGTTTGAACAAGGGTTTGGTCCAGGCCCTGTGCAGAGTGCTTCACTCACCTCATCTCCCTCACCTGTTACTCCTATGAAGGGTCATATTCAAGACTCCAATATTTCAGGTGAGAAGGGCCAAGAGTGCTAGCTTGTGAACACTTTGCTCAGGGTTTTGTTCTAAGTGCTTTATGTTAAATTGTTAAAATCCGTTAATGTATGTTTTTTTATTGTCTCTGAGGTACAAAGATGTCTTGAGTCATTACACAGAAAACATACATATGTAAGCATTTTCTCTCAAGGTTTTAGTTACATAGTACATCTCAGAGGTGATGTTCTAAACAGGTATAGTGTTTGTAAATTGTAGGAAAAAGGAATACTGTCATGATCAGTGGGACCCACTCTGCCTGTGTGAATCGCCTGGAGCTTTTTATGAATACCTCTGTTGGAGCCCTACTCACACAGATTAAATCCATTCCTGAAAGGGGGGATATGGGACCTTGGTGTCTGTCCCCAGGTTGATATTTGAACACTTTACTGTGAGGGTGGACGGAAGATGGAGGGTGAACTGAAAACTGTTCCTTGTGAGGACATGTATCTGCCTGGAGTTTCAAAGAGGTTTCTGGGGAGTCCTGTTGGGAGACATGACCCCAGACCCCAAGTCATGTTTGGTTTATGTAGCCTTTACTTAGTTGCCTCTTATGCAAACAGTTTTTGATGTGTTAAGACAGACAACAGTAGGCTCATTAAAAACATAAACAAACCCACCGTCATCCAGTTGATTCCTACTCCTAGCTATTCTATAGGACAGGGTAGAACTGCCCCACAGTGTTTCCAAGGCTGTAAATCTTTATGGAAACAGACTGCCACATCTTTCTTCTCTGGAGTTGCTAGTGGGTTCAAACTGCTGACCTTTTGGTTAGCAGCCGAGTGCTTTAACCACTGTACCACCAGTGTCTGAAAATGGTTGTATACCTGTGGAAAACTTTTTTTAAAGATAATGTGTAATCAGTACAGCATTATCAATAATAGCAAACACTAACCTACAGATGGATACATAGCTAGATAAGCAAGAAGATAAGGTATAGATCCAACCAAAAAACCAAACTCACTGCTGTTGGGTCAGATCCAACTCATAGTGACCCCTCCTTGGGTTTCCGAGGCAGTAGCACTACAGAAGTAGATTGCCCAACCTTCCTTCCGAGGAATGGCTGGTATGGATAGGAATGGAAATATATCTACGACCTTCTTTGTCATAACTGAGCACCTTGAGGGAGTGAGTTGTTGGGCCTGCAGGCTGGGAACCATGGTTGCAGGGGACATCAAGCTCAGTTGGCACAACATGGTGTACAGAAATAATGTTCTATATTTTACTTTGGTGAGTAGCAACTGGAGTCTTAAAAGCTTGTGAGCGGCCATCTAAGATGCAACTGGTAGAGACTTTGTCTGGAACAAATAAGAGTGAAGAAAATCAAAGATGCATGGAAACAGTCCAGAGGACTAATAGACTGTGTGATCCTCAGCCTATATGACCCTGAGACCTGAAGAACTGATTGGGAGACCACCTCCTTCGCCTGAGTATCTGGGAAGTCAGGGCTTTGTGAAAGTGCCCACTATGGTGGCATGGTGAGTGATCAAATAGTCAATAAATTTGAACAGGGCCTTTTTAGAAAATGAAATCATCATCCTAAAATGCACATAAAAACACAGAAAACAAACTCACTGCCATCAAGTCAATTCTGACTCATAGTGACCCCTCCTTGGGTTTCTGAGCCAGTATCTCTTAAGAAAGTAGTCTTCCTTCTGAGGTGTAGCTGGTGGGTTTGAACTGACAGCCTTCTGGTTAGCAGTCAGATGCCTTAGGCACTACGTCACCAGAGCTCCTCCTTACATCAAACCAAAACCAAACGCACTGCCGTCGAGTTGGATCCTACTCATAGCACCTCCTCCTTGGGTTTCCGGAGTGGTATCACTACAGAAGTAGATTGCCCCACCTTCCTTCCAAGGAAGGTTATAGATGTAGATGTAAAAAAATTGTAAAATGCACAAGATTACCAGGACCTTTTGAGTTTAATTGGGTGGAAAGAGTTACCAAATCACACGGGAGAATCTGTTGAGGTTCTTCTCTGCCCATGTATTTTGGCTTTCGGTAGCTGGGGCAGAATTCTCTCTGAAACAGGCTTGAAAGTAATACATAGACTGTGCTGTAAGAATGTCCAGGTGTATAGTAGAGCTGACAGGGGACAAGGTTGTGGTGGCTTCTTGGCCATAGGCACTTACCGGAGGGAAAAGTGGTTGGACCCACGGGCTCAGGACCATGGTCGCAGGGGACATCAAGCTCAATTGGCGTAATGTACTATATAAAAACATTGTTCTACATCCTACTTTGGTGAGTAGTGACTGTTGTCTTAAAAGCTTGCAAGCAACTATCTAGATGGAATGATGGGTTTCTCCTCATCCAGAACAAAGAAGAATGAAGAAAACCAAAGACACATGGAAACAATTAGTCCAAGGGACTAGTAGACCATGTGATACTCAGTCTATATGATGGGGAGACCAGAAGAACTAGTTGGTATCTGGCTACCACTGTCAACCATTCGGAGGATTGGTGCAGGAGATCCTGGATAGTGTGGGAGAACAATGTGGAACAAAAATCAAAATCATAAAAAGACCAGGTTTTCTGATCTGATCTGATAGAGCCTGGTGAGACCTCCGAGACTATGGTCCCTAGTAACGTTTCAGGCCTGGAACTGAACTCGTTGCTGTGGCTTCCAGCGAAACAATAGACAGACATACGGGGTGAACATTTGCATCAGGTAGATACACCCCTTGGAGCAATCAGTTGTGGGAGACCAGATGGGCAGTGTTTGCACAGGGAGACAGCTCTGGGGGTGGGAGTGCATGGGAGGGAAGGACACAGGGAAGAGGTAACCACAGGGGGGAAATGAGAGAAAGCTGTTACATTGTTGGGTGCAGTCAATGTCATGAAACAATGTGTATTAACTGCTATGTGGAAAATGAATTTGCTCTGTAAACTTTCACCCAAATCTCAAAAAAAAAAA
>NW_006922089.1:1981264-1985428 GCF_000298275.1 Orycteropus afer afer | reverse complement strand
CTGGCAGATTGGGCACTCAGCAGTGGCTGTAGCCAAGTCAGCTGTGGTGAGTGGAAGTCTGTGTTGCTGAGCCCATGCATAACCTCCATCCCTGCCACCATGGCCGCTTAGCTCATGAGCCCACTGGACAATGACAGGAGTGGCTGGGGAAAATGAATAACTGATTTCCACAGACCACATCATCCTGTCCACTTAATTGTTAAAATACTCCTCTCCCAAGATAACCTTTCGTTGAGCATTCACATGAGATACAAATGTATTCACTTCTTTGGACCATTCAGAGAAGTCTGTCTGCATACCTCTTCCTCACGCCTCCCAGTCACCAATTTTCCAGTCACGTTCTTTCCAAGTTCATGACCATCCAGCTGAATCATAGGCCATAACCCATGAATAAGTACGCAGTTGCACATATGACCATTTCTCCTTCCAATCAAAGTGAACAACCAGGTGTGCTGCTCAAAGTCTGTCCACTGGGAGGATTTCCCTTCACCACTGTCCTGTAGAGAGGTCCGGAAAGGGGCTGGAGTACCACTGCCATCCACTTCCCAGTGGTGCTTGAGTATCACACAGAACCATCTGTAAACCAAGCACGAGTTTTCTTTTCCTCAGTCAACTGAGGAAGAGTTCCCTCATGGGAACTCCCCATGAAGCCGTAGGTGCAGACTGGGAGAGGGAATGTGTGTGACTGGAGTGGAGACCATAGGCATTTGGGTCACTTCCTCATGCAACTTATTTGTGCCTTTAGGTCCTGCTCAAGCCTGATCTCTGATATACCACTTCCGTTTAATGATGGAGTGCTGCTGTGCACATAGAGTGTGCTGGGAAGCTCAGGCCTCATGGTGACTTGGTAGTTCATGGTTAGACATTCAGTCTCTGCTAAAGCCCAGTAACAAGCCAAAAGCTGTTTATTAAAAGGAGACTAGTTATCTGCAGAAGATGGCAGAGCTTTGCTCCAAAGTCCTAAGAAGCTGTGCTGTGATGCACCAATGGGGACCTGCCAGAGACTCTAAACAGAATCTCTGTTTGCCACTGACACTTCAGGCACCATTGGATCAGGCAGATCATAATGGACCAAGTGGCAGAGCAGCTTGCACAACAGCCTAACCTATTGCAGAGCCTTCTCTTCTGGGCCCCACTCAAAACTAACACAGCATTTCAAGTCATTTGATAAATGGATTGGAATAGCACACCCAAATGAGGGACATGATGCCTCCAAAATCCAAAGAGGCTCACTAGACATTGTGCCTTCTTTTTACTTAAAGGAGGGGCCAGATGAAATAACTTGCCCTTCACTTCATAGGAGTGTCTAAACATGTCCCACACCACTGAACCCCTAGAAATTTCAGTGAGGTGGAAGGTGCCTGAAGTTTTGTCAAATTAATTTCTCACCTCTAGAACACAAATGTCTCACCAATAAGTGTAGAATCATTGATACTTCTTACTAGGTCTGATCAGCATAATGAATTGATGAATGTAATGGACCAGGTTGTTAATGAGTCTTTATCCAATCCTGATGCCAGGTTCTTCTTCATATAATCCAGCTTCTCAAATTATTTGCTCAGCATACAAATTGAATAAGTGTGGTGAAAGGATACAACCTGACACACTCTGTTCTTGATTTTAAACCATGCAGTATCCCCATGTTCTGTTCAAATGACAGCTTCCTGTTCTATGTACAGGTTCCTCATGAGTACAGTCAAATGTTCTGGAATTCTCATTCTTCTCAATGTTACCCATAATTTGTTATGATCCACATAATTGAATACTTTTGCATAGTCCATAAAACACAAGTAAACATCTTTCTGGTATTCTTTGCTTTCAGCCAGGATCCATCTGACATCAGCAATGTACCTCGTTCCATGTCCTCTTTGCTGCAGGCATTTTTGAATTATCTTCAATAAGATTTTACTTGCATGTGATATTAATGATATTTTTTGCTAATTTCCATGTTGTGTGGGATCACCTTTCTTTGGAATGGGTACAAATATGGATTTCTTCCAGTCAGTTGGCCAGGTAGCTGTCTTCCAAATCTCTTGGCTAGCCGGATGAGTGCCTCCAGTGGGACATCCGTTTGTTGAAACATCTCAGTGGGTAGTCAGTTAATTCCCAGAGCCTTGTTCTTCGCCAATTCCTTCAGTGCAACTTCAACTTTTTCTTTCAATACCATTGTTTTTTGATTATATGCCGCCTCCTGAAATGGGTGAACATCGACCAATTCTTTTTGGTACAGTGACTCTGTATTCCTTCCATCTTCTTTTGATGCTTCCAGCATTATTCAATATTTTGCCCACAGAATCTTTCAGTATTGCAACTTGAGACTTAAATTTTTCCTCAGTTCTTTCAGCTTGAGAAATACTGAGCATGTTCTTCCCTTTTAGTTTTCTAACCCTAGGTCTTTGCACATTTCATTATAGTAATTGGCTTTGTTTTCTCAAGCTGCACTTTGAAATCTGTTCAGCTCTTTTATCTTGTCATTTCTTTCCATTTGCTTTAGCTACTCTCCATTCAAAGGCAACTTTCAGAGTCTCTTCTGACATCCATTTTGGTCTTTTCTTCCTTTCCTCTCTTTTTAATGACCTGTTGCTTTTTTCATGGATTATAACTTGATGTCATCCCACAATTCCTCTTGGCTTTTGGTCGTTGGTGTTCCATGCATGAAATCTGTTCTTTAGGTGGTCTCTAAATTCAGGAGGGATATAATCAAGGTCATATTTTGGCTCTCATGGACTCGTTTTAATTGTCTTCAACTTCAACTTGAACATGCATATAAGTAGTTGATGGTCTGTTCCACAATCAGCTTTTGGCCTTGTTTTGGCAGAAGATAGTGAACTTCTTCATTGCCTCTTGCCACAGATGTAGTCAATCTGATTCCTTTGTATTCCATCTGGTAAAGTCCATGTGTGTATAGTCGTCGCTTATGTTGTTGAAAAAAAGGTATTTGCAATGAATAAGTCCTTGTTCTTGCAAAATTCTATCATGCGATCTCCAGCGTTATTTCTATCACCAAGGCCATATTTTCCAACTGCTGGTAACTCTTCTTTGTTTCTAACTTTTGCATTCCATTCACCAGTGATAATCAACACATCTTGATTGCATGTTTGGTCCATTTAAGACTGTAGAAGTTGGTAGAAATCTTCAATTTCCTCATGTTTGGCTTTGGTGGTTGGTGTGTGAATTTGAGTAATAGTAGTATTAACTGCTCTTCCTTGTAGGCATATGGATGTTATCCTATCACTAACAGCATTGTACTTCAGGACAGATCTTGAAACAGTCTTTGTGACGATGAATGCCACACCATTCCTCTTCAGTCTGTCATTCCGGGCATAGTAGATCATGGTTGTCTGATTCAAAATGGCCAAAACCTGTCCATTTCAGCTCACTACAACTTCCAATTTTCCTAGATTCATACTTCGTACATTCCATGTTCCTATTGTTAATAGAAGTTTCATCTGTTTCTACTCATTTTAAGTCATTCCACATCAGCCAATGCAGGTCCCGAAAGCTTTACTCTCTGCATATCATTAAGATTGTCTTTTCTATGAGGAGTCAGCTCTTCCCCAGTCAAATTTTGAGTGCCTTCCAACCTGAGGGGCTCATCTTCTGGCACTATATCAGACTGTGTTTCAAGGCTATTCATAAAGTTTTCCAGTAATATATCAGACAGTGTTTCACTCCTTAACGTTTCCTCTGGCCAATTTTTTGAGAAGTGGATGGCCTCTTCCTTCTTCCAAGTCTGTCTTAGCCTGGAAGCTTGGCTGGAACCTGTCCACCCTGGGTAGCCCTGTTGGCATTTTGCAACACCTGTGGCATAGACACCATCCTACAGCAACATGTAAGCCACCACAGGACAACAAACTGACAGGCAAGTTCATCTCCTTTAGTTGTTCCTAACTGCTCTGCACCCACCTACCTCAGACCCTGGCCTTAAAATAAGCCACCCCCAAGTGAAAGTAGCCCCAAGCCCAGCATCCGCCTACCTTGGGGCCGGCCTTAAATGAGCTTGTGGGAATGAGCCTGCCTAGAGGCTGGCAGAGTAACAAAACTAACCAATCCCAGCATCAGAGTTCTATACACCTTATTTGCATAGTCCCACCCAGTAATTGGGAGCTCTGGTAGTGTAGTGTCTAAGGCATTTGACTGCTAACCAGAAGGCTGGTGGTTCAA
>NW_006922089.1:1978749-1980349 GCF_000298275.1 Orycteropus afer afer | reverse complement strand
ATTATATTGAGAAATTTCCATAGTATTCCTGTTTTACTATGAGTTTTTATCAAGAATGGATATTGGATATTATCAAATGCCTTTATCAGAGATCAGGCTTTGTTTTTTTTCCCTTTGTTTTATTTATGTGATGGAGTACATTGATTGTTTTTCTGATGTTGAAACTCCTTGCATACCTGGTTTAAATCCCACTTGGTAATGGTGTATTATTTTTTAATATGGTGTTGAGATACTGTTGCCTAGAATTTTGTTGAAGATTTTTACATCTATATTCATGAGGGATATTGCTCTGTAGTTTTTCTTTTTAGTGGTGTCTTTACCTGATTTTGGTATCAGGGTTATGCTTGCTTCATAGAATTAATTTGGGAACGTTCCCTCATTTTCTATGTTCTGGAATAGTTTAAGTAGTGGAGGTGTCAGCTCTTTGGTAGAATTCTCCAGTGAAGCCTTCGGGGCCAGTATTTCGTGTGTGTGAAGAATTGTTCTTCTTTTGTTATTGGTCTGTTCAAGTATTCTATCTCAGACTGTGTTTAGTGAAGTCTTGTGTTTATAGAAGATTGTCTATCTCTTCTAGGTTTTTTCATTTGTTGGAGTACAAGTCTTCATAATATTCTCTTACTGTATTTTTTCTTTCAGTTGCTTCTGTTCTGATGTCACCCATTTCATTTCTTATTTGTGTTATTTGCATCTCCTTTTTCTTTGCCTTTGTTAAATTTGCCAGTGGTTTGTCAATTTTGTAATCTTTTAGAAGATCCAGCTTCTAGTCTCATTGATTTTCTCTTTTTTTTGTTGTTGTTGTTGTTTTGTTTTGTTTTATTTCTACTCTGATTTTCATTATTTCCTTTCTTCTGGACTGTAGGTTTCTCTTGTTGATCTTTTTCTAATAGTTGAAGTTGTTGAGTTAAGGTGTTGATTTTGATTCTTTCTTTTTTGATGTGTGCATTTATTGCTATAAATTGACCTCTGAGTACTGCTTTTGCTGTGTCCCAAAGGTTTTGATAAGTTGTGTTTTCATTGTCATTTGTTTTCTAGGAATTCTTTTATTTTACATTTTATTTCTTTGGTTACCCAAAGTTGTGTTATTCGTTTTGCATGTATTGATTTTTTTTTTTCCCCTTGTTGTTAGTTGCCACTGTCTCAGATGCAACTCATACCAACTCTGTATAGAACTGAATGAAGCACCACCCGGTCCTGTGCCATTCTCACAATCCTTGCTAGCTTTAGTTCATGATTTTTTCTCTTGCTCTTCCTATTACTGATTTCTAATTTTATAGCAATGTGATCCAAGAAGATGCTTTGTAGTATTTTGATGTTTTTAAATTTATTGAGGCTTGTTTTGTGGCATAACATATGGTCTACTCTGGAAAATGATCCTTGTGCGCTGGAGAAGAATATCTTTTTTTGTGGGGGGTGGAGTTCTCTGTATATGTGTGGGAGGTCAAGTTGGTTGATTGTGTTATTGAGATCTTCTGTATGTTTGTTGTTTTTTTCCTAGTATTTTGGTTCTTCATCAAAAGTGATGTGTTACACCCTGGAGAGAACAATCATGGGAGAAGGAAGGGCTGCTTATGCACAGGGAGACAGCTCAGGGCGCAGAAGA
>NW_006922089.1:1968274-1978139 GCF_000298275.1 Orycteropus afer afer | reverse complement strand
ATGGGTCCTCTTTTCTTATCCAATCTGCCACTCTGTTTGTATTGACTGTTGCATTTAGTCCATTCACATTCAGTGTAGTTAATGACCAGTATGAATTTATTGCTGTTATTTTGTGTTTTCTGTTATGTTGATGGTTTCTTTGTTCCAAATGTTTTTCTGTGATGAGTTCATTTTGTTATAGAGTATGTTTTTGCTTTTATTGATTATTGTTGGTTTTGTGTTTACTAAGTCCTTGTGGTTTCCTTTTTATTTTATTTAGGAGGCTTGTTAATTTTCTTTTTAGTTACCCTGTATTGAATTCTTATCTCTGTAAGGTTGGAACAGCTTGCAAACATCCATTAATAATCAGAATGTGAAATGTACAAAGTATGAATACAGGAAAATTGGAAGTTGTCAAAAATGAAATGGAATGCAGAAAGATCGATATCCTAGATGTTACTGAGCTGAAATGGGCTGGTTTGGGCCATTTCAATCAGATAGTCACATGATCTAGTATGCTGGAAATGACAGATTGGAGAGGGATGGCATCACATTTATTGTCACGGAGAATGTTTCAAGATCTATCCTTAAGTACAATATTGTCAGTGATATGATAATATCCAAAGGCCTACAAGGAAAACCAATTTATACAACTATTACTGAAATTTATACACTAATCACTAAAGCCAAAGATGAAGAAATTGAAGGTGGTTACCACCTTCTGCTGTCTGAAATTGACCAAACATGCAATCAAGATGTACTGATTATTACTGGTGATTGGAGTGCGGAAGTTGGAAAAAAAGACATCTCACCAGTAGTTGGAAAATATGGCCTTGATGATAGAAATTATGCCAGAGATCTCATGATAGAATTTTGCAAGATCAGTAACTTAGTCGTTGAAAATACCTTTTTCAACATCAACAAAGGAGGCTATACATGGGGACCTCACTAGATGGAATACACAGGAATCAGGTCAATTACCTATGTGGAAAGAAGCAATATCTCCAGCCAAAACAAGGCCAGGAGCTGACTGTGGAACAGACCCTCAATTGCTCATATGCAAGGTCAAGTTGAGGCTCAAGAAAATTAAAACAAGTCCACAAGACCCAAAATCTGAGTTTAAAGACTGTCACAAGAGTAGATTTGATGCATTGATCACCAGTGACAAAAAAACAGGTGAATTGTGGGATGACATCAAGGGCATCATATATGAGAAAAGCAAAAGGTTGTTAAAAAGACAGGAAAGGAAGAAGAGACCAAAGTGGAAGTCAGAAGAGACTGAAACTTGCTCTTGAGTGGAGAGTAGCTACAGCAAATAGAAATCGTAAGATAAAAGAGCTGAACAGAAATTTTCAAAGAGCAGCTTGAGAAGACATCATCGATTATTATAATGAAATGTGCAAAGATCTGAAGTTAGAAAACCAAAAGGGGAGAACATGCTTGGCATTTCCCAAGCTGAAAGAAGTGGGGGGAGAAAAGTCTAAGCCTCGATTTGGAGTATTGAAAGATTCTGTGGGCAAAATATTAAATGATACAAGAGGCATCAAAAGATGGAAGGAATATACGGAGTCACTGTACCAAAAAAGAATGGGTCAATGTTCATTTGTTTCAGGAGGTGGCATATGATCAAGAACTGGTGGTGTTGAAGGAAGATGTTGAAACTGTGCTGAAGGAGTTGGTGGAAAACAAGGCTCCAGGAATTGATGGAATACCCATTGAGATGTTTTGACAAATGGATGCTGCACTGTAGGCATTTATTTGTCTATGCCAAGTAATTTGGAAGACAGATACCTGGCCAAATGACTGGAAGAGATCCATATTTGTACCCATTCCAAAGAAAGGTGATCCCACAGAATGTGGAAATTATTGAACAATACCATTAATACCACGTACAAGTAAAATTTTGCTGAAGATAATTCAAAAACAGTTGTAGCAGTATATTGACAGAGAACTTCCAGAAATGCAAGCTGGATTCAGAAGAGGACATGGAATGAGGGATATTATTGTTGATGTGAAATGGATCTTGGCTAAAAGCAAAGAATACCAGAAAGATGTTTACTTGTTTTTATTGACCATGCAAAAGCATTCAGCTGTGTGGATCATAATAAATTATAGATAACATTGAGAAAAATGGGAATTCCAGAATACTTGTGTTCATGAGGAACCATACATAGACCAGGAGAGGGTGTCATTCAAACATAACAAGGAGATATACTGCATGGTTGAAAACCAGAAGGGTGTGTGTCAGGGTTGTATCCTTTCACCATACTTACTCAATCTGTATGCTGAGCAAATAATACAAGAAACTGGGCTATATGAAGAAGTATGCAGCATCAAGATTGGAGGAAGACTCATTCACAGCCTGTGACACAGCCTTGCTTGCTGAAAGTGAAGATGACTTGAAGCACTTACTGATGAAGATTAAAGACTTCAGTCTGCAATGTGGATTATACCTTAACAAACAAACAAAAAAAAAAGTGAAAATCCTCACCACTGGACCAATAAGCAGCATCAAGATAAATGGAGAAAAGATTGGTGTTGTCAAAGATGTCATATTACCTGGATCCACAGTCAGCATCCATGGAAGCAGTAATCAAGAAATCAGATGTCATACTGCACTGGGAAAATCTGTTGCAAAATACCTCTTTTATAGCGTTAAAGAGCAAAGATGTCACTTTGAAGACTGAAGTGCACCTAACGTAAGCCATGGTATTTTCAGTTATCTCACATGCATGTGAAAGCTGGACAATGAATAAGCAAGACCAAAGAAGAGTTGATGCTTTTGAGTTGTGGGGTTGGCAAAGAATACTGAAAGTACCATGGACTGCCAGAAGAACGAATAGTTCTGTCCTGGAGGGAATGCAGCCAGAATGCTCCTTGGATGTAAGAATGGCCAGACTTCATCTCACCTGCTTTGGTCATGTTGTCAGAAGGGACCATTCCCTGGAGAAGGATATCATGCTTGGTAAAGTGGAGCGTCAGTGAAAAAGGGAAAACCCTAAATTAGGTACATTGATATAGTGACTACAATGATGGGCTCCAGGATAGCAGTGATGGTGGGGCTGGGGCAGGACTGGGCGGTGTTCCGTTCTGTTGTCCACGGGGTTGCTACGAGTCAGACCTTACTCAACAGCATTAACAGCAATAACACAAGTTTGAAACTGTGTGTTCTGTATAGAAATTATGCTGGTTTATATTACATTTATTCCTTCTTTTTACTTTGCTGTTGGTATCACTGACAGATTGACTCCTCTATTTCTCTGTTTACATTTTTTAAGCTTATTTTAGTTTTGAGATTTCTTTTTCTGGGTTGGTTTCTATGCGGTGGTATCATGTGTCTTGATTTCAATTTGTTGTTTTCCATTGATGGTTTTCTGTTGGAAGGGCTCTCTAGTATTTCTTACAGGGTTGGTCTGGTTTTTACAAATTCCCTTAATTTCTGTTTGGGAATGTCTTAACTTCAGTCTCATATTTGAGGGACAGTTTGGCTAGATATATAATGCTTGGTTGGGAATCCTTTTCCTTCAAGTTTTTGTATATGCCATCCCGTTGCCTTCTTGCCTGCGTGGTTTTTGCTGAGATATCAAAGCTTAGTCATATTGGTTGACCTTTCATTTTTCCTGAATTGCTCTCAAGATTCTTCCTCTGTCCTTGGTTTTGGAAAGTTTGATCACGTATGTCTTGGTGACTTTGTTTTGGGGTCTATCCTGTGTGTGGGTCATTGAGCTTCTGGGATGGACATCTTTTTATCTTTCATGATAGAATGGATGTTTTCTGTTAGCAAGTCTTTGACAATTTTCTTTTCTTTTCCCCCTCCTTTTCTTCTGGAATATCAGGCATATGTTATTTCTTTTCATATCATCCCAAATAACTCCTAAGTTTTCTTCATTTTTCTTAGTTCTCTTTTATGATTTTTTCCTCATACAAGCTGGTATCAAGGAATTTGTCATTAGCTGGTATATGTATTCCTCAGCCAATTCAATTCTATTCTTTTGTCCTTCCAATATTTTATCTATCTTCATAATTTTTGTGTTTGTCTTCTGGATGTCCATTTGTTATTTTTGTGTGATTTCTAATTGTCTGTTTATTTTGTCATTTTGTTTTTTCATGATTTTCCTGAATACTTCAAGGGTATTTTCAGTCTTTTCCTTGCTTCTGCTTATGGTTTCCTTGAGCTCTTGGAAGGTCATGTGTGTGTGTGTGTGTGTGTGTGTGTGTATCTTTTGAATAATTCCTTATCAAATAGTTCTATTTCCTGTTCTTCCTTGGGAATATTTCCTAATTCTTTAGTTTGGACACTTGTTTCCACTACCTTGTCCTGTTTTTGTTTGTTTGTTTGTTTGAGTTGAAGTTGTCTTTTGTCTCTGAGACATTCTGAAGTTGTTGTCTTTAATTGTTGGTTATGTGCTGATGTGTTTCACCCTGGTTTTATGTTTTACTTTGTTTTAATATATCCAGAAGTATGAGGCAGATATATTTCTTTGGTTGTTAGCTTGGCTGCACTGATTCACTCTGCAGCTTTCTGTGTTGGTGGAGCAACTGGTGGGAATGTGGGTGCAATTCTCTGTTTTTCATGAGAAAGCACTACAGTCAGGATGAGCAGGTGTTGTTCACCATCTGCCATTGATCTTGTGGTGCAGGAGATGTTAGTGTAGTCATCTGTTGCATAAGGTGGTTGGTGAAGTAGATATGGCTGACTAGTGCAGAGTGATTGTCTTACTCCCATTGGATGAGGCAAGAAATAAAAAATGAAAACCAAGAGAAAAAGAGATGAAAAGATAGAATTAAAATAAAAGATGGGAAATAGGGGGAAAGGAAGAAGAAAAAAAAGTAGGGATGAGTGGGACAAAAGTTGGTAAAAATGGAAGAAGAAGTCGTCAAGGGGGAAATGAACAGATGGAAAGGAAGAAAAATTGATCTACTTCTGTAGTGATACTGTCTCGGAAACCCAAGGAGGGGTTGCTATGAGTCGGGTCCGACTTGACGGCACATAACAACAACAACAACAAAACCCGCCTCGGAAACCCAAGGAGGGGTCGCTATGAGTCAGATCTGACATGACATCATATAACAACATCAAGGTAATTGAGAAGGGCCTTTTCTAGTTATGGTCATCCATCCCTGGGAAAAGACAATTGTAGCAGAATCAATTCATCTACTGAAATGTTTAACTGTGTATATGAAAGGAGATTGGCATAAGAACTCACCTCCAGGAGAGAAGGTTTAAAGTCCTTGTCTTTTATGCTTAGTATGAGATAGATCAGCCAGTGATGCAGTCATGGAAAAAGGGCAGCTGCAGCCCGTGGGTCTGTTTGGAGTAGTTTGCTGAGGGTGATGTTTGGCTGTCAATCGAATCCCCATAGCTCAAACTCACTAGCCACCCAAGAGAAAGGGCAACCCTCCTCCTCAAAGATCCACAAGCCCCGAAACTCCAGGAGGCAGTTCCACTTCATGCCAAAAAAGGGTTGCTAAAAGTTGGAATTGACTCCACAGTGTTAGGTCTGGTTTGGGGTTTGGTTTCTATGGAAAGAGTTCGTATTCCCTTTCCCTTACTCACTTTTGACTCTGTAGCCACTTTAACTATGGGAGGTCTGACCATTTCCTGGTATGAACTGCTCCCATGCATGCTTTAGGTCACCTTGAAAACCTCCTGATCTGGTTACTCTGTGTCTTTAACAAACCTGTGGTTTACATGAAGGTTCGTTTTTTGCTTCTTCCCTCATTGTCCTTCTTTTTGTTTGTAATGGCATCTCTTCAGACTGGTCCAGCTTTTATTTTTCCCCAAGCATTGACTTTGCTCTCTTTGCTGTCTGCACTCAATCTAATACTTCGTTTTCTCATTAGAAGCTCATAATTCCAAGATCATTGTTTGTATCTATTTCACTGAGTTTCTCTAACTCTCTGTTGAAGAGGATTTAGGTGGGGTCTGTTAGCAGGACACCATGTTGTCTCCACTCCTGAAAGTGATTGGTTTTCCGTATCCTTGAAGAATGCTGATGGAATCTGGATCAGGTTTGCATTGAATCTATAGATTGCTTTGGATGGTGTTGACATTTTCATAATGTTCAGGCTTCATATCCATGAGTATGTTATATTCTTCCATTTATGTCGATCTCTTCTAGTTTCTTATAGTAATATTTTGTAGTTTTCTTTGTATAGGCCTGTTTTGTCCCTGGTAAGATTTATTCCTAAGTATTTTATCTTTTTAGTAGCTGTTGTAAATGGTATTATTTTCCTGGTATCCTTTTTTGAGATCTGTTTGTTGATGTAAAATAATCCAACTGATTGCTGTATGTTCATTTTGTATAGTGAATCTTTCAATTAGTTCCAGTAGTTTTCTTGCTGAATCTCTGGGATTTTCTATGTATAGGATCATATCATCTGCAAATAGGGATAGTTTTGCTTCTTCCTTACCAATGTGGATGCCTTTCATTTCCCTTTCATGCCTTATTGCCCTGCCTGGGACTTCCAATACAATGTTGAATGAAAGTGGTGATAGAGTTCATCGTTGTCTTTAAATGGTATTTCTATTTCCAGCTTTTTAAGGAATTGGCATACCATTTTCCACAGTGATTGTATCATTTTACAATCTACCAACAGTGTAGGAGAGTTGCAATCTCTTCACGCCCTTGCCAGCATTAGTTATTTTCTAATTAGTTCTTTGTTGAATTTTGCTTTTTATTGCTGGGATGAGATGGTATCTTACTGCTTTAATTTGCATCTTTTTAATGACTAATGATCATGAACAGGAGAACAAAAAACAAACACCATAAACAAACAACAAACACAAAATAAAAAACAAACAAAAAGAAAGGAGTACTTTAAAGAGAAAAGAATAAAATATCTGGGAGGAGGAAAAAGAAAAGGGAACAAGAGAAAAGGATCAGTAAAGAAAAATGCAAAAAGAAAAGCAAGGGATAGGAAGAAAGAAAAGAGAAAAACAAGAAAAGGCAGGAAAAAAGAAGGTAACCAGGAAAATGAAAGGAAGAAGAAAAAAGAAAAACAGAGACAGGAAAGAGAAAAAATGAAGTTATGATAATTTCTTAGCCATTCCCAGCCACCCTGAGGGAGTGAGTATTTGGACCTCTCGGCTCAGGACCATGGTTGTGGGGGACATTAAACACAATTGACCTAACACTGCACAAAAACATTGTTCTGCATCTGACTTTGGTGATTAGAGACCAGGGTCTTAAAAGCTTGGAAGCAGCCATCTAAGATACAACAATTCTCTCTTCTCGTCTGGAGCAAAGAGGAATGAACAAAACCAACGACCCAAGGAAACAAGTAGTCCGAGGGACTAGTGGACCATACAAACCTCAGCCTATATGACCTTGAGACCAGAAGAACTAGATGGTGCCAGGCTATCATTGTCAACTTCTTGGAAAGGGATCAAAATAGGAAATCTTGGATAGAGTGGGAGAAGAACGTCAAGTCATTTAAAAAAGTTTTTAAAAAAAAAAAAAAAAAAAACAGCTTACCAGTCTGATAGAGACTGGTGAAACCTCCAGGCCTATTGCCTCAAGTCATCCTTTGGGCCTGGAATTGAACTCACTGCCTTAGCTTCCAACCACACAATAGGGAGGCGTATAAAGTGAACAAACCAGGTGGGTGACTGCAGTGTAGTAAATTACATAGTGTGGTTTTCCTAGCCATAAGTCTTTGTAAACTCGGTGGTGGAATTTTCTGTGAGCAACTGAGTAGCTCCTGAGTGTTAAAGTTGTCCACGTGGGGTATTTCTTTTGGGAGCAGCATAAAGTAATTTTCTGGGAAGTTCGCTCTCTCTCAGGTATATAGAATTCTGATGTTGGGATTAGTTAGGTCACTCTGCCGGGCTCAAAAGGAGCCCTCCTAGAGGCAGAAGGGATCTCTCACTGCCGGCTGAGAGATGTGAGAGACACGTGCTGCTCGAGAGACAGGAGAGACATGCGCTGCTGAGAGAGAGACTGAGAGAGACATGCGCTGCTGGGAGGGAGACTGAGAGAGATTGTTGGCTGAACGACTGCTGGCTGAGAGACACTGAGTGTGTTCCTGAACTTGAACTGTAGTCTATTGCTTCCCTAATAAACTCCATAATCTGTGAGTTCTGCGTGGCCACTGCAGCAAATTACTGAACCAAGTAGAGTGGTGGTGGTTGCTGCAGGAGGAGCAGTTGGTGTCAGGGCTGGAGGGAGGCAGCACGTCTGGCCTCACAGGGATAGGCCTTGGGCTGCTGACGGTGATTTTGTCTTCCTCTTTTCTTTTGTTTTTTTTTAATTGTGATTTTGGTGAAAGTTTACAGAGGAAATTCACTTTCCATACAGCAGTTCACACACAAAATGTCTCATGACATTGACTACAATTTACCCCAGTGCAACAGCTCCCCTCCCACTTCCTCCCCATAGTTACCTCTTCCCTGTGTCCATCTCTCCATGCACTCTTACCCCCTGAACTGTCTCCCTGTTGTCTCCAAGGAGTGTATCTACCTCCGGTATATGTTCAACTCATATGCCTGTCTTTTGTTTGGCTGGAAGCCACAGGTGTGGGTTCAATCTCAGACCTGAAGGGCAGCTAGGGGTCATAGTCTCAGTGGTTCCACTAGGCTCTATCAGACCAGCAGACCTGGTTCCCCCCCCCCCTTTTTATTTCCAAATGATTTTGAGTTTTGTTCCACAGTGTTCTCCCTCTCTATCAAGGATCTCCTACATAGATCCCCACCCCCCGAGTAGTTGACATTGGTAGCCGGGCACCATCTACTTCTGGTCTCATAGTTGTATAGGCTGAGGATCGCATGGTGTAGCAGTCGTGATGACTAATTGTTTCCATGAATCTTTGGTTTTCTTCATTCTTCTTTGCTCTGGATGAGGAAAAACCCATCATTGCATCTAGATGGCTGCTTGCAAGCTTTTAAGATCCCAGTTGCTACTCACCAAATTAGAAGGTGGAACAATGTTTTGTGTAGTATGTTATACCAATTGAGCTTGATGTCCCCTGCAACTGTGGTTCCGACCCCACAGGTTCAACTACTCGGTCCCTCTGGGTAGCTGTCTGTGACCAAGAAGTGACTACAATCTGTCTCTTGTCAGCTCTACTATACCCCTGGGAATTCTTACAGAACATACAAATATGCTTGTAGAACCATTGTCTGCCAACCCTATACATGGTTTTGGGTACACTCCTCACAGCATAGACATACCTAATAGTTGAGCCTGTCCATCCATTTATCCACCCGTATACCTGTGTTTGCCTTCACTGACAGTGCAGTACTGTATGTGCAAAAGGATTCATCTTTGTAATCTGTACCTCCCATGCACCTCTCTGTCTTCCTGTTCCTCAGTACCACCATGTTGATCACTCACATTAGGTACGTTGCCCTTCTCTTCACCCAAATCAATACTTATCTCTACCTATCTAACAGTGTTCCCTCCTCTCCCCTCCCATGCCTGGTAACCAACAAAGAAAATTTGGTTCCGTATATAAACTGTCCCTTGACTTTTACGATAATGGACTAATACAATGTTTGTCTTTCTGTGATTGACTTACTTCACTCAGCATACTGTCCTCCAAGTTCATCCATGTTATGTGGTGTTTTGCAGATTCTACATTATTCTTTAGCGTTGCATAGTATTCATTGTGTGTATGTACCATAGTTTGGTTATCCATTTCTCAGCTGATGGACACCTAGGTTGTTTCCATCTTTTGGCTATTGTAAATAGTGCTGCAATGAACATGGGTGCGCATATGTCTGTTCTTGTTATGGCTGTCACTTCCTTAGGATACATACCTAGTAATGGAATGGCTGGTCAAATAGTATTTCTAATTCCAACTTATTAAGGAATCGCCATACTGCTTTTCACAGTGGTTGTACCATTTTAAAGTCCCACCAGCAGTGTATGAGAGTCCCAATCTC
>NW_006922089.1:1951087-1951785 GCF_000298275.1 Orycteropus afer afer | reverse complement strand
TTACAGTAAATACTTCAAGGAACACTGTTGTACATACATCTTTGTGCATTAGTTTAAAATTCCTAGAAATGATGCTGTTGGGTCAAAGAGTGTGCATGTCACCGACTCCTATCATAGTGGCCAGTTTACACTCTGGGTGACAGTGCCATTGATAGATGGACAATATCTTATGGTTTTCATGTTCTTTCTTTTGACTACTATTGAGGTAGAATGGATTTATCAGTACTCCTATGCACTTCGTTAATTGCCTCTTCTTAATCTTTTCTCTTGAAGCACTTGGTAGTTAAGGTTAAAGACTACAGTCTTCAGTATGGATTACACCTCAACATAAAGAAAATAAAAATTCTTACAACTGGACCAATGAGAAACATCACGATAGATGGAGAAAAGATTGACAATGTTAGGGATTTCGGTTTACTTGGATCTACAATCAACAGCCATGGAAGCAGCAGTCAAGAAGTCAGATGTCATATTGCATTGGGCAAATCTGCTGCAAAAGACCTCTTTAAAGTGTTAAGAAGCAAAGATGTTACCTTGAAGACTAAGGTATGCCTAACCCAAGCTATAGTATTTTCAGTCACCTCATATGCATGTGAAAATTAGACAATGAATAAGGAAGACAGAAGAGTTGATGCCTTGAATTATGGTATTAGTGAGGAATACTGTAAATACCATGGGCTGCTGGAAGAATGAACAAA
>NW_006922089.1:1949345-1950127 GCF_000298275.1 Orycteropus afer afer | reverse complement strand
TCTGTCTTTTCCTCACCCCCTCAGATTTTCCATGTCTTAGTTTTCTCTAAGAGTTGATGGCACCTGGCAAAGGTCAAGGATTAATAATTAGTGAGGAGGCTGAGCTAGAACTTGAGCTCTGTGTTTAGGGTCTTTATAAAGAACTTTCTCCTTTTATGGTTGTGCAAATTACTTAAAAAAGATTTGGTAAGCCAATGGGGAAAAGATAACTATCTGAAAGATTTGTGGAATAGCATGATTTTCTGGGACCTTTATTAGAGAGGGATTAGACAGAGTATTAGCTTTAAAATTTGATCTCACAGTGGTAGGACTGGAACCAGCTTGGTACATGTCTTGTACATGTCTTCTACTCCTACCAGTAATGTCTTACTTGACCTATGGAATTCAAAATTCCTCTTTTCATCATTTGTAAGCTCTTTTGCCCTATTTAGCTTTTCCTTACTTTTCCTACCTATTCTTCTCTATCTTCTTACAGATTGGAGCTAAATATGGTATTATTTACTTGATCACAAAGTATGGCCGCATTCATTTGTATGATCTAGAATCTGGCGTGTGCACCTCCACGAACCAGATTAGTGCTGACACAGTCTTTGTTAGCGTTCCTCATGAGCCTACCTCTGGAATCATTGGTGTCAACAAACAGGACCAGGTAAGTAACATGGAGGTTTCATTTCTACCTTTTCCATTCATTGTGGAATTGTCCTTAAACCACCCTCATTCTCCAGGATATCGATTAGCCCCTATTATTAAAGGTTCACCAGGCCTCCCTTATTCTTTATGTC
>NW_006922089.1:1937509-1948715 GCF_000298275.1 Orycteropus afer afer | reverse complement strand
TATGAAGTGAACATTTACATCAGGTAGTGAACATTTACTATTAGAACGATCATTCTGGGGGAACAGAAGGGCAATGTTTGCACAGGGAGATAGCTTAGGGGGCAGGAGTGCATGGGAGGGAAGGACACAGGGAAGAAGTAACTACAGGGAGAAAGTGGGAAGAGAGCTATTACATGGTGGGGAATTGCAGTTGATGTCATGAAACAAAATGTATATGAACTGCTGTATGGAAAATGAATTTGCTCATAAACTTTCACCAAAATAACAATAAAAATTTAAGAAAAGATGCTCAGTGTGTTGCATGTGACTGTCCTGATGGTCGTGAGTAGAATGTGGCAATGTATTCCTATGGAGTATCTTCCTAGGTCAACCCACTCTCCCTTGTTGCGTCCTGTCATTTTACATCAAGGAAGAAAACGTTGTGAATTACGCAACCAGCGTGCTTCAGAATCCAGACTTTGGGCTGCGTTTGACCACTCGTAGTAACCTGGCTGGGGAAGAGGAGTTGTTTGCCAGAAAATTCAGTACAGTCTTTGCACAGGGACACTGTGCCGAAGCTGCCAAAGTAGCACCATCTGCACCAAAGGTAGTACCACTTGACTACTGAACACCATTCTGTAGTTTTCAGTGCCAATACTGGGAGTGAAATAAATCCTGAAAACATTTCCCTGTTGATAGTGGAGTGGCTTAGTGTTCTCTTGGGTTTCTCATTCACTTTAATATTTTGTGCCAATAGCGTAACTATAGTTGAAACAAACAAATAAAAACATGCTCAACCCTGTTGGACCCACATAATATCTTGTCTGTGTACAGACATATTCTTACCCAGAATCTCAGCTTAGGTGCAGTTTTACATTTTGGTGAGATGGAATTTTCCAGTTTCACTACAGACCTGGCAAATATATAGCTATTTAATGCATCAAGTGGTTGTCCCCCTTTTTATTCAGCCATGTTCCTACCCTGGATTTTGTCACTTCTTCAAGAGTGTGTAGTATTGCTTATAACACTTCCTTTGGTTTAGTTCATTAGGGTGAGTTATCCTGGGACTGGATTTCTCTTTAGTAGGGAGAGACTTTCAAGTTGCCTCTCTTTTCATTTTTCCTACCTTTCAAATGAAGAGTAGGAACCAACCATCTCTATACTTTCTCTGGGTGAGTATTTTGAATTAGAAAATGATGATGAGAGAACTTTACTATTGCAGGACCAATTTAGAACCCTAATTGTCACCCCAGTTTGCTAGGGGAGAAGTAAGACCCTGACTGTGACACCTCCGATAGGAGCTACACCAACTATATAATGGTCATTGTTGAAGGCAAGAGCCCTTGCCTGACAGAGGAGTTTTGATCCATAACAATTGAATGTATAGTCTCTGTTGGCAAGTTTTGTTGGCAGATTTTCTTTCTTATACAAGCAAGTTAAGGGATGACCTGTAATTACAACTCAGTGACCTGCATTCCAGGTTATTCGAGGGAATCCTGTGTGTCCGGGACACAGAGCTGAAGGTCCAGAGTACACCTGGCCCCAGCTCAGGCTTCTCCTTTGCTCCAGTACTTTGGAGTCATGCTTGGCCAAGGTCAGCTCAGTAAGCTTGAGTCCTTAGAACTTTGTCACCCCGTTCTTCAGCAGGGGCACAAGCAACTCTTAGAAAAGTGGCTGGAAGAAGAAACAAATTCTTGTGCTATAATATCTCCCGTCCCCGCTCTCCCCTCCTTCCTCATCCCAAGCACTATTGGAAACTTGGGGCACAGGCTCACTATTCTCGGGGTCCTCACTGTGCCATGTCTGCTCAGCATGCCACAGCTGGGGTGTTCAGCAGAGTTCACAGATGTGGTCAAAGCCGCTGACTCTGCACTTGCTCTGAGTGTGTACCTTTGGGCAGGTGGGCCAAGCAATCATCCAGTGTTTTACAGAAGCAGGCCAGTTCCAGAAAATTGTGGTCTGTGCCCAAACCATTCCAAACCAGAAAAACAGACTCACTGACGTCAAGTCAGATCCGACTCATAGAGACCCCTCCCTGGGTTCTGAGGCAGTATTACTACAGAAATAGATTTCCCAATCTTTGTGCCAAGGAGTGGCTGGTGGGTTTATGCCATCAGAGCTCCTAAAAAAGACCTGTCAATCGCTAGCATTTCACAGATAATTAATTTGTGGTTGGATAGTTGCTGATGTGGACATTTATAAAATACCCTTTAATGAATTTAAGGATCTACTTTACAAATGACTCTGGTAGGACAGAGTGATCGCTGTTGCTGTCAGGATCAGTCACTCATTAATAATGGTCATACTTTAATCTCTCCAGTTTTTTGTTTGCCAGGTCTGTTTTTGCCGTCCTCCCAGTTCTTTCCAAGGAGCTCTGGTGGCACAGTGCCTAAGACATTTGACTGCTAACCAGAAGGTTGGCGGTTCAAATCCTCCAGCCACTCTGTGGAAGGGAGATGGGGCGTCTACTTCTGTAAAGATTACTGCCTTGGAAACCCAGTGAGGGTTGCTGTGAGTCAGAATCGACTCGATGGCAGTGAATGTGGGTTTGGTTTGGTTTGGTTCCATTTCTTTGCAGTTGGGGGTTTTCCCACTCCCTGTCCTCCCATAGTACCCTTCTTGGTATTAATTAGGACTTCTGGAGAAATTGTCTTGCCCTCATGTGCTCAGTGGCAGGCTGTGCTGTGTTTATTGGTCAGAATTTACACACCGACCATGGTAACTGTGAGCCAGGCAGCTGATGTGTATAATTGCACCTTCATACTCATGCAGTGGCCACATTTAAGTGGATATATTGTGTTTTGCAGAGGGTTGAGCCATGTTTTTGTGGGTGTTATCAGGTGTGGTTCAAAGTCAGTTTTGACTCACAGCGACCTTGTGTGAAACAGAAACCTTGCCTGGTCCTGCATCATCCTCACAGTTGTTGCCATGGTTGAGCACATCGTCACAGCCACTGTGACAATCCATCTTATTGAGGGTCTTTCCCTTTTTCACTGAGCCTCTGTTTTACCCAGCATGATGTCCTTCTCCAGGGAAGTCCCTGGAGAGGGCAGTCCCTTCTGACAACATGACCAAAGTACAAGAGATGAAGTCTGGCATTCTCGCCTCTAAGGAGCATTCCAGCTACACTTCTTCCAGGACAGGTTTGTTTGTTCTTTCAGCAGTCCATTATGAAGTCAATATTCTTCACCAGCACCACAATTCAAAAACATCCATTCTTTTGTGGTCTTCCTTATTCATTGTCACATGTATATGAGGCTGTTGAAAATACAATGGCTTGGGTTTCAAGGCTATAAGTCTTACGTAAGCAGATCGCCTCATCTTACTTTCATGAAGCAGCTTGTGGTTCGAACCACTGACCTTTTGGTTATCAGACAAATGCCTTAACCACTACACCACTAGAGCTCCTTTCATGGCTTGGATTAGGTGCACCTTAGTCTTCAAAGTGACATCTTTACTCTTAAACACTTTAAAGAGGTCTTTTGCAGCAGATTTGCCTGATGCAGTACATCACTTGATTTCTTGACTGCTACTTCCTTACGCATTGATTATAGATCCAAGTAAAATAAAATCCTTGACTTCAGTCTTTTCTCCATTTATCATGATGTTTCTTATTGGTCCAGTTATGAGGACTTTTGTTTTCTTTATGTTGAGATATAATCCATACAGAAGACTATAGTTTTTGATCTTCATGCGTAAGTGCTTAAAGTCTTTTTCACTTTCAGCAAGCAAGGTTGTATTGTCTGCATGTCAGGCTGTTGAGTCTTCCTCCAGTCCTGATGCCACATTCTTCTTCACATAGTCCAGCTTCTCAGATTATTTGTTCCACATACAGATTGAGTAAATATGGTGAAAGAATACAGCCCTGATGCACTCCCTTCTGATTTTAAACCTTGCAGTATCCCCTTGTTCTGTTCCAATGACAGCCTCTTGGTCTATGGTCTAGGTTCCTCATGAGCATAATTAAATGTTTTGGAATTCCCATTCTTTGTAATGTTATCCATGATTTGTTATGATCCACACAGTCAAATGTCTTCACATAGGCAATAAAACATAGATAGACATCTTTCTGGTATTCTTTGCTCTCAGCCAAGATCCATCTGACATCAGCAATGATATCCCTAGTACCACACCCTCTTCTGAGTCTGGCTTGAACTTCTGGCAGATCCCTGTCTATGTACTGTTGCAAAAGTTTTTGAATTCAGCAAAATTTTAGTTGCTTGATATTAATGATATTGTTCAATAATGTCCACTTTGGAATGGGCACAAATATGGGTCATGTAATAAGGTAGAAATGTTTAAAAACAAGGATTGTAAGCATAGATCTAAAGGAACAAAAGGCAGATATCATAAAAGTCTGCTCTCAGATGTTGCATGAATAATTTCTTTTAGAAGGATCAGCATAAGGCTGGTCCCTGTGAGATGAAGGTTAAAGATGTCCCAAATGTCCAGCTTTTCCAGACCACTTCATTGTCTCTAACATCAAATCCTCCTCCTACCTTTGATGCTCTCTCTCACATCTTTAGGTCCCCTAATTCACAGAAACATCTCACCAAACTCACAAACCATTGAGAAAATGGCCCACACAGTTGTGGCTGGCAAATCACAAATCCATGCATCAGGCATCAGTCTGGGGGCCTCTCCCAACTTACCTGGTCATAGAACTGTCCAACCCCAATCAACAGGTCAGACAGCAGGCTGCTGGCTCATAAGGCTGCAGAAGCTGGTGAATCAGGTCAGATGATAGGCTGCTGGCTCAATTCCCAAGAACCAGAGGTTAGATGATGACCAGCCAGATGCAGGACTCAGAGTAAGAGAGAGAACTTGCCAGAGAATTCATATGTAATGGATGCAGGCCATTCCCTCAAGGGAACTCTCCTGACTGGAACAAGGTACTACAAGGGCATGTACAAAGGTGACTGAGGTAAAGGTGATGACTTAAGTCACACCCTCTACTAAGGGGGGGACTCAAGATACATCCCACTATAATCCTGCCTCATTAGCATAACAGTCAACTCACTCCAAAAGGGGACCATAATGGCAGGCATAGAGTAGAGTTTGCAACACATCACAAAATGGAGGACTGTGGCTAGAAGAGACACATTACATAATTCCTTGCAGCACAGATGTGGTTGGGTTGTTTACGCCACAGGAAACCCAGAGTAACATCATCGAGGGGCAGTGGTGGTGCTCAGCTGGCACTGGGGTTTCCGTGTGTTTGACCAGTGCTGCATTTGGTTGGTGTTCCATATCCTAGGAAGAGAAGGAATGAGCGTGTGGGGTGGGAGGTAAAGCCCAGGGGTGCAGCTTATCATGACTATACATAAGACCCTCTAGCAAGGGCACAAAGTTGACATGTTGACCCAGCCATCTTAGCCCAGAGATAACTGACTGACAGATCATTTTAACCCTCATCAAATTTTTCCCAGGACTATTATTTTTTAAATGCAACCCCCAACTCCTAGCTTTGATCAAGTAGAGAAGTCTAGTAAACACAAATATGATTTGTTTCTTTCTGCAGTGTAGTAAATTACTTAGTATGGCTTTTCTACCCATAAGTCATTGTAAACTCAGTGGTGGAATGAGCAACTGAGGAGCTCCTGATTGTAAATGTTATCCACCTGGGTTATTTCTTTTGGGCGTGGCACAACACAGTGTTAGGGGAGGCTCACTCTCAGGTGCTTAGAATTCTGTTATGATTGGTTAGTTTGGCCACTCTGCCAAGCTCAAAAGGAGGCCTCTTAGAGGCAGAACTCTCTGTCTGACTGCTGGTTGAGGAAGACGTGCTGCTGAAAGAGACACGTGCTGCTGGGAAAGAGACGCAAGAAACACACATTGCTGAGTAAGACACCGAGGGACATGCACTGCTGGGGGAGAGACTGTGAGAGACTTGGCTGAGAGACGGTGGGCTGGGAGAGAGATTGAGCGTTTTTCCTGAACTTGAATTGTAGCCTGGTGCTTACCTAAAAAACTCCATAATCCTTGAGTTCTGTGTGGCCACTGCAGCGAATTATCGAACCCAGGAGAGAGGTGGTGGGTGCTTTGGGAGGAACGGTTGGAGAAAGGGCTGGAGGGGGGCAGCATGTCTGGCCTGGCAGAAATAGGCCTTGGGCTATTGATGGTGATTCTGTCTTCCTATTGTGGGATCAGAGGAGGTCAGAACGTTTGGCCTCCTTGCCCTTTTTGCACTTTCCAATCTGATTTTGACTGTTACTGAACTAAGAATTGAAGGAGCTGTGGTGGCAGAGTGGGTAAGGCATTTGGCTGCTAACCAGAAGGTCAGCGGTCCAAACCAAATGGCTGCTTTGTGGGCGAAGATGAGGCAATCTACTTCCATAAAGATTCACAGCCTTGGAAACCTAAGAGGGGTCAGTATGAATCAGAATCCACTCAGTGGCAGTGGGTTTAGTTTGGGCTTTGTTTCAGTGAAGATTGGCAGTCTTGGAAATCCTGTGAGGCAGTTCCACTCTGCCCTCTAGGGGGCTGTGAGTGGGAATAGACTTCATGGCTGGCAATAGGTTTTAAACTTAAGAACTGAGCTCATTGAAGGAGGGTGGTTGCTTCATTGTTGGAGTTGAGCCCTCACATTGATCTTGCAGTAGAAAGTCTGTAACGATGTAACTGGTAAAACAGTCACAGACTGCCTTGGTGACCCCAGTGGCAGCACCTTAAGCTAGAGCCCCAGCCTTTCTTTCACGCCTGGCTCTGCAGCCATGTGTGCCAGGCCTGACTGCAACGTGGGAGGGCAGAGCCTTGTGGGAGGGCCTCAGGTGACTTGGCAGTACACCAGGGTCTGCTCAGGAACCACAAGCCCTTGCTACTGATATATAAATGTGAATGTGAGCAGGGCACAGACAAGGTGAAGCACCTTTAAGTACTCACATCGCTTCTCCCTGAACCTGGTTCTAGAGCTGTACCAGGGAAGCCCCCCAGAATAGCTGCTCTTCAGACCTGAAGCTGCCATGAAGGCTGTCTTACTGCATTCAGTGTTTGATAGGATCCAGATGCCATTCTTGGAAATTTGATGTGCACACTTCTGATTAGATGTGCCTACATGGCTCTGTGAAAAGGCACACCTCCTACAGAGAGCACTAGAGCCATCCCCAGTCTCTGTGACATCATGAGGGCTGTGGTCCACACTCACCACCTCAATCCCAAAGTAAGGGGACTATTGAGCCATGCCTCTCACAGCTGGTGTTCACCAGTCATTGTCAACTGCATATTCCCAAATTTCCCATCAGTTGGTGACTTCGGGAGCCACTCATGGTATGTTTTCCTTAGGGTGGGCCTTGTCACTGCCCTCACGTGCCATACTTTACTGCCTAAAACAGCACACACAGCTCTTACTTGCCCAGCAGTACATCGATGCCTGTATCACCTCTTTTTCTCTCTGTTGTCCACCTTTCACTCAGTTCAGTAGCAGTGGTAGAGATAGCCTTTTATTATTGACAAGACCAGTGGAGTTGTCTGAAAACATCAGAAAAAGCTAAGAGAGCCATGGGTTCCAGTTTACAGAGCAGGTTTTAGTATTAACTGTGGGATGTTCCAGAATCTGGCGATTTAGGTCATGTCTTATCCCAAGTTCACTCTCAGCTTCTGCTTTTTACCACAAAGGATAGTTGCTTTTCAGTCCTTTGAAATGGAAATTCTTATATTTGACACTACAGGGAAAATTTTTTTACCAAGTGAGCAGTATTTAAGATTTTACAATGATCTCACTTATGTAAAATAAGCAAATATAAAGAAACCAAAGATTAGTAATGGTTACAGGGGGGTGATAATTGAATGAATGTCATTGGTCTTGCAAATTATATTTTGTGATCTCTGACATCTTTCTTTCACCAAGGCCATATTTTCCAATTACCGATGATTCTTGTTTCCAACTTTGCAATCTAATCACCACTAATAATCAATACATCTTGATTGCATATTTGGTCACTTTCAGGCTGCAGAAGTTTGTAAAAATCTTCAATTTCTTCCTCATCAAATCAAATCGACTTGTCTATGGAAAGAGACAATGGAGAAGCTCAAGATCATCAGGCAGAACAAGGCCAGGAGCTGACTGTGGAATAGACCATCAGTTGCTCATATGCAAGTTTAAATTTAAACTGAAGAAAATTAAAGCTATTCCACGAGAGCCAAAATATGACCTTGATTATATGCCATCTGAATTTAGACTCCATCTCAAGAATAGAGTTGATGTTTGAACACCAATGACCAAGAGCAGACAAGTTGTGGGATGACATCAAGAACATCATATATGAAGAAAGCAAAAGGTCATTAAACAGATAGGAAGAAAAGACTAAAATTGTCTGAATCTTGTTATTCAATGTAGAGTAGCTAAAGCAAATGGAAAAAATGATTAAATGAAAGAGCTGAACAGATTTCTAAAGGTGGCATGAAAAGACAAAAAGTGTTACGATGAAATGTGCAAAGACCTGGTGTTAGAAAACCAAAAGGGCAGAACACTCAGCATTTTTCAAGCTGAAAGAGCTGAAGAAAAACCTCAAGTTTTGACTTACAACAATGAAGGATTCCATGGGCAAAATATTGAGCACAGAAAGTATCAAAAGAAGATGGAAGGAATACACACAGTCACTGTAGCGAAAAGAATTGGTCAACATTCAACCATTTCAGGAAGTAGCATGTGATCAAGAACTTATTATAGTAAATGAAGAAGTCCAAGCTGCCCTGAAGGAGTTGGTGAAAAACACAGTTCAAGGAATTGATGAAATACCCATTCAGATGTTTCAACAAATGGATGCAGCTCTGGAGCTACTCACTCATTTATACAAAGAAATTTGGTAGACAGCTGGAAGATATCCATATTTATGCCCATTCCAAAGAAAGATGATAACAAAATGTGGAAATTATCAAACCGTATCATTACTATCACATGCAAGTAAAATTTTGCTGAAGATAATTCAAAAACGATTGTAGCACTATATTGACAAGGGTAGAAATTCAAGCCAGAGTCAGAAGAGGGTGTGGAACGAGGGGTATCACTGCTGCTATCAGATGCATCTTGGCTCAAGGCAAAGAATACCAGAAAGATGTTTACTTGTGTTTTATTGACTATGCAAAAGCATTTAATGACTGTGTGGATGTGGTAGTTATGTTTGTGTGTCAACTTGGCTGGGCCTGGTTGAGTGGCTGGGCAGATGGTGGTAGTTAATCCCCATGAGGAGACTGGCAATTAACTCCATGGTGGGATCTACCACAAGCAACTGAGTAGCTGCCTTTGGGATGTGGTCTGCTTTCTGAATGTAAGGAGAAGCCTTGGGAATGGTCTCTAGCTTATGGCATGCTTGGACCCTGCATGTAGCTGTGTCATTGCTCAGCAGCCTGCTATACTCTGCCGACCTTGGGATTTACAATGGTCTTAAGTTAATGGCCTGCCATGTGGTTTGGTAACATTGGGACTGTGCCGTTTGACTTGTCAACTTTGGGGCTTCTCAGCCTCAGCAGCTAGTAGCTGTCTGAGTGAAGAAACACCTCTAGCTCCAGTGGGCCGGGAGCAGGAGGCAAATCTGGACCCCAAGGTTGAGGGGCTTTCACCCAGCCCCTAGAGCTTGGCATTTTGAACTTGGACCTAAAGCCTCCAAATTGTAAGAATAAACTCCTGTTTGTTAAGGCCATCTCATTTGTGGTAATTTCTTGTCAGAGTGGCACTAGGTAACCAGAGCAGTGGATCATAAGAAATCATTGATAATGTTGCAAAGAAAGTGAATTCCAGAATACTTCATTGTGCTCATGAGGAACCTCTGCATAGACCCAGAGGCAGTCATTCAGACAACACAAGGGGATACTGCGTGGTTTAAAATCAAGAAGATTGTGCATCAGGGTTGTATCCTTTTACCATACACAAACATATTCAATCTGTATGCTGATCAAATAATGCGCAAAACTGAACTATATGAAGAGTAATGTAATCAGGATTGGAGTAAGACTCATTATAACCTGCAATATGCAGATGACACAACCTTGCTTTCTGAAAGTGAAGACTTGAAGCACTTACTCATGAAAATCAAAGACTACATACAGTCTGCAGTGTGGATTACACCTCAAAATAAAGAAAACAAAAATCCTCACAACTGGACCAGTAAGCAACATCACAGTAAATGGGTAAAAGATTGACTTTGCCAGGGATTTCATTTTACTTGGATCCACAATCAGTACCCTTGGAAGGAACAGTCAAGAAATCAGACGTCAAAGATGGAGGAATAGGGCAGACAAGCAACACAGACCATCGTCAACAAAAAAAAAAAAAAAACCAATTCACACAGATACGGAAGATAATCCTGGAGCCCTGAGCTTTGAAAGGAACTATACAGAAATGTGTTATGCACCAACTAGTGGAAAAACCTGAACGTAAACAGTGAGTACAGAGATGGTCAAAGTTGTGGACTGTCACCTACTCTGAAGAGACCAACAGCTTGAATATATCCAAGTAGTTTTGGGACCTGAAAATTGACCTAAAGATGCAGCTTGGACTTTTTCATTTAATATCATCAAGGGCTTCAGGGATGACTGCACTGGTGGCCTATGACTAGGAAGGGAAACAGCAAGGAGGGAGACAATCCAAGCTGTTGACTTTATGCTGTCTAAAGGGCACAGCCATTTTGATTGTTTACACTCTGCAGCCATTTTGGGTATTTAAAGTGATCGAGGGCACAGTCATTTTGAATGTGTACAAGCAGCGGGCATTTTGGATATTTAAAGTGACCAAGGGCACAGCCATTTTGAATCTTTACAAGTGGCAACATTTTGCATTTTAAAGTGATAGCATTCTCATTCAGATTCCAGGGACCTAAGGATAGGTTCTGGTTGCCAAGGTCAGCAGGGACATACAAGAGGCTGACACCAGGAAAGGAGACAGGTGGTGAGTGTATAATTGCTGTCAGCTAGTGAATAGAGGAGCACAACACAGTACTCTGCTTGTAGATAACATACAAACAAAATGAAAATCATGGGCAAGTCACTCCAACATACAATCACCAATTAAATACAAACACAAAAATGTCACAATGCCTCAGACACAGCAGAGCATCACAGTTAACACAAAGAAGCAAGATAAAGCTGTAGAAACAAGGGACCAGGATACAGACCCAAAACACATCCCTGAGGAAGATGCAGCATTGGAACTCCCTGATAAGGAATTCAACAGAATTGTATTTAGGTATCTTCAAAGGATTGAGAGACAGATCAAAGAAAACACAGACAAAAC
>NW_006922089.1:1936296-1937409 GCF_000298275.1 Orycteropus afer afer | reverse complement strand
GGGGCTGGTGCGGGATCGGGCAGTGTTTCGTTCTGCTGTGCATGGGGTCGCTATGAGTTGGAAACGACTCGACGGCACTTAACAACAACAACAACAATGACTTATTATCATGAGCAGTTTCTCATGTGTTTGTTGGCCAACAGTATATCTTCTTTGGTGAAGTGTCTGTTCAAGTCTTTTGCCCATTTGTGAATTGGGTTTTTTGTCTTTTTTGGTGTTGAGGTGTTGAAGTTTTCTATAGATTTTGGAGATAAGTCCTTTATCAGATGTCTTAGGCAAATATTTTCTCTCAATCTGTAGGTTCTCTTTTTACCCTTTTGACAAAGTCTTTTGATGTGCATAAGAATTTAAATTTTAAAAGGTCCCAGTCATCTAGCTTCTCTGTTACCTCCTGTGCATTCTAGGTTATGCTTGATAGTCTATTTATGCCATCAATTAGGGCTCCCAGATTTGCCCCTATTTTATCATGGATGAATTTTGTAGTTTTGGGTTTTACATTTAAGTCTTTGATCCTGCTTGAGTTTGTTTTTGTGTAGGGGGTGAGGTATGGGTCTTGTTTCATATTTCTGCAGGTGGATATCCACTTTTTCCAGCACCATTTGTTAAAGAGTCTGTCCCTTCCCCCATTTAATGGGTTTGGGACCTTTGTCAAAGATCGGGTGTCCATAGAGGATGGGTCTATATCTGGACTTTCGATTGTTCCATTGGTCTATCTGTCTATCATTGTACCAATACCATGCTATTTTGACTACTGTGGCTGTATAGTAGTTCTCAAGATCCAGGAATGTGAGACCTCCCACTTTGTTCTTCTTCAGAAGTGTTCTGCTTATCCGCGGTCTCTTTCGTTTCCTTATGAAGTTAGTAATTGGTTTTTCCATGTCCTTAAAAAAAAATTTGTTGGAATCTGGATCAGGATTGCTTTAAATGTGTTGATTGCTTTAGATAGTATTGACATTTTCACAATATTCAGTCTACCTATCCATGAACAAGGTAGGTTCTTCCATTTACGTAGTGCCCTTGTTGTCTCTTGTAGCAGTGTTTTATAGTTTTCTTTGTATAGGTCTTTTGTGTCTCTGGTGAGGTTTATTCCTAGACATTTTATCTTTTTCATAG
>NW_006922089.1:1932514-1936196 GCF_000298275.1 Orycteropus afer afer | reverse complement strand
GGGAAAAAACTGTGTCATTACAGAACTTCTAGATGGTAGGAAAGTCAAGACAGCTACAAGATAGAACGAACAGTTCAAAACTTGGGAAGAAAACTATAAATCACAGGGTAACCTCAAAGAAAAATGATAAACCTTTACATCAAAATAAAAAAGAGGACCAGCACAAATATTTACCAAATACTAAAACAATAGCAACGAAGGATGGTATTGATAACGTGATTCATAAACAAAATGAGCTAGCATAGAAAACTACATGGAACAAAGAAATCAACATAACGAGAAAGCACATGACAAAAATGACAGCAACAAGTTCATATTTGCCGATAATTACATATCTGGCAAGGGACTTATCTCTAATATTTATAGAAAACTCCAATGCCTCAACAACAAAGGAATTAACAATCCAATTGAAAATGGTCAGGAGACATGAATAGACACTTCACCAAGGAGGATATTCACGTGGCCAGCTAATACATGAAGAGATGTTCACGATCATTGGCAATCAGAGAGATGCAAATCAAAACAATGAGATACCGTCTCACCCCAGCACTGATGGTAAGGTTCAATGAGACAGAAAATACCAAATGCTCGTGGAGATGTGGAGGTTGGGACTCTCATACACTGTTAGTGGGACTGTGAAGTGATACAACCACTGTGAAAAGCAACATGGCGATTCCTTAGAAAACTGGAATACCATTTGACCCAGCAATCCCATTACTAGGTATATATCCTAGAGAGGTGAGAGCCAGGACAGGAACAGATACCTGCACACTCATGTTCACTGCAGCACTGTTTACAATAGGAAAGAGGTGGAAGCAACCTACAGGCCTATCAGCAGAAGAGTGGATGACCAAACTATGGTAATACACACAGTGGAATGGTATGCAGCACTAAAGAACAATGTAGAGTCTGCAAAACACCACATAACATGGATGAACATGTAGGACCTTATGCTGAGTGAAATAAGTCAATCACAGAAAGACAAATATAGTATTAATTCGTTGTTGTGGAGGGTCAAGGAAAGGTTTATATATGGAGGGAAACTTTCTTTGTTGGTTGCCAGGGTGGGAGGGGAAAGGAGGGAACATTGCAAAAAAAAAAAAAAAAAAAGTGCATTGACTCTTGTCACTTTAGTTTTGTGTATTTCACTGTACATAAATTATATTTCAATAAAATGCATTTTAAAAAAAACAGACGTCAGACTTCTGGTAAGATGGAAGAAAAATAGGCAGACAAGCAACACAGACCCTCTTCAACAAAGAAAAGAAAAAGCAGTTGACAGAGATATAGAAGATAATCCTGGAGCCCTGAGCTTTGAAAGGAACTACACAGAAGTGGATTTGGCACCAACTAGTGGAAAAACCTGAACAAAAACAGTGAGTACAGAGACAGAGAAGTGGACTGTCAGTTACCCTGACGGGATCAACAGCCTGAATATTTCCAAGTGGTGTTGGGACTTGAGAATTGAACTGAAGATCAGTCCTGGTCACCAAGGTCACCCCCCTGCAGGGACAACTATGCTGGTGGCCTTTGACTAGTAAAGGAAACAGCAAGGAGGGAGATAACCTGAGCTGTGGACTTTCTGCTCTCCAGAGGGTGCAACCATTTTGATTGCTTATAAGTGGCAGCCATTTTGGATATTTATTTATTTACTTATTTGTATTTTTTATTTAAAGAGTTTGTTTTACATTCAACATTACATGTACATTTAGTTTCACACCCCATTTATCATGCCCAACCCTAACCCGGTCTCCTCCCCTTCCTGCCCAGTAACTCTCCCCCTGTGCCTTCATAGTTATGCACTCTTGTTTGTCCTGCATTTCTTCCTTGTGAATGTTGCCCCTCTGGTACCCTGTGGTCTGTTGCTCTAAGGAATGTATTGCCATGGAGTATGTGGGTACGTCATCCTGGGTTGAATGGTCTGCGTGTACATCTTGTTAACTATTGGGCTGAGAGCCAGCCCCTGGGGGTGCATTTTATTCCAGGCGCAGAATGTATTGTAGGGCCATAGTATTGGGGGTCTCATCAGACCCCATTTGACCAGTAATTCTGGTCATTATTGAGTTTTTGGATTTTGTTCCACGTTTTCCCTCCCACTCTATCCAAGATCTCCAGATTTGATCCTTTCCTGAGTGGTTGGCATTGGTAGCCAGGCACCATCTAATTCTTCTGGTCTTGAGGGCCATCGTGTCCTAGGGCTGATTGCTTCCAAATGCCCTTGTTTTTTTGCACTCTTCTTCGCTTCCGGTGCTAGGAGACCATTAGCTGCATCTTAGATGGCCGCTTAAAAGCTTTTAAGACTCCAGTCACTACTCACCAATGTAGAATGTGGAACAAAGCTTTTATGTATTTTGTTGTGCCCATTGAGTCTGGTGTCCCCCAGTACTATGGTCCTGAGATGGTAGATCTATTGGATCTCTCTCCCGTAATGTCTAGGTGTCTGTGAGGGATTACTCAGTGTTTATCTTCTGTTGTTTCTGTAAGGATTGCAGGTATTTTGTGTCACTGATACCTGTGCAAGATAAGCCTCATCTGAATCTATCCTTGGTCTAGAGTGTACTCCTGTTCACTAAGCTCCATCTGATCCTCTCAGGTGTTTATGTGTTTATCTGTAGCCTGGTGTTTGGTGTTAATGGTAATGCAGTGTTGTGGACACATTGGTTGGTATTAGCATCTGGCATCTATCTCCTATGTGCACAATTCGGTGTCCCCCTATTTCCTAATGTTATCATGGTGGTCCCAGACTCTTCCGTATATCCCTCCCCTTACCCCAGTCAGTGTGTGGTCCCCAGCTAGCCCAAAATTAATCCCTCTCCTTCCCTTCCCATCCTGGTAACCTACAAAGTGAGTTCCCTTTCCCAAGCAAACCCTTCTTTGTCTTTTTACAGTAATGGGCTTATACAGTACATGTCTCTGTGATTGACTTATTTCACTCAGCATAATGTCCTCCAGGTTCATCCACATTGTGAGATGATTCACTTACCCTTCATTATTCTTTAATGCGGCATAGTATTCCAGTGTGTTCATGTACCATAATTTGGTTATCCACTCATCTGTTGGTGGGCATTTAGGTTATTTCCATCTCTTTGCTATAGTGAATTGTGCTGTGATGAACATAGGTGTGCATATGTCTGTTCATGTGTTCTCTCTCACCTCTTTAGGATATATTCCTAGTAATGGATTTGCTGGGTCAAATGGTATTTCTATTTTCAATTTTTTAAGGAAATTCCATATCTTTTGCCACAATGCTTGTACCATTTTACAATCCCACCAGCAGTGCACAAGAGTTCCAGTCTCTGCAGCCTCACAGCATTTGTTATTTTCTGACCTGTTGAATTTTGCTATTATTGCTGGGGTGACATGATAGCTCATTGTTGTTTTGATTTGCATCTCTCTAATGAAACCCACCAGCGGCTCCATGGAAACAAGATTGGGCAATCTACTTCCATAAAGATTTACGACCTTGGAAACCCAATGGGGATTGCTGTGAGTCAGAATTGATTCGATGTCAGTGGGTTTTCTTTTTTTTATTACTCACTGATCTGCACTGAACACGTTCCCTTGTTACCCTACCGAGAGGGACCAGGTCTTCGGGAGCAAGGTAAGCACGGGCGTAGCACAGAGTAGCAGGCCGGAAGAGCAGGAGGAAGGGGTGGAACCCAGGAAGCCAAAGAGAAGAGTG
>NW_006922089.1:1921573-1928081 GCF_000298275.1 Orycteropus afer afer | reverse complement strand
TTTTTTTTTTGAGTCCCTTGGGTTTTCTGTGTACAGTATCATATCATCCACAAATAGAGATAGTTTTAGTTCTTCTTTGCCAATTTGTATGCCTTTTAATTCTCTTTCTTGCCTTATTGCCCTGGCCAGGACTTCGATGAAATGTTAAATAGAAGTGGTGATAGAGGGCATCCCTTTCTGGTTCCCATTTGGAAGGGGAATGCCTTGAGTCTTTCTCCATTAATAATGATGTTAACTGTTGGTTTGCATATATGCCTTTTATTATGTTGAGAAATTTCCCTTCTATCCCTATTTTGCTGAGAGTTCTTAACAGGAACAGGTGTTGGATTTTATCAGATACCTTTTCTGCATTGATTGATATAATCATATGGTTCTTTTCTTTTGTTTATGTGGTGGATTACATTTATTGTTTTTCTGATGTTGAACCACCCTTGTAAACCTGGTATGAATCCCACTTGGTCAGGGTATATTAATTTTTTGACATGTTGTTGGATTCTGTTGGCTAGGATTTTGTTAAAGATTTGAGCAATCTACTTCCATAGTGATATCACCTCGGAAACCCAAGGAGGGGTCACTATGAGTCGGGGCTGACTTGATGTCACATAACAACAACAACAACAACATGTTCATGAGGGATATTGGTCTGTAGTTTTCCTTTTTAGTGGTGTCTTTCCCTGGTTTTGGCATTAGTGTTATGCTTGCTTCATAAAATGGGTTTGGAAATATTCCATCTTTTTCTGTGTTCTGAAATAGCTTGAGTAGCAAAGGTGTCAATTCTTCTCTGAATATTTGATAAAATTCTCCAGTGAATCCATCACGGCCAGGACTTTCCTTTGTGGGAACAATTTTTTATGACCTGCTCAATTTCTTCTTTTGTTATAGGTCTGTTCAAGTATTCTGTCTCTGAGTGGGATAGTTAGGTAGGTCTTGTGATTCTAGAAACTTGTCGCCTTGTTCATGGATAGGAAAACTGAATACTGTGAAAATGTCAGTAGTACCCAAAGCAATCTACACATTTAATGCAATCCTGATCCAGGTACCAACATTTTTTAAGGACATGGAGAAACCAATTACTAACTTCATATGGGAAGGAATGAGACCTCAGATAAGCAGGGCACTACTGAAGAAGAAGAAGAAGAAGAACCAAATAGGAGGCCTCACACTCCTGGATCACAAAACCTACTATATAGCCACAATAGTCAAAAAAGCATTGTATGGGTACAATGATGAACAGATAGACCAATGAAACAAAATAGAAAACCCAGAAATAGACCCATCCATCTATGGACAGCTGATCTTCGACAAAGGATCAAAACCCATTAAATTGGGATAAGATAGCCTCTTAAACGGTGCTGGTAAAACTGGATATCCACTTACAGAAAAATAAACAAGACCCGTACTTCACCCCATACACAAAAACAAACTCAAGTTGCATCAAACACTTAAATGTAAAACCCAAAATTATAAAGTTCATCAAAGATAAAATAGGGTTAAATCTCGGGGGCCTAATTTTATGGCATAAATAGACTGTCAAGCATAACCCAGAATGCACAGGAGGTGGAAGAGAAGCTAGATGACTGGGACCTTTTAAAATTTAAATTCTTACATGCATCAAAAGATCAAAAGGGTAAAAAGAGAACCTACAGACTGGGAGAAAATATTTGCCTATGACATATCTGACAAAGGATTTATCTTCAAAATTTAGAGCAAACTTCAACACCTCAACGCCAAAAAGACAAACAATCCAATTTAAAAACAGGCAAGAGACATGAACAGACACTTCACTAAAGACGATATGCTGGCGGCCAACAAACATATGAGGAATTGCTTGTGATCATTAGCCATTAGAGAGATGCAAATCAAAACAACAGTGAGATATCATCTCACCTGAGCAATAATAGCAAAGTTAACAGGACAGAAAATAACAAAGGCTGGCAAGGTTGCAGAGAAATTGGAACTCTCATACTGCTGCTGGGACTGCAAAAATGATACCACCATTGTGAAAAATGGTATGGCGATTCCTTAAAAAACTGAAACTAGAAATACCATTTGAACCAGCAATTCCATTACTAGAAATACATCATAAAAAGGTGAGAGACAGGACATGAACATACATATGCACACCCATGTTTGTTGCAGCACAATTCACTATAGCAAAGAGATGGAAGCAACCTAAAATTTAGCCCATCAGCAGATGAATGGGTAACCAAACTTTGGTACATTCCCACTATGGAATACTATGCTACATTAAAGAACAATGAAGAATATGCGAATCTTCTCACAATGTGGATGAACCTGGAGGACATTATGCTGAGTGAAATAAGTCAATTGCCGGACAAATATTGTATGAGCCCATTACTGCAAAAAGTTTAGGAAGTGTTTGCTTAGGTAAGGGAACTCACTTTGTAGGTTACCGGGGATAGGAGGAAAGGGAAGGAGATAATTTTGGACTAGTTGGAGGCCACATGCTGAGGTGGGCAAGGGGAAGGATGGTATGGAAAGAATCTCTGACCAGCATGATAACATTGGGGAAAAGGAGGACATCAAATTGTGCACTTAAGATATAGACAACAGAGGCTAATACTGGTATATCCACAATACTGCATTACCATTAACATCAAACACAACACTACAAATAAATACATAGACAACTGAGAAGACCAGATGGGGGTCCGTCAGCAGGATTATATTCTAGACCGAGGATAGATCCAGCTGAGGGTAATCTTGCATGGATACCACTGATACAAAATACCCACAATCCTTACAGAAAGACGGACATAGAGCAATCTCTCACAAAAGCCAGACACTGAGATAGAGATCCAGCCAATCTACCAACTCAGGACCGTAGTACTGGGGAACACCAGACTCAATTGGCACAACAAAATATGTAAAAATCTTGTTCCACAGCTGTTCTGGTTACCTAGTACTGCTCTGACAAGAAATATACCACAAACGGGATGGCCTTAACAAACAGGAGTTTATTCTTATAATTTGGAGGCTTTAAGTCCAAGTTCAAGGTGCCAGGCTCTAGGGGCTGAGTGAAAGCCCCTCAACCTTGGGGTCCAGCTCTGCCTCCTGCTTCTGGCCTACTGAAGCTAGAGGCGTTTCTTCACTCAGACAGCTGCTGGCTGCTGAGGCTGAGAAGCCCCAAGGTTGACAAGAAAAAAGGAACAGTCCCAATGTTACCAGCCCACATGGCAGGCCATTAACTTTAAGTCCATTGTAAGTCCCATGGTCGGCAGAGTATAGCAGGCTGCTGAGCAATGACATGGCTACATGCAGGGTCCAAGTGTGCCAAAGGCTAGAGACCATTCCCAAGGCTTCTCCTTAAATACAGGAAGCAGACCACATTCCCAAATACAGCTACTGAGCTGCTTGTGGTAGATCCCACCATGGAGTTAATTGCCAGTCTCTTCATGGGGATTAACTACCACCAGCTGCCCAGCCACTCAACCAGGCCCAGCCAAGTTGACACACAAACCAAACTACCACAACAACCTACTTTGGTGAGTAGCAACTATGGTCTTAAAAGCTTTTGAGCAGCCACCTAAGATGCAGCTAATGGTCTCCTCTCGTCAGAAGTGAAGAAAACCAAGAGCATTTGGAAACAGTCAGCCCTAAGACAAGATGGACCTTAAGACCAGAAAAATTAGATGGTACCTGGCTACCAGTGCCAACCAGTTGGGAAGGGGTCAAAACTGGAGATCCTGGATAAAGTGGGAGGGAAAACGTGGAACTAAATCCAAAAACACAATAATGACCAGAATTACTGGTTGGATGGTCTGGTGGGACCCCCACGACTGGCCCTGGGATACACTTCGGGCCTGGGATAAACCTCAGTCCCAAGGGCAGGCTCTCAGCCCAACAATAAATAAGACTTATATACAGAACACTCAACCCAGGGTGATGCATCCACCTGCTCTACAGAGATACATCCCTTGGACCAATCAGCCATGGGCACCAGAGGGGCAACATTCACACAGGAAAAGCTGGACAGACAGGAGTACGTAACTAAGAAGGGCATGGTGGGGGAGCGGGTTACTGGGAAAGGAGAGGAGGTTAGGGTTGGGAATGGCAGTTGGGAAGTGAAACCAAATGTACACAAAATGTTGAATGTAAAACAAATTCTGCTCTGTAAATTTGCACCTAAAGCACACACACAAAAAAATTAAATTTAAAAGAAAAAAAAAGTGGTGTATTAAAGTCTCCAACTATGACTGTGGAGTCATCTCTTTGCCTTTTCAGTTCTTTAAAGTCTGCTTTATATATTTTGGGGCTCTTTCATTAGATCTGTAGGTATTTATTATGGTTATGTCTTCTTGTTCAATTGACCCTTTAATCATTATATAATGTCTTTCCTTGTCTCTTATGGTGGTCTTTATGTTAAAATCAGTTTTATCAGAAATTGATATTGCCACTCCTGCTCTTTTGTGGTTGCCATTAGCTTGGTAACTCTTTTCTAACTTTTGATTTTTAGTCTATTTTTGTCTCTGTCTCTAAGGTGTGTCTCTTGTAGACAGCATATTGATGGGTTATGTTTTCTTATCCAGTCTGCAACTCTCCGTCTCTTGAGTGCTGCATTTAATCCAATGACATTCAGGGTAATTATCAACAGGTATGAATTTGTTGCTGTCATTTTGTTACATGTTTTTTCATGGTGTTCCTGGTTTCTTTGTTCCATATGATTTTCTGTGCTGAGCTCATTATCTTTATGGATCATATTATCATTTCCTTCATTACTATTGTTTTAGTATTTGCTAAATATTTGTGCTTGTCCTCTTTTTTTATTGTGGTGTGAAAGTTTATCCTTTTTCTTTGAGGTTACACTGTGATTTATAATTTTCTCCCTGAGTTTAGAACAGTCCATTCTATCTTGCAACTCTCTTGACTTCCTCACCATTTAAAAGTTCTGTAACTGCGCTATTTTTTCACTCTTTTTGGTTTGTAGTTGTCCTCATTTGCCAGTTGATGTCTCTGGTTCCCGATTTACAATCTTGTAAGCTTATTTTACGTTGGATACTTCCATAGCTGTGTTGGTTTCTGGATTATGTCATCTTGTGTATTAATGGCTGGTGGTTGTTTGCTATTGTTGGTTCTCTGTTCAGAGGACTTCCTTTAGTATCTCTTGTAAAATTGGTCTCATTTTAACAAATTCCCTTAATTTCTGTTTAACTGGAAGTCTCCTTATTTCACCATCATATTTGAAGGACAGTTTTGCTGGGTATATAATTCTTGGTTGGAAATTTTTGTCTTTCACAGTTTTATATATACCATCCCATTGCCTTCTCCCTTGCTTAGTTTCTGCTGAGAAATCAGAGGTTATTCTTATTGGTTGTCCTTTGTAGGTAACTTTTTGTTTTTCCCATGCTGCTTTCAGAATTCTTTCTCTGTCTTTGGTTTTGATGAGTTTGATGATACGTCTTTGTGATTTTCTTTTGGAATCTATCCTGTTTGGGGTTTGTTGGACTTCCTGAATGGATATATTCTCATCTTTAATCATACCAGAGAAGTTCTCTTCCAACAAATTTTGGGCAATTTTCTCAATGATTTTCTTTTTCTCTTCCTGTTCTGAAATTCCAATTTGTTGTTAGTTGCCGTCGAGTCGTTTCTGAGTCATAATGATTCTGTGCACAGCAGAACGAAACACTGCCCAGTCCAGCACCAGCTCCACAATCGTTGTTATGCATGAGCCTATCACCATAGCCACTGTGTCAATCCATTTCATTGAGGGCCTTCCCCTCCTTGGTCAAGCGTCCACCTTACCAAGCATGACATCCTTCTCTGTTAGTTCTTTTAGTTGTCTATGGTACTCTCAGCATTCTTCTCCAGCACCACAACTCAAAAGCATCAACTCTTCTTCAGTCTTCCTTATTCATTGTCCAGCTCTCACATATATATGAGGTGACTGAAAATACCATGGCTTGTGTCAGGCGCACCTTAGTCCTCAAGGAGACATCTTTTCTCTTCAGCACTTGAAAGGGATCCTTTGCAGCCAGTTTTCCCAGTGCTATACGTCATTTGATGTCCTGACTGCTGGTTCTATTGGCATTGATTGTAGAACCAAGCAAGGTGAAGTCTTTGACAACTTCAATCTTATCTCCATTTATCGTGATGGTGCTTATAGATCCAGTTGTGAAGATTTTTGTTTTCTTTATATTGAGATGTAATCCATACTGCAGACTGTATTCTTTGATCTTCATCAGTAACTGCTTCAAGCCATCCTCACTTTCAGCAAGCAAAGTTGTGTCATCAGTGTATTGCAGGTTGTTAATGATTCTTCCTCCAATCATGATGCCACATTCTTCATATAATTCAGCTTCTCAGATTGTTTGCTCAGCATATAGATTGAGTAAGTATGGTGAAAGAATACAACCCTGACACACTCCCTTCTTGATTTTAAACCATGCAGTGTCCCCTTGTTCTGTTTGAACAACAGCCTCCTGTTCTATGTTCTGTGCTCCTCGTGAGCACAAATAAGTGTTCTGGAATTCCCATTCTCTCAGTGTTA
>NW_006922089.1:1913055-1919953 GCF_000298275.1 Orycteropus afer afer | reverse complement strand
CAGGCAGTTTTGACTACTGTGTCTGTATAGTAGGTTTTGAGATCCGGCAGTGTGAGACCTCCTACTTTGTTTTTCTTCTTCAGTAGTGCTTTGCTTATTCGAGGTCTCTTTCCTTTCCATATAAAGTTAGTGATCATTTTTTCCATATCCCTAAAGAATGTTGATGGGATCTGGATTGGGATTGCATTGAATGTCACAATCAAATGCTTTTTCATAGTTATTAAAGCATAAGTAAATATCTTTGTGGTATTCTTTGCTTTGAGCCAAGATCCATCTGACATCAGCAGTGATATCCCTCATATTTGCAATGAATAAGTCATTGGGCTTACAAAATTCTATCATATGGTCTCCAGCATTATTTCTGTCATGAAGACCAAATTTCCCAACTACTGGTAATTCTTTGTTTCCAGCTTTTGCATTCCAGTCTCCAGTGATAATTAACACATCTTGATTGTATGTTCAGTCGATTTCAGACTGCAGAAGTTGATAAAAAAATCTTCAATTTCTTCATCTTTGGCTTTGGTGGTTGGTGCATAAATTTGAATAATCATAGTATTAACTAGTCTTCCTTGCAGGCGTATAGATATTATCCTACCACTGACAGCATTGTACTTCAGGACAGATCTTGAAACATTCTTTGTGATGATGAATCCCATGCCACTCCTCTTCAAATTGTCATTCTTGGTATAGTAGATCATACAGTTGTCTGATTCAGAATGGCTAAAACCAGTCCATTTCAGCTCACTGATGCCTAGGATATCAGTCTTTATGCATTCCATTTAATTTTTGACAACTTCCAATTTTCCTAGATTCATACTTCATACATTCCATGTTCCATTTATTAATGGATGCTTGCAGCTGTTTCTTCTCAAATTGAGTTGTGCCACATCACCAAATGGGGGTCCCGAAAGCTTTGCTTTATCCATATCATTAAGGTTGGTTCTACTTTGATGATGCAGCTCTTTCCCACTCATATTTTGCGTGCCTTCCCACCTAAGGGGCTGGACTTCCTGAACTGTATTGGACAGTGTTTCAGGGCTATTCATAAAGTTGCCCAGTAATGTATCAGATCATCTTTCTCTGCTATTCATAAAGTTTTCCCTGGCCAATTCTTTGAGAAGTGGATGGCTTGTTCCTTCTTCCTAGTCTGTCTTAGTCTGTAAGCTGCATTGAAACCTGTGCACCATGTTCAACCCTGCTGGCATTTGAAGCACCAGTGGCACAGCCTCAAGCCTTATAGCAAAACACAAGCCACCAGAGTATGACAAACTGACAGACAAGTTTGTCTCCCTTAGATGTTTGAAACCTCTTACCTGGATCTCGTGGCTCTATCATCCCTGGCTTTTCCCCCATTTTATGCCTCTTGGGCATGTGGCCTATCTGTCTCCCCTTACCTGGATCCCATGGCTCTGTCTCAACCTCAGCTCCTCCCCTGCCTCCCGCATCTGGGTGTGTGGCCAAAATTTCGATTACACGTAGGTTATTCCTTTTGATGGTATCCCACATGAGCCTTAGGCTTTCTTTATTTTGTTTTGATCTTTTTTCTGATTGATCCCTTCCCAAAGAAGTATTCAGGTATTTGTCTTCAATCTCATTAACTTTGTCTTCCATTGATTTGATTCTACTCCTTTGCCCTTTCAATGTGTTATCTATTTCTGAAAATTTAGTATTAATCTTCTAGATTTCTATCTGTAGATTTTTGGATCATTTCTAACTTTTCATTTATTTTGTCATTTTGTTCTCATATCTTCTTCCAAAATTGTTTTAGGGTTTTGTCAGTGTTTCCCTTGGTCTGTCTTCAGATACTTTGAGAGATACTTTGAAGATACTAAGTGTAATCATTTTCAATTCCTTATCAGGGAGTTCCAATGCTGCTTCTTCCTCAGGGATATGTTCTAGTTCTGTATCCTTCCCACTTGTTTCTACCACTTTATCTTGCTTCTTTGTGTGGACTGTGATGGTCTGTTTTCTCTGAGACCTTGTGACATTGTTGCATTTAAATCTCTATTACTGTTTGTGAAGAGCAGTTAAGGATGAGTTAAGCTCTTCTTGGTGGTCATCTGTCATTGTCCAGTTGGTGGAGAAGGAGATGGTGGCTCTCAGTAAGTGGAGCTGCAGGTGTGGTTCCATCATATGGGCACAGTTGCTCTTTCCCACTCAGTTAAGACAAAAACAACAATCGAAAAACCATCAAAAAGTAAAAGCAAGTGGACAAAAAACACACCGCATGAACACACAGGAATGATCATTGACAAAAGAAAGGGGGGAAAGAAACAGAATATTTGGGGAAGGGGCAATAAGAGAAAGGAGGTAGAGTAGGAGAAAATGGGAATAATGCAAAAAGAAAAACAAGAAATAGGCTTAACTACAAGAAAGAAATAAGTGGGAACCAGGAACAGGGAAAAGAGAAAATGCTGAAAACTAGAACCTGGGAAGGGAAGAATGAATAATAATAATAATAAAAGGGATTTAAAAAAAGAAGAAGAAGAAGAATAGTAATATTAAGTAATTTTAAAACAGGCAAAAACAAACAAACTAAAAAAGAAAAAAAAAAAAGTCTGGGCAGGGTAGGACACCCAGGCTCCATCAGAGCACACAGACTGGGATGGAATTCCTGCAAGCCCAGAAGGTGGGTGGGAGTGAGGGATGGGCACACCTCTGTTCACCAAGAGGGTGTGGAGTATAACTAGGGGAATGTCCCACCTTTCCAGTCCTCATTGTCCAGAATGTCCTTGAGGTCCCTGGCAAGTGGAGCCTATTCTTAGGTCCCTGGAATCTGAGAGAATGCTGTCCCTTTATATAACCAAAATGGTCAAACCTCTTGTAAATATTCAGAATGACTGCACCCTCTAGACAGGCAAAAGTCCACAGCTCACCCCATCTCCCTCTTCGCTACTTCCCTGTTTATTCATCAGCCACCAGTGCAGTCCTCCATGCAGCCCATGGCTGGCAGGGCCAATTTTTAGGTTAATTCTTAGGTCCTAATCCCACTTGGCAATATCCAAGCTGTCCATGCCATCAGGATCACTGACAGACCGCAGCTCCTTACATATATCTCCTTTTTCAGTGTTTTCATGCAGGTTCTTCTACTAGTTGGAGTTTAGTTCCCTTCTGTGCCTTTTCTTTCAAAGCGCAGGGCTCCAGGATTATCTTCTGTATCTGTGGTATTTGGTTCCCCTTTTCTTTGTTGAAGAGGGTCTGTGTAGTTTGCCTATTCCACCATCTTACCATAACTCCTGATTTTGAGTTTTATTCCACACTTTTCTCCCACTCTATTCAGGATCTCCAATTTTGATCCCTTTCCGAGCGGTTGACGGGTAGCCAGGCACCATCTAGTTCTTCTGGTCTATTGTCGTGGAAGCTGAGATTCCCGTGGTCCACTAGTCCCTTAGACTAATTGTTTCCATATGTCTTTGATTTTCTTTATTCTTTGCTCCAGAGGAGGAGAGACCAATTGTTGAAACTTAGATGGACACTCGGAAACCCAGTCACTACCCACCAAAGTAGAATGTGGAACAAAGTTTTTGTGGAATATGTTATGTCAATTGAGCTTGATGGCCCCTGTGAGCATGGTTCCAAGCCTGCAGGCCTGTGGCTGTTCTTTTTTGTAACAAATCTTAGCTCTGTTGTTGTTAGGTGCATCATGTCAGTTCCAACTCATAGTGACCCTTTGTTGTTAGGTGCTATTGAGTTGTCTCTGACTCATAACAACCATATGTACAGCAGAATGAAACACTGCCCAGTCCTGTGCCAGCTCCACGATCCCTGCTATATCTGAACCCATTGTTGGACCCACTGTGTCAATCCATCGTGTTGAGGACCTTACCCTCTCTCATTGACCTTCTGCTTTACCAAGCATGGTATCCATCTCCAGGGAATGGTCCCTTCTGACAGCATGGCCAAAATAGAGATGAAGTCTGGCCATTCTCACTTCCAAGGATATTCTGTCTGCATTTCTTCCAGGACAGATTTGTTACTTCTTTTAGCAATCCCTGGTACTTTCCTCATTCTTCACCAACACCACAACTCAAAAGCTTTGACTCTTCTTTGGTCTTCCTTATTTATTGTCCAGCTCTCACATGCCTATGAGGCAGCTGAAAACACCATGACTTGTGTCAGGCACACCTTAGTCCTCAAGGAGACATCTTTGCTCTTCAGCACTTGAAGGAGGTCTTTTGCAGAAGATTTGCCCAGTGCTATATGTCGTCTTGACTGCTGCTTCCATGGGTGTTGATGTAGAAACAAGTAATATGAAGTCTTTGACAACTTCAATCTTTTCTCCATTTATTGTAATGCTGCTTATTGGTCCAGTTGTAAGGATTTTCATTTTATTTATGTTGAGACATAATCCATGCTGAAGGCTGTACTCCCTGACCTTCATCGGTAAATGATTCAAGTCATCCTCACTTTCAGCAAGCAGAATTGTATCATCAGCATATTGCAGGTTGTTAATGAGTCTCCCTCCACTCCTGATGCCACATTCTTCATATATAAAATAAAGTAAAACTCAAACTCAAGGTTGTCGCTTTGGATCCAGCTCATATTGACCCTTCCTTGGGTTTCTGAGGCAGTTCCCTGTTCCTGGTTCCCACTTTTTTCTTTCTTGTGGTTAAGCCTATTCCTTGTTTTTCTTTTTGCATTATTCCCATTTTCTCCATTATTCTCCTACTCTACCTCTTTTCTCTTATTGCCCCTTCCCCAAATATTCTGTTTCTTTCCCCCTTTTCTTTTGTCAATGATCATTCCTGTGTGTTCATGCGGTGTGTTTTTTGTCCACTTGCTTTTACTTCTTGATGGTTTTTCGATTGTTGTTTTTGTCTTAACTGAGTGGGAAAGAGCAACTGTGCCCATGTGATGGACACACTGCGGAAGTAGATCGCCCAATCTTCCTTCTAAAAAGTGGCTGGTGGGTTTGAACCGCCAGCCTTCTAGTTAGCAGTCAAATGGCTTAGGCATTACACCTTCAGAGCTCCTTCTTTGTATATTGTGACCCTATATGCAGCAGAAGAAAACAGTGCCCAGTCTTGCACCATGCTCACAATCATTACCATGCTTGAGCCCATTGTCACAGGCACTGACTGTGTGAGTCCATCTCATTGAGGGTCTTCCCTTTTTCACTGGCCCTCTGCTTTACTAAGCATGATATACCCTTCTCCAGGGACTAACAGCATGACCAAAGCATGAGAGACGAAGTCTGCCCATTCTCATTTCTAAGGAGCATTCTGGCCGTACTTCTTCCAAAACAGATTTGTTCCTTCTTCTGGCAGTCGATGGTATAGCCAGTGTCCTTCACCAGCACTACAATTCAGAGGCACCAGCTCTTCTGCAGGCTCCTTCATTCATTGTCCAGCTACTCGTCTTAGATCTAGGATTGAGTTTCTTGCTATTGGCATTGAATATGTGGGGAGGGAAAAGAATGAACAGTTAACAGTTGAAATCAATTTGGAAAGCAGTTCTGTCTTTTTTTACAGAGCAGCCTGAAGTTAATGAAATGAGAGGTAAAGTTGTTTGTTGCTTTCCTAAGAAGCCACCGTGAAAGCCCCGGGATGGCCCTGGATATCGCTCATATTAGCCTTGTGACCTTCCCATGCTTCTGTCAAAGGCTAAAATTGTTACTGCCATGGTGGGAGTCCCATATTCACCAAGGCTGTGAAGAGCCTGCCACTCAAATACCCCAGCTAAAAGCTACAGAAACAGCAGCAACAACGCCTCACCTTCTCGAGAGAGAATGCCTTCAATGACAGCAACATGTGGGCAGTGCTGGGAAGCAGGACCATGTATGTTGCCTATGAGCAGGGACATTAGCCAGAAGCTCATCTAGGTGGGCCACAGATACGACTTTGCTGCTGGTGTTGCTCTGACCTCATGGGCACGTGTGTGCTCTGTGGGGGCTGCTCAGGGCTCCCTGAACCTGACACTGGTGGGTAATGGGGGCCCTTTTCATGCACGGGATTTCCCTATGATTCTGACACTGTGCTTATGACACATTTGGTCTGCCACAAATCGCACCTGGCACTCCTCTGCATACAGTCCTCAGTGTTACTAGTGTCTTACGGGTGACATTGATTCCTTAGCCTGCCTGTGCACTCCTCTGTGGCCTCTGCCCCTGCCAATCTGCCCAGCCTCCCCACTTGACCCTCCACCCTGCATGGCCTGCAGTTCTCTGGGTACCTCCTGTCCTGTGTGCCTTGGTATCCTGCTCTTCTGTGAGTCTTCCCTGTAGGTGCACACCACCAGCTCTTCCCACCCAGTGTAGCTCTCACTAGTCCCTCCTTGAAATTCTCACCCAGTCTCCTGTTAACCTTTGCCCTGACTTAGATCCATGCATGCATTCCTCTTTTAGGTTCACCATACAAAGCTTAATAGTTAGCATTTTGACAAAAAAAAAAAAATCTCATGTCATTGAACCCAATGTCTGTTAGACTGTAAGCCCCTTGTAGGCCTCTTTGTCCCCAGCCGCTCACAGTATCTGACCATGTGGTATGAGTGGAGGTCCTGGGGAAGGAACACAGGTGCAGAGTGTGGAGAGTTGAACATGTGAGCACTCTACCAATGTCCCACTCTACTCACGATTTTGCACACTGACCACAGAAGTGACAAGGCTGAGTAGACATGGCTTCTCACCTGGCAGCTCTGGGGAACTGATTTTCTTAAAACTGGGACTCGAGATAGTTCACTGTTTGATGCCAGTCAGCCACCTTGGTCTTAGTTGGCCTCCTTTTTATTGAAGCACTGTTTAATGGCCTGCAGCATCTTAGCACTGGCCTGTACTTTGAGGCACTGCTTCACTGTTAGCTAGGCAAGGTTTAATAGGAAGGAAACACTCCTTTAAGATCACTTTTGTCACTCAAAATCATTTGGAGGCAAAAAAAAAAAGAAGGTGGGGACCAGGTTTGCT
>NW_006922089.1:1910730-1912490 GCF_000298275.1 Orycteropus afer afer | reverse complement strand
GATGGCAGTGGGTTTGGTGTTTTGGGTTTTCTCAGAAAGGGAGCTGCACTCCCTTTGTGCACGGAGGTCTCAGTGTGACTGGTGCCTCACCACCTTGCCCCTGGCTGCCTGCTGCATACACTTCAGCGGCCTGTTTTCACAGACGCGCACACACACATCGCTTTACCTCGTGCCTGGTGTCTGGTGCTCAAAGCATGTGGCTGCCACCAGGACTCAGCAAATGCCTCACAGATTGGCATTTCCAGTGGATAGTTGGTGTGGTGACAGGAGTTCCTTTATGAGGCCTTTTGCTTTGGTTCTCTGGAAAAACAGCTCCAGAGATTTTTCTCCTGAGCCCTGAGGCGTGACCTGTGTCCTAGTTTTCTACCCCAGAGGGTTTGTTACATTTCCTAGGTAATCTGCAAACAACTTGTTTTGATCATTTTTATCTTCAGAGGGTAGAGAGAGGCCTGTCCTCAGAGGACCCAGAAAGGCCTGTCCTCAGAGGCCTGAGAGGAAGCCTGTCCTCAGGGAACCGGGGAGAGATTTGTTGTCCTCAGGGGGCTGAGCGGCCTGTATTCAAAGGACCAAGAGAGGCTTATCTTCAGAGAGCCTGGAAGGAGCCTGTCCTCAGGGACTTGAGAGGAGGCCTCTCCTCAAGGAGCCCAGAGGGAGTCTGTCCTCAGGGGCCTGAGAGGAGGCCTGTCCTCGGGACCGAGAAAGATCTGTTGGTCTAGGGGGACTGAGAGAGGCCTGTCCTCAGGAAGCCAAGAGGGAACCTGTCCTCAGGGGGCCAGGAGAGGTCTCTTGTCCTCAGGGGGCTGACAGAGGCCTGTCCACAGGGAGTTAAGAAGAGGCCTGAAGAGCTGAGAGGGAGTGTCCATGGCAGAGAGGACGGCTGCCTCCTTGCATCGCCCAGAGGAGCTGAGAGAGCTGTGCCGCACTGAAGAAGGAGCATTTGCCTGTGTGCTTCCTGATCCCGATCCTGAACTGTGCGCTGCTCACCGCACCAGAATTAGAGAAGCACGTGTCCCACTCGACTACACCGCAACTGGAACAATGCTCCAAATCTGCGTGGTACTTGCAGGTTGTACCTAAATTCTTGGTAGCCAGGAGGCCACTAGGAAAACTATACCAATAACTAATATGAATTGTTCTGTAGACCTCACATCCTTCAATCAGAGCCTGAACAACATGTTCAGGAAAGTGGCTTTAAATACAGGAATCAGGCAGCATTCAAGAAGAAAGGATCCACCACAAGCAGTTGGTCCTTTGGAGATCATTATAACATTGAGGAAAGGGTCTCACGGTTAGTCAATCAAACCATTTTTGAAAGATCCTCAAAAAAAAACAAACTCACTGCCATCAATCCAACTCATAGTGACCCCTCCCTGAGTTTCTGAGATAGTATCCCTATGGAAGTAGATTGCCTAACCTTCCTTCCGAGGAGTGCATGGTGGCTTTGAACCACCAGCCTTCTGGTTAGCAGTCAGATGCCTTAGGCACTACATGTTGCAGTATAGGTGCTGCTTGCTATACCAGTTCTAGGCTATTCTGGTAACACTCTAGAGCTAGATTGTCCAATACAGGAGCCACTAGCTACCTGTAAGTATTTAAATTAATTCAAATTAAATAAAATTTAAAATTGAGTTATTCATCTCATAATATATTTTGAGTGCTCAGTAGTCTCTGAAATTGACCAAACATGCAATCAAGATGTGCTGATTATCCCTGGTGACTGGAATGCAAAAGTTGAAAACAAAGAAGAATCACCGATAGTT
>NW_006922089.1:1902332-1906430 GCF_000298275.1 Orycteropus afer afer | reverse complement strand
AGTTCAGTTCCAGACTTGAATGGTGACTAGGGGCTATAGTCTCAAGGGGTCTCACCAGCCTCTATCAGACCAGACAATCTGGTCTTTTTTATGATTCTGAGTTTTGTTCCACATTGTTCTACTCTATCCATGATCTCCTGTACCAATCCCCCTCTGAATAGTTGACAGTGGTAGCCAAGCACCATCTAGTTCTTCTAGTTTCATAGTCATATAGCCTGAGGATCACATGGTCTGCTAGTCCCTTGGACTAATTGTTTCCATGAGTCTTTGGTTTTCTTCATTCTTCTTTGCTCTGGATGAGGAGAGACCCATTGTTGCATCTAGATTGCCACTTGTAAACTTTTAAGACCCCAGTTGCTACTCACCACTATAGGATGTAGAGCATTGTTTTTGTGTAGTAGTATGTTATGCTGGTTGAGCTTGATGTCCCCAAGAGCAGGAGAATTTGCAATCAGCAATCCTATCCTGCTTATAGCACCAATTGTTTAGACCAGTCCAGAGAGCCTAAGATCACCCACCTCTGATGGCAGATTATGTGGTGGATAACATCCATTCTACACACCTCATTTGAAAATCTTAGCTTGTTCCCTGGCCAGTTCAGACCCAAGCTACCCATGTGACCCTTATATCTCATCCCTGGCTACCTAGGGCTCAGCTGTCCCATCCCCAGCCACCTGGGGTTCAGTCAGATCATCCCTAGCCAACCAGTGCTAAGTCAGAGGGACCAGCTGCAAGTGCAGAGGTCCACACAACTCCCTGAACTTCACACCAGACAGCCTTACTACTCTCTTTAGGTCCCATAATTGACTGGAATGACAGAATTTACTGAAACACCATACCTGCGGTAGCAATTTTACTGTAACTGAGAAAGATACAAAGGAAGAAATGCATAGGACGAGGCCCAGGAGGGGTGCCAGTGTAGAACCTCAACAATTCAAGGGGACACGCCTTCTGAAAAACAGATGTTCACTCTCACCAACCAGGAAATGCTTCAAGCAGAAAATGCCTCAAGATATCTCTCAGCTGGCACTGCTTCTTAATCGGACCTCTGATAGCTCTCTGTTAGTGCCATTTTGATTGAGACCTTGGACAGCTCTCTGCCAGTTTCCTGGGCCAAGTGCCACTGCTGCCTCTTCCTGTGGGCTGGGAACTGCTGTGACTTCCCACAGGCCAGGCACCACTCACACTGTCGGCCCAGGACCGCTCTCCACTGGCCCAGGCCCTACCACTCCAGCTCTGCTAGTGGGCACCTCTGCTCCTTCAAAACCCTACTGCCCTCTGGCCCTGCATGACTCCACCACCTCTAGTCCTGCACAGCTCTTTCCGCCTCCACCCTTGCATGGCTCTGCCCACCTCTGCCCCTGCACGGCTCTGATTTTCCCAGCACAGCTCTTAACCAGGTCCGGGAGGGTTTCCAGTGCTGGGTGCCCATGTCCAGTGCCATCTGTCCCAGCTCTCTCAAGCTGGATGCCCTATCAGAGCCTCCCTTTTTCTAAATTGTTTATAAGGAAGTCCTGTGGGGCCTCCTTGTCAATTATAAAGGGGGTCTTGTTAACTGTATGGGGCCTTGTCAGTTATCTTGGGGAGATCTTTGTCACTTACTGGAAGGGTGCATTCTAGCTAGACAAAGTAACAGAGCCTCAGGGAATTTTACCTTGGGAAATCTCCTAAGGTTGATTTCTAAAAAGCAGGACAAAAGGGGATGTTCTGATTACCTAGCTCTGACAAGACTACACCACAAATGGGATGGCCTTGACAAACAGGAGTTTATTCCCTTACAGTTTGGAGGCTTTAAGTCCAAGTTCAAAGTGCCGGGCTCTAGGGGCTGGGTGAAAGCCCCTCAACCTTGGAGTCCAGCTCTGCTTCCTGCTCCCGGCTCCCTGGAACTAGAGGCGTTTCTTCACTCAGACAGCTGCTGGCTGCTGAGGCTGAAAAGCCCAAGGTTGACAAGTAAAAAGGCACAGTCCCGATGTTACCAGACCACACAGCAGGCCATTAATTCAAGTCCATTGTAAGTCCCAAGGTTGGCAGAGCATGACAGGCTGCTGAACAATGACACAGCTACATGCAGGGTTCAAGCGTGCCATAGGCTAGAGACCATTCCCAAAGCTGCTTCTTATATACAGGAAGCAGACCACATGCCCAAAGCAGCTACTCAGCTGCTTGTGGTAGATCCCACCATGGAGTTGATTGCCAATCTCATCATGGGGAATAACTACCACCAGCTGCCCAGCCACTCAACCAGGCCCAGCCAAGTTGACACACAAACATAACCCAACAGCGGTCTTCACGAACTAAGACCAGAAAGCCAAATGGCTTTTTTGCAAGATGATTCTCCACCTCAGAAGAACATTCCTATCACTGCACAGAGCCCTTCTGGTTGGTGCTGCTATTATTGTGCAGCAATTAGGTAGATGTGGTAGGGTGGTCAACTCTTAAGTTGATAAAACTTTTAAGTGACATAAGGGAGCTCTGGTGGTGTAGTGCCGAAGGCATTTGACTACTGACCAGAAAGCTGAAGGTTGAAACCCACCAGCCACTCCTCAGAAGAAAGATTGGACAATCTACTTCCATAGAGATACGGCCTCAGAAACCCAAGGAGGGGTCACTATGAGTCGAATCGACTCGACTGCAGTGAGTTTGGTTTTGGTTTGGAGATAATTTGTGGCTCTAGGAATGGTACTCATCCCATGTCATAGGGTCTGGCCCTTCTCCAAACATGTCCTGGGAAAAACATGCAACAAAATTCAAAAGCACAAAAATGACCAGAGTTACTGGTCAGATAGAGACTGGTGGAACCCCCAAGATTGTGAGCTCAGGTTATCCTTCAGGCCTAGAAATGGACTCACTTCCGTGGATTTGCTCTCAGCCGAAAAGTAGAAAGGCCTACATGCAGAACACATACCCCAGGGTGATGCACTTACCTACCCCAGAGTGATGCACCCACCTGCCCTAGGGAGATGCACCCCTTAGATCAATCAGCCATGAGACATCAGAGGGGCAGCATTCACATAGAGGGAAAGCTGGACAGACAGGAATGCATGGTTAAGAAGGGCACAGGGAGAGGGCTGTCACAGAGGGGAGAGGGGAAGGTTTGTTATGGTTGGGGATGGTAGTTTGGGCCATGAAATCAAATGTTCATGAACTATTGAATGCAAAACAAACTTTGTGAGTTTGCACCCAAATGACAAAAAAAAAAAAAAAACCACCATGTCCTGGGACAGAAGAAACAAACTGAGGACATGACCTCCCAAACAGCTCCCATTTGGTTTGGTGCTTGTGTTACACACATACACAGTGTGCTCATTTTAGGTTTGCAACAAGGATTCTCTGTTCAAAAGTGAGACCCACTGCCTGGTACACAGGAAGGATCCAGAACTCTGGGCTCATGTCCTTGAAGAGACCACCCCATTCAGGAAATAGCTCATTGACCAGGTGAGGCACAGAAACACGAGCTCTGTGTGTGCCTGTGTTCTGCCCTCTCATCATTGTGTGGGTCAAATGGCTGGTTTCATTGTTCCATCTAAAACATTGAATGTCTGACATAACATCTTTCTTTTTCCTTTAAGTTTTCATTGTGATTTGAGTGAAAGTTTACAGAGCAAATTCATTTTTCATACAGCAGCTCATATACACTTTGTCTCATGACATTGATTGCAATTTCCCACAATGCAACAGCTCCCCTCCCACTTCCTCTCCATAGCTACCATAGTTACCTCTTCCCTGTGTCCTTCCCTCCCGTGCACTCCTGCCCCCTGAGCTGTCTCCCTGTGCAGACATTGCCCTTATATTCTCCTGTGACTGATTGCTTCAAGGAGTGTATCTACCTAATGTAAATGTTCACCCCATATGCCTGTCTTTTGTTGGGCTGGAAGCCACAGGAGTAGGCTCAGTTCCAGACCTGAAGGGCAGCTAGGGGCCATAGCGTAACAGATCTTTTGTACATTATATTCTCTTCTCCCCTCTAGGAGTAGCTTAGCTAAGAATGATTTGGATTCTCAAGAATGAGCTGGTTATTATTAATTAAGGGCATAGAGTTGGCCCTTATTATGTGTTTTAGCCACAATAACAGAATATCTGATAGGATGCCTGCATACT
>NW_006922089.1:1897312-1901982 GCF_000298275.1 Orycteropus afer afer | reverse complement strand
AAGACCAGGCTTACTGGTCTGATAGAGTGTGGTAAAACCCAGAGACTATGGCCCCTGGTCACCCTCCAGGCCTGGAATTGAACTCACTCCGTGGCTGGCAGCCAGACAATGGACAGGCATATGGGGTGAACATTGACATCAGGTAGGTATGCTTCTTAGAACAATCAACCATGGGAAATCAGAACGGCAGTACTTGCACAGAGATATAGCTCAGGGATAGAAGTGCATGGGAAAGAACACAGGGAAGAGGTAACCACAGGGAGGAAGTGGGAAGAGAGCTGTTACATTGTGGGGAACTGCAGTCAATGTCATGAAACAAAGTATGTATGAACTGCTGTGTGGAAAATGAATTTGCTCTGTCAACTTTCACCCAGATCACAATTTGACACACACAAAAAAAGTGGCTCCCAAGCTTGTCACCCAGCCTCTCCTTTATCAGGACTCCTGGTGCCCTGGTGACTCTCCACTCTCAGCCCAGGCACCTCCTTAGAGCTGGAACTTAGCGCTGGGTCAGAGTTTCCTTACTAGGTTTCCCCTGACCCACTAGGCTCTCTGAAGCTCTGTCACAGCCTCTCAGACAAGAACACGTATTTCCTTCATTGTCCTCAGCAATACCCCCTATGTTCTTGGATGAGACCATTGTAAGAATTTATCCTTGAGCAAGATCCTAATCTAGTACGGGACCCTCCGTCCTAAACGTGTGGTCAATTAAAGCATCCCTCTTTTGCCAACCTACGGGCCAATTTTCAACCTGCAGGACTGGATTTTCCTTTGTTGTCGTTGTCAGGTGCTGTTGAGTCGACTCCGACTCATAGCAACCCCACGTGAAACAGGACGAAACACTGCCCAGTCCTGCGCCATCCTTACAATCCTTCCTATACTTTAGCCCATTGTTGCAGCCACTCAGTCCCTCTCATTGAGGGGCTTCCTCTTTTCTGCTGACCCTCCACTTTCCCAAGCATGATATCTTTCTCCAGGGAATGGTCTTTTCTGACAACATGACCAAAGTAGGTGAGACGAAGTCTAGCTGTTCTCACATCCAAGGAGCATTCTGGCTGCACTTCTTCCAGGACAGATGTGTTCATTCTTCTGGCGGTCCATGGTACTGTCAGCATTCTTCGCCAGCACCACAGCTCAAAGGCACCACCTCTTCCTTGGTCTTCCTTATTTATTGCCAGATTCCACATGCATTTGGGACAATGGAAATACCATGGCTTGGGTCAGGCACACCTTAGTCTTCAAAGTGACATCTTTGCTTCTTAACACTTTAAGAGGTCTTTTGCAGCACATTTGCCCAGGGCAATATCATGTCTTACTTCCTCATTGCTGCTTCCTGGCTATCGATTGTGGATCCAAGTAAAATGAAATCCTTGACAACTTTAGTCTTTTCTCCATTTACCAGCATGTTGCTAATTGGCCCGGTTGTGAGGATGTTCATTTTCTTTATGTTGAGGTGTAATCCATACTGCAGACTGTAGTCTGATCTTTATCAGTAAGTGCTGCAGGTCATCTTCATTTTCAGCAAGCAAAGTTGTGTAAAGGATTTTTCCTTTATTCCTACTGAATTACACTCTCTTGTTTTCTTTCCAGTGTTCCTTCATGGCCATGTTGTTATTTTTTTTAATACAGTTTGTATTTTAGGATACTATTTGTAGTTGTTGTTGTTGTTGTTATGTGCTGTCGAGTTGGACCCAACTCATAGCGACCCCTCCTTGGGTTTCCGAGGCAGTATCACTACGGAAGTAGATTGCCCAACCTTCCTTCCGAGGAGTGGCTGGTGGGTTTGAACTGCCAGCCTTCTGGTTAGCTGTCAAGTGTCTTAGCCACTATGCTACCAGAGCTCCTAGTTAAGGTAAAGTGTCAACTTGGCTGGGCCTCGTTCTGAGTGGCTGGGCAGCTGGATGGAGTGATTCCCCATGATGAGACTAGTCATCAATTCCTTTGGGGAATCTACTGGAGCAGCTGAGACCTTAGGGATGTGGTCTGCTCCCAGTACATAAGAAGAAGCTTTGAGAAAAGTCTGAGATTTTTGGCACACTTGGACCCTGCATGTAGCCGAGTCTTCATTCAGCAGCCTGTTTCCTTCCAATCTTGGGACTGACTCTGGACTTGAACTAGTGGCCTGAAATGTTTAGTAACATCGGACTGTACCATTTTATTTGTCAACCTCAGGTTTGTCGGCCTTAGTAGCCAGCAGCTACCTGAGTGAAGAAAGCCTCTAGCTTCAGTGGACCAGGAGCAAGAGGCAAAAACCCAAGGTCGAGGAGCCTTCACCCAGCCCCTAGAGCTGACATTTTGAACTTGAGCTTCCAAAACTATAAGTGAATAAAGCCTTGTTGCCATCCTTTTGTGGTATTTTCTGTTAGAGCAGCACAAAGTCACCAGTACACTTTTAGATTTACAGAAGCTTATATTCTTCTGAATTTCTCATTGTATCAGCTTCCGACTTACCCATCCCTAAGATTTGTCCCTTGCTGATTTCCTACACATGATCCAAATCTGAGAAAAACATTAAATCAATGAATAACAAAGGACCAAGGAGAAAATCCATTTAATCTTCAACTAGGGACCTACTTGGAAGTCTGCACATATCAGATGTGTTTCTCAAGGTGTAGTCCAACCACTTGTACAATATGCAGATCCTGTCCTGTTGGCACTGGGAAGAGGAGCTTTAACTCTGCACTGAACTAAAAGCCAGAGAAACTCAGAGCCAGTGGGTGCCACTTGGTTTTCCTCTTCCTGTGTGGAGCTGTGGGGACTGTCATTATGTCTGCTGGAATGGAATATTCATAGCCACCTCCTGGTGGGACACTAGACTGCAGTGCCCTTCTAATTGAGAGTGCATAATGACAGTGGTTGACTGGTTTTGTGTCTGGAACAGAGCTAATTATGGAAAGTTTACTTAGAGGGAGCAGTTTCCTAAGGTGACCTTAGGTTCCCCAGCCTGTGTTGACAAACTGATGGAGGTTTATTTTTGTCCTTAAAGCAGCCTATGTGTTTTAGTGTATAAGGCATCTGTCTGCTAACCAGAAGGTCAGCAGTTCAAATCCACCAGCTGTTCCACAGAAGGAAAATGGGACAATCTACAATCTACTTCCATAAAGATTTACAGCCTGGGCAACCCAATAAGGGTCACTATGACAGAATCAACTCGATGGCAGTGAATTGTTTTTTTGGTTTTGGGAAGATTTCAAGAGTTGACTTTAGATGTTATTATTGGAATGCCAGCAAATGCACCTCCACTTTGGATGGGCTTAGGGTGCTAAGTCAGAGTACCCTTTTCCTCAAGTACAACCGTCTTGGCTGCTTCCCTGTCACCATAGTCCTCTGTGCACCCATGTATTGTTAGAAGCAGTTTAAAGTCTACCCTCCCAGGTAGACTTTTGCATCTTAAGGTGTCACAGAGAATACAGTGGTCTTGGGAAAGGTGGACAGGCTGAGGTGTGTATCAGCTACATCCCCTGAGCTAGCTGCTTTGTCTCGTTAGCACATGGTGGTTGCCCACATCTGACAAACACCAGAAACTTGGCAAAATGATAGACCCCTGAAGTCACTGCAGGTCCTAGGCGTGACGTCCAAAGAGAACAGAGCTGGTGTTCCAGCACGCCACTCCTTAGGAAGTTCCCTTTTGGGAGAAATGTCTTCCTATTTGGTGTGTAAGTTTTCTTTTAGGTGAGAACCAGTAATTGGATGAGGCAAAGGGTGGCTAATCTTTTGTCATCTCTCTTTCAATGGGTGGGTCTCTATCAGCGTGAGCTGTGAGGGCATGTGGCTGTCCTGAGCCACACCCATGAGACGTGGACTGCACTACAGCAGCTGGGGCGCACTAGGCTGGCAAGAGACAGCCGGTGGACATTGTGGTGTCTTAACGTAGGAAAATGAAGGCCGTGTTCACCATGAAGAGTGACTCTAAAAAAAAAATTAAAAAAACAAACCATGCATTTCAAATACTTATTTAGTGTACTGTATTACTGGTTTTCCAGTCAGTTCAGTATAATCATTGGGACAGAGATAAGAGTTGTAGCCCTTTCAATATGAGAAAAAACTAATTGCAATTTAAAGCAAACAGAGAAATCCCTGAAATTGTCTCCTTGATGCCCTTCTCTCTCTGCCTGGAGGAGCGCCCTGTTCTGTCCTGTAGGAGTCTACCCTGTCTGCTTAGCTTCAAAGATAGTCTTGAGTTAACTTTATCTAATCAGATTCTTTCAAATGATTTTAAAGGTGTACAAACAGCATTGTCAGAAACACCGGGTCCCGAAGCAGTATCAGCCCCTGTCAAGGCCTTTGTGACAGCTGACCTGCCTTAAGAGCTAACTGGGCTGCTGCGGAAGATTGTTCTAGGCAGCTGTGTCTCCAGCACGCACCGGAGACAGACTCAGACACCCAGTTTGACATTCCCATCCCAGTATGATTGTATCTTACCTCACCCATCCCGTCTTATCACACCTGCTCGCCAAATACATAGCCTGTATTTGGACACTCACTGTGTCCTGTGTCCTCAGTTCAGCCCATCCCTTCTCTGATTTAAATTCTACCTGTCTCACATAAACCAAAACCAAACCCACAACCATCAATGAGTCCGTCTCATAACGACCCTCATTGAGTTTCCAAGGCTGTAAATCTTTATGGAAGTAGATTGCCTCATCTTTCTCCCACAGAGCAGCTCATGC
>NW_006922089.1:1893412-1894942 GCF_000298275.1 Orycteropus afer afer | reverse complement strand
CAACTCATAGTGACCCCATGTACAACAGAATGAAACACCACCCCGTCCTGTGCCAGCCTCACAATACTTGCTATACCTGAGCCCATCATTGCAACCACTGTGTCAGTCCATCTCATTGAGGACCTTCCCCTTTTTTGTTGACCCTTCACTTTACCAAGCATGATATCCTACCCCAGGGAATGGTCCCTTCTGACAACATGACCAAATTAGGTGAGCCACAGTCTGGCCATTCTTACTTCCAAGGAGCATTCCAGCTGCACTTCTTCCAGAACAATTTGTTCATTGTTCTGGCAGTCAATGGGACTTTGAGTATTCGTCACCAGTATCACAACTCAAAAGCTTGGGTTAGGCGCACCTCAGTCTTCAAAGGGACATCTTTGCTCTTCAGTACTTTGAAGAGATCTTTTGCAATGGATTTGCCCAGTGCAGTATGTCATCTGATATCTTGACTGCTGCTTCCATTGGTGTTGATTATGGAAACAAGTAATATGAAATCTTTGACAACTTGAATCTTTTCTCCATTTATTATGATGCTGCTTATGAGGAGCTCTGGTAGCAAACCCACCAGCCACTCCTCAGAAGGAAGGTTGGGCTTTCTACTTCCATAGTGATACTGCCTCTGCAACCCAAGGAGGGTCGCTGTGAGTTGGGGCTGACTCGACAGCACATAACAACAACATTGGTCGAGTTATGAGGATTTTCATTTTCCTTACGTTGAGATGTAATCCATACTGCAGACTGTAGTCTTTAATTTTCATCAGTAAGTGCTTCAAGTCATCCCAACTTTCAGCAAGCAAAGTTGTGTCATCTGCATATTGCAGGTTTTTAATGAATCTTCCTCCAATCCTGATGCCACATTCTTCTTCATATAGTCCACCTTCTTGGATTTTTGCTCAGTGTACAGACTGAACAAGTATAGTGAGAGGATGCAACCCTGATGAACTCCCTTCCTGATTTTAAACTATGCAGTATCGCCTTGTTCTATTCAAACAACAGCCTCCTGGTCTATGTACAGATTCCTCATGAGCACAGGGAAGTGTTCTGAAATTCCCATTCTTCTCAATGTTATCCATAATTTGTCAAATACTTTTCCATAATCAATAAAACACAACTAAACATATTTCTGGTATTCTTTGCTTTCAGCCAAGATCCATTGGACATCAGCAATGATATCCCTCATTCCATGTCCTCTTCTGAATCCAGCTTGCATTTCTGGATGTTCTTTATCAATATACTCCTGCAACCATTTTTTAATTATCTCCAGCAAGATTTTATTTGTGTGTGGCATTAATGATATTGTTTGATAATTTCCACATTCTGTGGGATCACCTTTCTTTGGAATGGATACAAATATGGATCTCTTCCAGTCAGTTGGTCAGGTAGCTATCTTCCAAATCTCCTGGCATAGCCCAGTGAGTGCCTCCAGCGTGGCATCTGTTTGTTGAAACATCTCAGTGGGTACTCCACCAATTCCTAGAGCCTTTTTCTTGGCCAGTTCCTTCAGTGCAGCTTCAACTTCTTCCTTCAATA
>NW_006922089.1:1859743-1874188 GCF_000298275.1 Orycteropus afer afer | reverse complement strand
AGGTTCGGCACACCTTAGTCTTCAGACATCTTTGTTCTTCAGCACTTTAAAGAGGTCATTTGCAACTGCTTCCATTGGTGTTGATTGTGGAACCAAGTAATATGAAATATTTGACGATTTCAGTCTTTTCTCCATTTATCTTGATGCTATTTGTTGGTCCAGTTGTGAGGATTTTTTTATTTTATTATGTTGAACTGTAATCCATACTGCAGACTGTAGTCCTTACCTTCATGAGTAAGTACTCAAGTCATCTTCATTTTCAGCAACACCTGATGGGGGTTGCTATGAGTTGGAATTAACTCAACTGCAGGGAGTTTAGTTTTTAATTTACTGATACAACTTACATTAATCACGTTGTATAACCCCCACCCACAATCAATGGTCTCATTTATTGTCAATTTTCTCATCACCAGAAGCAAGCACTTGCTGCTTCCTAAGGAGTGGATCCTCCTTTCCCCCCCCCCCACTCCCACCCCCAGTAACCACTAATAAACTTCAGTCTGTATAGGTTGGCCTGTTCTTGTTATCTAACACAAGTGAGGGCATATGGTATCTGTCCTTTTATGTCTGATTTCTTTCACGGAGCATAAGGGTTCTAAGGTTCATCCATGTTGTAGCATGGATCAGGATTTCATTTCTCTTTATGGCTGAGTAGTATTCCATTGTGTCTATGTCCCTAATTTTGTTTATCCATTCATCCATTGATAGATGCTTGGTTGTTTCCACCTTTTGGCTACTGTAAATAGTGCTACAATGAATACTGATGAACACGTGTCTGTTCATGTTGTGGGTTTCAGGTTTCCTGGGTCTACACCTAGGAATGGAATTGCTAGGTCATATGATAGTTCTTCTTCTTCTTCTTCTTTTTTAATTTTTGTTGTAATTTGGATGAAACTTGACAGAGCAAATTCCTTTTCTCATACACATTTTGGTTCATGACATTGACTACAATTCCCCACCATGTAACAGCTCTCTTCCCATAGTTACTTCTTCCCTGTGTCCTTCTCTCCCATGTACTCCTGCTCCCAGAGCTGTCTCCCTGCACAAACACTGCCATTCTGTTCTCTCACAACTGATCACTCCAAGGAATGTATCTGCCTGATGTAAACGTTCACCCCATATGCCTGTCTATCATTTGGCTAGAAGCCACAGGAGTGAGTTCAATTTCAGACCTGAAGGGTAACTAGGGACCATAGTCTCTTTAGGAGCTCTGGTAGCATAGTGCCTAAGGCACTTGACCACTAACCAGAAGGCTGGCGGTTCAAACCCACCAGCCCCCTCTCCGGAGGAAAGGTGGGGAAATCCTACTTCCGTAGTGATACTGCCTCGGAAACCCAAGGAGGGGTCGCTATGAGTCGGGGCCGACTCGACGGCAAACAACAACAACAACAACATAGTCTCATGGGTTTCACTATCATTGACTCAATTCCAACTCATAGTGACCCCATTGAGTTTGCCTCATCTTCCTCCTACTGAGCAGCTGGTGGGTTTGAACTAGCAGCCTTCTGGTTAGCAACTGAAGCCTTACCCACTCCCCTACGAGAGCTCCTTAAAACTAGTACAGAAATATGGCCCCTAGTTCTCTTCAGGTCTAGAGTTGAATTTACTGCTGTGCCTTCCACCCAAACAATAAAGAGGCATATGGAGTGAACATTTACATCAGGTAGACACAGTCCTTAGAGCGATCAGTCATGGGAGAACAGAAGGGCAGTGTTTGCACAGGGAGACGGCTCAGGGGGCAAGAATGCATAGGAAAGAAGGATACAGGGAAGAGGTAACCACAGGGTGGAAGTGGGAAGAGAGCTGTTACATCGTGGGGATTGCAGTCAATGTCATGAGACAAAATATGTATGAACTGCTGTATGGAAAATGAATTTGCTCTGTAAACTTTCACCCAAATCACAATAAAAACTTTAAAAAAAAAAAACTAGTATAGAGAATGTGGTATTTAAATTTACACGTCAGCTTGGCTGGGCCTGGTAGTGAGTGGCTGGCGGCTGGCTGCAGTGACTCCCCAGATGAGAGTGCTCGTCGCCTCCACGGTGGGATCGGCTGGAGCAGCTGAGCAGTTGCCTTCGGGAGGTGGTCTGCTTCCTTAAGTAAGAGGAAGCTTTAGGAATGGTCTGCAGCTCATGACATGTTTGAATCATACACGTAGCCAGGTCTTTGATTCAGCAGCCTGCCACGCGATCTGCAGATCTTGAGACTCTTACTGGACTTGAATCAATGGCCTGCCGTGTGGTTTGGTAATATCAGGACTGTGCCTTTTAACTCGTCAACCTTGGGCTTGTCGGTCTCAGCAGCTAGCAGCTGCCTGAGTTAGGAGAAGCCTCCAACTCCAGTGGGCCAGGAGCAAGAGGAAGAGCTGAAGCCCAAGGTCGAAGGGCTTTCACCCAGCCCCTAGAGCCTGGCTCTGTAAATTGTTGTTATAACCTCCAAAACTGTAAGAGAATACACTCCTGTTTGTTAAAGCCAGCCACATGTGGTATTTTCTGTTAGAGCAGCACAAAGGAACTAAAACAGGGAACATGTAATGAAAGAAAGAGATAAGCAGCCCAGTGGAAAGCTAAGCGGAGCCCTTGGATAGCCTCCCAGAGAGAAGAAAGTCATCCACTGAACCTGAGGAAAGCAGTCAGCCTCCAGCCATCAGGAAGACAGTATGGCTGCTGTGAGCCTTCTGTCTCCTCCCAGAGCAGCAGGGATCTCCAGCTCTCCTAATCAACACTGATGAGGATGTCTCACAACTGGACGTCTCACTGTGCATTACACTTGGAAAACAGCTTGGCATTATAAAATACGTGTGCCCAGCAGTTTTCACCCCTGGTTGTGAAGCCTAAATGCAATCCATCTTGTGTATCAGGAAATCTGTGCAGGAATATTCAAAACAGCACAGTTCTGAGTCACTGGGCCCACGGGCTCAGGACCATGGTCACGGGGAGCATCGAGCTCAACTGGCATAACATACTACACAAAAACATTGTTCTACATCCTACCATGGTGCATAGCGACTGGGCTCTTATAAGCTTGCAAGCAGCCATCTAGATGCAACGATGTGTCTCTCCTCATCTGGAGCAAAGAAGAATGAGGAAAACCAAGACACGTGGAAACAGTTAGTCCAAGGGGCTAGTGGACCATGTGAACCTCAGCCTGCATGACCTTGAGACCAGAAGAACTAGATGGTGCCCAGCTACCACTGTCAACTGCTGGGAGAGTGATCAGTGCAGGAGATCCCGGATAGTGTGGAAGAACATTGTGGAACAAAACTCCAAATCATAAAAAAGACCAGGCTTACTGGTCTGATAAGAGACTGGTGAAACCCCTGGGACTACGGCCCCTAGTTACCCTTCAGGCCTGGAATTCAGATAACTCAGATAATTATCAATAAATAGATGTGCAGTCATACAGCAGAGTACCTTACAGCGGTGGAAATCAATATTGTACAACATAATCGATGAAACTCAGGAACTTACATTGTTTTTCCTTTTGTAAATTGTACGGTAAGATTGAACTTCTTTGGAGAAAATGTACAGGACTTGGAATTTAACATGCATAGAGAACCACCTCAGTCAGGTTACAGAGCAATTCTATCACCCTATATAACTCCCTGGGAGCTCTGGTGGCATAGTGCTTAAGGCACTTGACTGCTAACCAGAAGGCTGGCAGTTCAAACCCATCAGCCACTCCTCAAAAGGAAGGTTGGGCAATCTATTTCTATAGTGATACTGCCTTGGAAACCGAAGGAGGGGTCGCTATGAGTCAGGTCCAAGTCGATGGTTCATAACAACAACAACATAAAACTCCCTTGTGCAATCCTTTTATTATGGCCCCTTCCCAGACCGTCCCCTTGGTAAGCACCCATCTATTAGCCATTCCTATATAATTGTTTTACCTTTTCAAAAATGTCTTGTAGGGTGTAATATGTAAAATATATGGACAACTTCTGCAACTTAACAACAAAAAGACAACCTTGTCAAAAACTGGGTAAAAGACAAAGTAGATTCAAATGGCCAATATACACATGGAAAAGTGCTGCAGAAAGGTGTGTAGGGGCAACATGTAGTGTCCTCTGACTTCACAATGGGGACTGAAGATCCAGAACAACATCACCACCCCGTGGCCGATTCCTAGGAGGCGGAAGTCAGACATGCCACCACCCGCGCTCACCCTTTCACCAATTCTGACACCACCTCCCCTCCCATGATACTCTCTACTTCTCTGCTGGGGTCGATAATTCGATGCAATGGCCACACAGAACTCACCCACAATGTACAATTATGGGGTTTATTAGGGAAGTAAAATGTTACAATTCAGAAACAAGTCAGGATACAGTTCTTCAACCAGGACAGCTTCTGAGCTGCATTGCGGACACGCTTCTCTCTGGCCTTAGCCTCTGCCCTGCTGAGGCAAGTGTTATAAAGCTCTTTCAGCTCTGCCGATCCCCACCCCATTGCTGTCCAGTGGGATCCGACTCATAGCAACCCCTCCTTGGGTTTCCGAGGCAGTATCACTATGGAAGTAGATTGCCCAACCTGCCTTCCAAGGAGTGGCTGGTCGGTTTGAACCGCCAGCCTTCTGGTTAGCAGTCAAATGCCTTAGGCACTAAAGGCACCCCACTCTGCCAGCAAGCCTCCTACCCAGACACAGTCAGCTTTCTCGCTCCATGGTCTGGGAAAGCTGTCACTCAGCCTCCTGCTGGTCTCTTGGTTCTTCTGCCGCCCTGTGCTGGTGGCAGAAGACGGGATTTTGTGTCCAAAGGATGCACTCCAGTCCTGGCTCTTCTTTCTTGAAGGTGGTGAGATTCCCCCTTTCTGCCTCTAGGAAGGCTCATTTTAAGCCTAACAAGATGGCAGAATTGACCAATCCCATGTTACAGTTCCTGCACCTTATTTCCGTGGTCCTACACCCACAAGCATGTACCTTATTTATGTTGTTAGCAAGCTGTCAGTCCCTTGGTATACCACAAACACCTCACATTTGCCTAATCCCACCCAGTCATGTGGTGGGAGTCACAAAAACCCTGGCTAGAAGGCCATATTAAGTAATTCACTGCACTGCAGATGCTCAATGTCTTTAACCATCAGAGAAATGGAAATCAAAACTACAAGGAAATACAGTTGTACTCCCACTGTTGTTAAAAATAAAACAATAAACCCACTGTCATCAAGTCTATTCTGACTGATAGCAACCCCTCCCTGGGTTTCCAAGGTAGTATCTCTACGGAAGTAGATTGCCCAGTCTTCCTTCTGAGGAGTGGCTGGTGGGTTTGAACTGCCAGACTTCTGGTTAGCAGTCAAATGCCTTAGGCACTACGCCACCACGCCACTTGTTGTTAGGTGCCTTTAAGTCAGCTCCGACTCCGACTCACCCCGTGTTCAACAGAACAAAACACCGCCTGTTCCTGCACCATCCCCACAGTCCTTGCTGTGCTTGCGCCCATCATGGAAACCACTGTGTCAGTCCATCTCATTGAGGGCCTTCCTCTTCTTTCCTGGCCCTCTACTTTACCAAGCGTGATATCATCCTGCAGGGAATGGTCCCTTCTGAAAACATGACCAAAGTCAGTGAGACAAAATCTGACCATTCTCTCTTCCAAGGAGCACTCCATCTGCACTTCTTCCCAGACAGATTTGTTTCTTCTTCTGGCAGTCACTCCCATAGGATGGCCAAAAAAAGAAAAATGGAAAAGTGTTTGAGGCTGTGGTGTTATGTCTAAAGGACTAGCCATCCTTAATCTTAGATCTTGAAGACTTTTGTTTTGTATGTTTCCTTCTAAATGGTTTATAGTTTTACGTTTCCCATTTAGACGGATGATCCTTTTGAGTTAATTTTTGTATAATGTGTGAACTTTAGGTTGAGGTTCTTTTTTTTTTTTTTGGTATATGAATGTCCACTTGTCCAGCATTACTGTTCTCTTCCACATTGAATTCCTTTTGCACCTTGTCAAAAATCAGTTGGCCATGTATATATGGATTTTACTTGTGGACTCAATATTCTACTGTTTATCCCTGTACCAATACTACAGGCTTGATTATTATAGCTTTAGCGAACTTCTTAAAGTCAGGTAGTGTGATTCCACCAACTTTATTCTTTTTCAAAATTGTTTTAGCTATTCTAGTTCCTTAGCCTTTTCATATTGATTTTAGAATTAACTTGTCAATAGCTACGGGAAAATCTGCCAGGGTGTTGTTTGGAATTGCATGAAGTCTGGAAACCACCTTAGGAGAAGTCGACATCTTTATTTTGATGAGTCTTTAAACATTGTGTGTTTCGCTGCTTATTTAGATATTTGATTTCTTTCATCAGCATCCATAGTTTATAGCATATATATTATATACATCTTTTATTAGATTTATGCCTAAATTTGTCATACTTTTTGAGCTGTTCTAAATAGATTTCTTGTTTGTTTTCAATTCTACATTGCTACTGTATGGAAAGGAGCTCTGGTAGCATAGTGCCTAAGGCACTTGACTGCTAACCAGAAGGCTGGTGGTTCAGACCCACCAGCCACTCCTCAGAAGGATGGTTGGGCAATCTACTTCCATAGTGATACTGCCTCGGAAACCCAAGGAGGGGCCGTTAGGAATCGGGTCCGACTCCAAGGCACATAACAACAACAACAACTACTACTATATGGAAATACAGTTGATTTTGGTAGGTTGACTTTGTGTCCTGCAACCTAACTAAATTCACTTATTGTAGGAATTTTCTTAATTAATTCCTTGGTATTTTCTGTATAGACAGGTATGTTGCCTGAAAATAGGGACAGTTTTCCTTTCCTTTCCTTTCCTTTCTTCCTTTTTTTGTTTCTTTTTCTTACATAATTGCCCTGCCTGGAACCTCAGGTGTCGTGTTGAGTAGAATCTATGGGAGCGGGCATCATTGTCTTATCCTACTCTTTGGGGGAGAGCAGTCAGTCTTTCAGCGTTGAGTGTGATGCTCACTGGTGTTTTGTGTAGATGTCCTTCATCAAGTTGAGGAAGCTTCCTTCTATTTCTACTTTGCTGAGAGTTTTTATCATCAATGGCTGTTGGGTTTTGTCAAATGGTTTTTCTGATATGTGGTTTTTCTTCTTTAGATTCTTAGTATGGTGGATTGCACTGACTTTTCATATTTTTGAATAGGGGAAAAGAAAACAAGTTTTCAGTAATGCATCTAATATGCCTAAAGAACAGGAAAGTTCAGAAACATTCAAGTCTAACTGTATTGCTTGGTGTTTCTTGGTGTTTTTCAGGTGCTGTGAGTCAAATTCAACTCATAGCAACCCCGGGTAACAGAGTAGAACTGCCTCATAAGGTTTTCTAGGGAAGCTCTGGTGGCATAGTGCCTAAGGCATTTGACTGCTAACCAGAAGGTGGGGGATTCAAACCCACTGCCACTCTGCGGAAAGAAGAGAGGGCAATCTGTTTCCATAAAGATTTACCACGTTGGAAACCAATGGAGGTCACTATGAGTTGGAACCGACTGGATGGCAATGAGTTTGTTTTTTTGTTTGTTTGTTTGTTTTACTCTTTAGAGAAACAGACCACCAGGTCTTTCTCCTGTGGAGCCACTGGATGGCTTCACCATGGCTCCTTACTGTGTATCTTAGGGATACAATATGTGTGGTGATACAGTAACAAATCCCAAAGAACCATGAATAATAGAGTCACAATTCAGGAAAATCAGGATGTCTGCAGGGAGAGGGAAAAAATAGGGTCCTAGAGAAGCTGATAGTTGGAAAATTTGGCGGGAGGTTGGATGATAGAATTTTGCAAGACCAACGACTTATTAATTACAAATACTTTTTTTCAACAACACAAACGGCAGCCATACACGTGGACTTCATCACATGGAGTACACAGGAATCATCAGATTGATTACATCTGGGGCAAGAGGTGATGGAAAAAGCTCAATATCTTTAGCCAAAACCAGGCCAGGAGCTGATTGTGGAATAGACCACAAACTGCTCGTGTGCAAGTTCAACTTGAAGATAATTAAAACAAGTCCACAAGAGCCAAAATATGACCTTGAATATATCCCTCCTGAATTTAGAGACCAGCTGAAAAATAGATTTGATGCATTGAACACCAATGACCGAAAAACAGAAGAATTGTGGGATGGCATCAACAACATCATCCATGAAGAAAGCAAGAGGTCATTAAAAAGACGAGAAAGAAAGAAACAAAATGGATGACAAAAGAGACTCTGAAACTTGCTCTTGAATGGAGAGTAGCTAAAGCAAATGGAAGAAATGACAAGATAAAAGAGCTGAACAGTAGATTTCAAAGAGCAGCTTGAGCAGACAAAGCCAATTACTATAATGAAATGTGCAAAGACTTGGAGTTAGAAAACCAAAAAGGAAGAGCATGCTCAGCATTTCTCAAGCTGAAAGAAGTGAGGAAAAAATTTAAGCCTTGAGTTGCAATATTGAAAGATTCTATGGGCAAAATATTGAATGATACAGGAAGCGTCAAAAGAAGATGGAAGGAATACACAGAGTCACTGTACCAAAAAGAACTGGTCGATCTTCATCCATTTCAGGAGGTGGCATATGATCAAGAACCAATGGTATTGAAGGAAGAAGTCGAAGCTGCACTAAAGGAATTGACGAAGAACAAGGCTCCAGGAATTGACAGAATACCTATTGAGATGTTTCAACAAACGGATGTCCTGCTGGAGGCACTCACTAGGCTATGCCAAGAGATTTGGACAGCCTTCTGGCCAACTGACTGGAAGAGATGCATATTTGTGACCATTCCAAAGAGAGGTGATCCCACAATAATGTGGCAGTTATCAAACAATATCATTAATATTGCATGCAAGTAAAATATTGCTGAAGATATTTCAAAAACAGTTGCAGTAGTGTAGAGAGTAGACAGAACTTCCAGAGGTGCAGGCTAGATTCAGAAGAGGATGTGGAACAAAGGATATTATTGCTGATGTCAGATGGATCTTGGCTCAAAGCAAAGAATACCAGAAAAATGTTTACTTGTGTTTTATTGACTATGCAAAAGCATTTGATTGTGTGAATCATAACAAATTGTGGATAACATTGGAAAGAAAGGGAATTCCAGAACACTTAATTGTACTCATGAGGAACTTGTACATAGATCAGGAGGCTGTCATTTGAACAGAACAAGGGGACACTGCATGGTTTAAAATCAAGAAGGGAGTGTGTCAGGGTTGTGTCCTTTCAGCATACTTATTCAATCTATATGCTGAGCAAATAATCCGAGAAGCTGGACTACAGGAAGAAGAATATGCCGTCAGGATTGGAGGAAGAATCATTAACAACCTGCAATACTCTGATGATGCAACTTCGCTTGCTGAAAGTGAGGATGACTTGAAGCACTAACTGATGAAGATTGAAAACTACAGTGTGCAGTGTGGATTACATTTCAATATAAAAAAAACAAATATTCTCACAACTGGACCTGTAAGCAGCATCACAGTGAATGAGAAAAGATTGAAGTTGTCAAAGACTTCACATTGCTTAATTCTACAATCGATGCCAATGGAAGCAACAGTCAGAACATCAGACGACGTATAGCACTGGGCAAGTCGACTGCAAAGGACCTCTTTCAAGTGCTGAGGAGCAAATATGTCTCCTTGAGGACTAAGGTGCATCTGACACAAGCCGTGATATTTCCAGTCGCCACGTATGCATGTGAGAACTGGACAATGAATAAAGAAGACCGAAGAAGAGTTGATGCTTTTGAGCTGTGGTGTTGGCGAATAATACTGAAAGTACCATGGACTGCTAAAAGAACTAACAGGTCTCTCCTGGAGGAAGTGCAGCCGGAATGCTTGTTGGAAGTGAGAATGGCCAGACTTTGTCTCACCTACTTTGGTCATGTTGTCAGAAGGGACCATTCCCTGGAGAAGGATGTCATGCTGAGTGAAGTGGAGGGTCAATGAAGGAGGGGAAGGCCCTCAACGAAATGGATTGACACGGTGGCTGCTGTGACAGGCTCAAGTATAGCAGGGATCGTGGATCTGGCATGGGACCAGGCGGTGTTTCATTCTGCTGTGCATGGGGTCACTATGAGTCAGAGATGATTCGACGGCACCTAACAACAAACAACAACTGAGAAGCCACAGAGACCCTCCCTGTGGTTGGTGCATTCCAGTTCTCTTCACTGGTGGTTTTCTAAGAATTTGACCTCATTTCAAAAAAAAAAAAAAGACAGTTGCCATCCAGTTGATTCCAACTCATGGTGACCCCACGTGTTGCAGAGTAGAACGGCCCCATTGGATTTTCATACCTGTGACCTTTCAGAAGCAGATCACCAGGCATTTCTTCCGAGGTACCTCTAGGTAGGTTTGAACCACCAACCTTTCAGTTAGTAGTCAAACGCTTAACCATGTGCACTACCCAGCGGCTCTTAGACCCCATACACTTGATAGTTATTTTAGCGTATCGACTTATCAGTCCTGTGTGTGTGTGTTGAATACGTTATGAATGATTGGCAGTGTCCCCGCCTGCCACTGAATGCTGTGGGCAGCCTTCAGTGCCATGTCACCGCGCTCACTGCCTCCTTTCCTCAGGACACTCCAGATGCTGCTGATCCTGACCACCATCAGGGAGGACCACACACAAGTCATGGACTGCATCAACCACCTGGACAGCTCTGATGCCCTACACATCGTGAGCATCACCGTGAGCAGCACCCTGTGTGAGGAGACTGTCACCATCTTCTGTAAGTTTGATGTGAGCCCCACAGCTGTCCGGGTGGCCACCTTGTACGGTCTGATGTGAGCCCCTTGGCTCTCCAGGTGGCTGCCCTGTACGGTCTGATGTGAGTGTATCCACAGTCTGGGTGGCTGCTCACCACAGTTGTACTTGTGCTGTGGCCCCTGCCAGGCTGCACGTAGCCCTCAAGTCCTTATCCTCGCAGAGACTCCCTGACCCTTGGGTGTCTCATGCATCTCATGTTCTTGTGACGTTCCCTGCTGCTCACCTGTGACATGTTTTCCCACCCTATTCCTCCTTGAAGGAGCTGGTGGCACAGTGCCTAAGGCATCTGACTGCTAACCAGAAGGTTGGTGGTTCAAATCCACCAGCCACTCTGTAGAAGCAAGACAGGGCAATCTACTTCCATAAAGATTCCCTGCCTCAGAAGCCCAATGGTGGTCACTATGAATTGGAATCAACTCAGTGGCCATGGGTTTTTGGTTTTTCCCTCGTTGCCTTGGCCTTCTCTGTTGGATCTGCTTCCATCTGGCTGTTACCTACCCTTTCCCCAGAGTTCCCTGGCACTCTCCTGGCCTGGGGTACCTGAAGCAAGGGGATGCAGTTGGCCTGGTGATGTAGCTGATGACACGTGATGCACACCTTACCCCATCGTGCTGCCTCGGCTCCCCATTCAGCCTGTAGCCGACCCACGTCGTCGGCAGGAGCAATTCCCGGTCTGCAGCTGAGCACCCAGAGCAGCCCTGCCGCCCCTCCCTACCTCTGCCTCACCAAGAACGCTTTCCCCTTCATGCCCATCCCTTCCTCCCAGACTGCCAGTCTCGTCTGATGTTGTCTCCAAATTAGTTACAGACTACGTGACCGAGCACATCATTGCTGTCCTACCTGTAGTCTGGACTTCTCGCCCCTTCCATTGCCATTTCTCTATACCTACTCGTGAAACCTAAGGTCCACAAGCTCCTCTTTTCCATTCACCCATGGGCTGTGGCCTCACTCTGAGACCAGACGGCCTTGTCAAGTAGGGGCAGCTGTCCCAAGATTATCACACAACATGGCAGGCCACTAGTTCAAGTCCAGAGACAGTCCCAAGATTGGCAGGAAACATGGCAGGTGGCTAAATGGAGATGTGGCTACATGCAGGGTCCAGGCATGCCAAAGAGCTGTGGACACCTTTCTCAAAGCTTCTTCTTATATACTGGAAGCAATCTACATCCCTAAGGCAGCTGCTCCAGTAGATTCCACCATGGAGTTGATGACCAGTCTCACCATGGGGAGTAACTACATCCAGCTGTCCAGCCACTCAAAGCCAGGCCCGGCCAAGTAGACACACAACATCATTACCACCAGATCTCCTTAAATGTTAATCACAAAAAAACAAAATTAAATGATCTGCTCAGAATTAATAGAACCAATAAGCTGGGTAAATAAAAGATATGTATTGAAAGTGAATGGATTTCCCACATTACAAATCAGACAATATAAAGAAATATAATATAAAGAAATATAATGAAAAAATGACTCGATGGCAGCCAGTTTGGTTTAGTTTTGGTTTATTTTGAAATAAGGGCACCCTAGTGGTGTAGTTGTTAAAGCACATGGCTGCTAACATAAATATAATGAAAAAAAAAAAAAAACAGATTCCTTTTTAAATAGAGATAAGACAAAATGTTCAGATAAAATTTTGGGGGGACGTAGATGGGGCAATCTACTTCCGTTGTGATACTGCCTCGGAAACCCAAGGAGGGGTCGCTATGAGTCAGGTCCGACTCGATAGCACATAACAACAACAACAACAACAGGCATTAAATAAAACTAAAATCTAAATGGCCAAACACCTTGAGGGAGTGTGTTGCTGGTCCCACAGGCTCAGGACCATGGTTGCTGGGGACGTCAAGCTCAATTGCTGTGATATACTACACTAAAACATTGTTCTACATCTTGCTTTGGTGAGTAGCAGCTGGGGTCTTAAAATCTTGTGAGTGGCCATCTAAGATGCAACAATTGGTCTCTCCTTATCTGGAGCAAGAATGAAGAAAATCAGAGATGCATGGAAACAATTAGTCCAAAAGACTACTGGACCATGCAAACCTCAGCCTACGAGAAGAACTAGATGGTCCCTAGCTACCACTGTCAAACACTCAGAAAGGAATCAGTGCAGGAGATCCTGGATAGAGTGGGAGAACAATGTGGAACAAAACTCAAAATCTTTAAAAAAAAAAAAAAAGTCCAGGTTTGCTGGTCTGATACATCCTGGTGAGACCTCTGAGACTATGGCCTCTAGTTATCCTTCAGGTCTGGAACTGAACTCACTCCTGTGGCTTCCAGCCAAACAATAGACAAGCATATGGGATGAACATTTATACCAGGTGGATACACTCTTTAGAACAATCAATCATGGGAGAACAGAAGGGCAGTGTTTGCACAGGGAGATAGCTTAGGGGGGCAGGAATGCATAGGAAAGAAGGACACAGGAAAGAGGTAACCACAGGGAGGAAGTGGGAAGAAAGCTGTTAACATTGTGGGGAATTGCAGTCAGTGTAATGAAACAAAGTGTGTATGAATTACTGTATGGAAAATGAATTTGCTCTGTAAACTTTCATCCAAATCACAATTTAAAAAAAAATCTAAATAGTTTTATAGTCTATCCTGCAGGTCAAATATTAACCCTGAAAGAAATGATAACAGGAGATGAGGGATGATGACATGTGTTGTAACTATAGGAAGTGCCAGTGTGCTTCTCCTCATGAATGAGTGCACCCACACTGGGGTGAATGACTCAGAAGGTGACTGTGGATTATTTATTTCAGAATCAATCCAAACCAAGCCTACTGCCATTGAGTCAGTTTCAACTCCTAGCACCCCTACGGGACAGCGTAGAACTGCCCCATGAGGTTTCCAAGGCTGTATATCTTCACGGAAGCAGACTGCCTCTTTTTTTCTGCAGAGAGGCTGGTGGATTCAAACTGCCAGCCTTTACATTAGCAGCCATGTGCTTTAACAGCTACACCACCAGAGTGCCTTTATTTCAAAATAAACCAAAACTAAACCAAACTCGCTGCCATCGAGTCAATTCCAACTCATAGCAACCCCCATTGCGTTTCTGAGGTGGTAAATCTTTATGGAAGTCGATTGCCCCATCTTCATTCCATGGAGTGGCTAGTGGGTTTGAACTGCCAACCTTCTGCTTAGCAGTCAGATGCCGTAGGCACTATGCCACCAGAGGTTGTCCTTTTATTTCAAAATAGGTTCCAATATATTTTGAGAATTTAGGTTAGTGTTTTGGAAGGGATTAAAACTTCATCAAATTTGATCCACGAATTCAAGGTAAAAGTTGTTTTCTCTCTTTTCAATAAAAAATTTTCAATATTTATTTGACTTTTTGAGTAAGGTGTTTTTATGTGTATAAGCAATGGCAAAGCAGAAAGGAAAATATTTCTATTCCTTTAATGCATAAAACTTTTAAACATATGTATCAAGTTAATATTCCTAATCTTTGACCTAGTGAGTCTGGATATAAAAATCTGTCCCAAGCAACTAGAGAAGACTCAAATCCATTCACATATGATTATTTAATCATTGCTACATGCTTTATGTTAATAAAAATGGGAAGTCAGAATGGGTACCCAAAACTATGGTGCATACACACAATGGAATACTATGTAACACTAAAGAATGATGTAGAATATGTGAAACTCCACATAACATGGATGAACTTGGAGGACATTATCCTGAATGAAATAAGGCAATCACAGAAGGGCAAATACAGTATTAGT
>NW_006922089.1:1838157-1839597 GCF_000298275.1 Orycteropus afer afer | reverse complement strand
TAAACTGACAGGCACTAGAGTCAATCACTCTTTCTCTCTCCCTCCCTCCCTGTCTCCAGTCACAATGGGTGGAATCGACTGGATGGCAGTGGGTCCATCGAGAGGGGATTAAATGTCCATCCCCTTTGAGGCACTGCTTCATTTATTCATCCCCCCAGGACACTTGCATTGAGCAGCTGGTGTGGTCTTGGCATTTAATTTACTATAGCTGTGTGCCAGGTGGGGGTGTGGCATGGGGTGTGGGTCCAGGCGTGGAAGTTGTGCTGGTGGGTTTGAACCGCCAGCCTTCTGGTTAGCAGTCCAATGCCTTAGGCACTGTGCTTCCAGGACTGTAAATGTGCTTTTTCCACATACTGACCTCTCTGACATCAAGCTGTGTTTTTAAAGTTAGTGGCATGTCATGGTTTACTTGGTGACACTTTTTGTTGCTTCCAAAAACAAAAAACAAACCCACTGCCATGAAGTCAATTCCAACTCACAGCGCCTCTAGAGAATAGAGTGGAACTGCACTCAGAGGGTCTCCAAGGCTGTCAGTCTTCATGAAGCAAAGCCCCAACCACACCTCCTGCCCTGGAGTTGATTCCACTCATAGGGACCCGTATCGTGTCGCCAAGGCTGTAAACCTTTATGGAAGTGGATTGCCTCATCTCCCTCCCACGGAGCAGCTGGTGGGTTTGAACCACCAACCTTCTGGTTAGCAGCTAAATGCCTTACACACAACATCAGAGCTCCTTTTGTTTTTAGTACATAAAACGACTGTTCCCTCCAGTTAGCAGTGCACTGAGTCTGATGACTGGTGGTGAGTGGGCAGAGAGTCAGATGAGCGTCTGACTGCTGCTGGCAGCCTGGCTTCCAGAAGGGCAGGAGAGCGGGGCATTTGGTCATGCTTCATGGCGGGCCACGCTGACAGTGCACCACGTGCCAGAGGCAGACGGCCAGGGCCATTTGGCCCACAGCCACTCTGCCAGCTGAGCTGACTCTGTGTTGTCCCAGAAGGGAGGCTGTACCAGAGGGGGGCTCCACAGTTGCACACGCATCCGCAGCTGTATTGGGGGGCTTCCACAGTTGCACACACATCCATGGCTGTGGAGGAGGGTGGTTTCCATGGTCACATGCGCATTCCTGGAACCGCCCTTCCACATGTCCTCATCTCAAGCCCACAGCAAGCTGAAGAGTCTATTGAAGGCATGTCTGTGAGGCAGGGGGTGGGGCCAGAGGGCAGGTGTGTTGGCACCAGTGGCGCTGCTCACGAGTGGCTCCGGTGAACTTGAGCACCAGCCCGCATGCCCCGTAGCACCGTGTTCATCCCAGCGGCCTTGCTGGCGGGTGGCCGCTGCAGGGAGGCTGCTGTTCCGTGTCTGGCTAGAGGTCCCTCTGAGCCCGTTTCTCCACTGAGCAAAGGGCGAGACACAGAGAAAGACACTGGCATTGTTCTGGTGC
>NW_006922089.1:1834381-1837530 GCF_000298275.1 Orycteropus afer afer | reverse complement strand
GATTCTGACTCACAGCGCCCCTAGAGGACAGAGTGGAACTGCCCCACTGGGTTTCTAAGGCTGTCAGTCTTTACGGAAATATATTGCCCCACCTTCCTTTGGCAAAGTGGCTGTTGGGTTTGAAGGGCCAACCGGCTGGTTAGCAGTCAAATGCCTTAGGCACTGCGCTACCAGAGCCCTAGGTCCAGGTGTAGGGGAGCAGGAATGACTGCGCTGAGCAGGAGACGGTGGGGCTATGGCTGCCAGCTCACCTCACCCCGGCGTGCTGGAGGGCGCCCTCCCACTTCCACCAGCGTGGCCCTTGCCTCATGCCCTGTGCACACATCTGGCACCAGTGCACACGCCCACAGACACACTGACAGTAACTGGCTTGGAGTATGCCCTTCAGGAGGTCAGGACGTGCCTTGTTTCTGCCAAGCCCCAGCCAGAGCTGGGTGCTGGCCTTGGACTTCTGTCCCCTCCCAGGCAGCAAGTTGCTGAATAATGTTAAAAGCAGAGTGTAATAACAGAAGAGCCCTTGGGAAAGTGCCAGACAGACTCAAGCAACCTGGGCCGACTTTGACACCTGGACAGCCGGCTCCCCAAGGCCACAGGGCCGGAGGCCCAGCCACGCTGTGGAGCAGCCCCACCTCCCCAGAGCCTGAGCAGCCCCAGTGAGCCCCGGGCAGGCTGGGGGTCTTGCCTGGGTCTCAGCGCACGTGAGGCTTGGCACCGTGGGGTTCACTCAAGCCCATCCTGCCTCATTTATTCACCTAATAATGTTGAACACTAAGCCTGTCATGCGTGGTGCCAGGGGGACACAGACCCTGGTTATGGGAAACCCACAGGAGGGTGACAGTGAGTGACAGGTGCCGTGTGTCAGCCTGCAGTGCTAAGAAGGGAAGGACACCCAAAGTGGGGTGGCGGCAGTGGGGGCCCTTCAGTCTTCCAAAGGGCGGCCATGAGAGGCTCTCCTGGTGAAGTGACCCTGGTAGTGGAGCCGTGCAGCCACCGGGGTGCGGGCATGCAGCCCCCCGGGGGGGTGACATGGACAAACCTTCCCTTCACTCTGACTCCCTTACAGGTGGCCAGTGTGCAGCCTTCCTGCAGAGCCCTGCTCATCGGTGACTTTCCACGTGGGCTGTCCCCCACCTGCCTCACCCCGGGACCATCAGCTGCGCTAACGTGAGCCGGCCAGCACGGCCATTTCCAGAGAAGGGGGCGGTGAGTTACCTAACTGCTATTCTAGTGTTGTCCAAATTGTATTTCTTTAATAAGCATTTTTTCAGATTGCTCCCTGGGCAATTTAAAGATTCAATTTATCAAACTGTTTAGGTTTCAGTTATAGATTTACCTTTCAGCCAGAATGCCTGTAGATGAAATAGGCATCTACCGAACAATCCAGAAAGTTTTTGAGAAGAGCTTGTAGCATATAGGGGGCCTAGGTGTCCGGAAGCTGTCCCTGCTGGTCTTGGGACCAGAAGACTGCTCCTGGAGCCAGGCCCACACTCACTGCCTCACATGACCTGGAGGGATGTGCACACCTGTGGCCTTGCACTGCCACACCCCAGCCACACCATCCTCCAGTTGGGCTTGACCCCTGGTCCCTGACTTGCTGGGCAGGCCAGCTGCCCCTGGCGAAGGCTGACTGTGGCCAGTCCAGAGCCAACACCAGAGTGTGAACGGGACAGACAGACATATGGGCTGAACATTTACATTTTTACATCAGGTCAATACACTCCTTGAAACAGTATCAATAGGAGAACAGAAGGAGTGTTTGCACAGGGAGACAGCTCGGGGCGGGAATGCATAGGAAAGAAGGACACAGGGAAGAGATAACCACAGGGAGGAAGTGGGAAGAGAGCTGTTACATGGTGGGGACTGCAGTCCATGTCATGAGACAAAATGTGTATGAACTGCTGTGTGGACAATGAATTTGCTCTGTCAGCTTATACCCAAATCACAATTTAAAAAAAAAAAAAAAAGTGTGAAGGGGGCTCTCAGTCACCTGCTGACGAAGAGCAGGCTGGCCAGGAAGGTATGGAACAGGGCGGCCCGCAGAGCAGCGAGCAGCTCCGGCCAGGAGCAGGACAGGGACAGCCCCTCTGCCCCAGGGACAGCAGCCGCGCTGGTGTCCACGCTACACAAAGCAGAGGCCCGTGCTACCTTGGACTCTTGGTAGTGGGAGGCCGGTCTGTCTCCTTAGCAGGCTGCCAGCAGGTGTGAGGCCACAAGGTCCCCAACAGGTAGGTGGGCAGAAGCTGTGGTGGCGGCCCAGTAACCGCCTCTCCTCTCAGATGCTCACAGAAAGGCTGTATCTCCTAGGGCTTGTGGGCGCCCGCCGAGGCCCACGACAGCTGTGACCACATGGGCCTGGATGAGCGGGTAGACAAACACGGTGGGCAGAGTCGGCACTTCTCTGCTCGTCGGTGAAGGGGAGCAACCGCTGGACCCCGAGCGCCGAGCTCTGTAAGAGGAGCAGCTCTACCAGGTCGGTGGCCCTGCGGACCACAGCAGGCCCGCCCTCCCGCCTCCGTGTGCCCATGGTGCTTTGGGGCAGCGGCATGGTCATGGCCGCTCCTCGCCTCCTCTTCCCTGGGATGTGTCCCTGAGCTTCCCCAGGAGACCCCCGGGGTGAGGGAGGATGAAGCTAAGGGGCCTTGAGGACCACTTTTAGAACATGGGAGTGTCTAAGGGTCACTGGGAGCGTCTAAGGGTCACTGGGAGTGTCTAAGGGTCATTGTCGTGAACGTGACAAGTGGCCACAGAGTCAGCTCTGACTCAGAGCAACCCCCCCGTGTGTCAGAGTCCAACAGTGCTGCATAGCGTTTTCCGTTTTGTTTTGTTTTTGTTCTGCATCTGAATTTGCTGTGGTGGTGGCGCTTGAGAACATGCACGGCAGAACACTGACCAGTTGAACCGTTTCTGCCTGTACAGTGACTGATGACATTCTTCAAGCTGGGCCACCACTCTGTCCTTTTCCAAATGGTTCCTTCCCCACCAGCAACTCACTGCCCCTTGAGTCTCCTATCCGATCTTTCAAGTTGCTCTTGTCACTTTGATCCCATGTCATTAGTTGTTTTTTTGTTTTTTAATTTTTATTGTGATTTGGGTGAGAGTTGACAGAGCAAATTCACTTTCCACACAGCAGTTCATACACATTCTGTCTC
>NW_006922089.1:1821589-1833024 GCF_000298275.1 Orycteropus afer afer | reverse complement strand
TGGAGTCCATTCTGACCCACAGCGCCCCTAGAGGACAGAGTGGAACTGCCCCAGAGGGTCTCCAAGGCTGTCAATCTTCACATAAGCAAAGCCCCAACCACACCCACTGCTGTGGAATCTATTCCAACTCACAGCACCCCCTAGAGGACAGAGTGGAACTGCACCACAGGGGTTTCCCAGGCTGTCAGTCTTCACAGAAGCAGACTGCTTCATCTTCCCCCCCTCCAGAAAGATCCTTAAAAATTCCGTGGGGTGCAGTGTTTGCTCTTGTGAGTTGCTTCTCTTCCTGTAATCATCTGTGAATTTAGCTTTACCTAAACACAGCATGACCGCTTCCACTTCTTGGCACTTATTTACCTCATGTCAAGATTTTGGGGATAAAGAAACTAAATTTAAGTCATATTCAAATGTTTTGGATCTGCCAGGGAACACTGGGTTTAGCAGCGTTCTCGTATCCTGCTAGGCTAGTTGGGGCCGTGAGAAATTGCCAGTACCCTGAAGGTACCGCCATCACTCGGGTGAGCCTGAACGTTCTGCCCAGTGGAGTAGGGTTGAGTTGCAAGAGAGGGTATGTTGTAATACCTCCTACCCTGAGCTGTCTTCTGGTGGTTCCTTGTGCCCACAGCCAAGAGAGCCCTCAGCCGGTCATCAGCATGACCTAGGCTGTGCTCCTAGGCACCATTTGTCGTCGCGTGTTCCTGATGCTCTTCCAGGACTTGTGGGCTGCAGCTCATGCCTTGGACCAGTGACCTGGACATTGGTTTCTGCCCCGAGTTGCCAGCTCCAGTTTCCAGATAGTGATTTAACATCTAGCCGTTAATGTCAGGGCCTCTGGCCTCCCTGCTGTGCTGACAGCCGGTCACAGACGGGACAACAAAGAAAAGCTGCAGACCTCCAGGACCTGGCACCAAGGGGCTCTGGGGCTGGCCGTTAGGCGGCAGCAACAGAGCTCAGATGCCACAGGAAAGCATCACCCCGCTGGCAATGAGCGCGCTCTGTGGCGCCGTGACACGCCCGTCCCCACGGCAGCACATCGCGTGTCTTCACCACACGGGCCCGACACACACACCAGAGGTTGCTCCCTCACCTCTCAGGCAGTTTGGCCTCTGCCAGCCGCCCACTCACAGCCCACACACAGTTCGTGTGCCACGAACTCAGAAGGGCAGAACCGTAAGTATAACCTTACTGAGTACACTTTCTCCGGAGCAGTAGTTCTCAACCACTTGGCATTTTCTTGGAGCCATTTTTGATTGTCACGGCTAGGGGTGTGGTGCTCAACCCCTGCAGTCCACAGACCACAACCACAAAGAATGATCTAGCCCCAAATGTTAAGACTGCTCAGATTGAGAAGCTCTGCCTGAAAGGTCAGCAGTTTGAACCCACCAGCCACTCTGTGGGAGAAAGATGAGGCAGTCGGCTTGCGTGAAGACTGACAGCCTTGGAGACCCTGTGGTGCAGTTCCACTCTGTCCTCTAGGGGCGCTGTGAGTGGAATCGACTCCACAGCAGTGGGTGTGGTTTGGGCTTTGCTTCTGTGAAGATTGACAGCCTTGGAGACCCTGTGGGGCAGGTCCACTCTGTCCTCTAGGGGCGCTGTGAGTCAGAATGGACTTTTAAAAAAGAAGCAACACTGCCTTTGAGTCGGATTCGACTCATAGCAACCCCTCCTTGGGTTTCCAAGGGTGTATCTCTAGGGAAGTAGATTGCCCAACCCTCCTTCTGAGGAGTGGCTGGTGGGTTTGAACCACCAGCCTTCTGGTTAGCAGTCAAATGCCTTAGGCACTATGCCACCAGAGCTCCTACAATGGATTTGACAGCCATAAATAACGTCTTCCTGAGCGTGGCCACATCACAACGTACCAGTGGGCAGAATAGTGAGTAGTATTAACAATGCCTGGGACTGTCAGACCACACAGATGTTTTCTAGAAAGTGGGCGATGAAGTCCTGCAGGCAGGCACAGCTCTCAGGGTTGAACACCTTGAGATGAAACAGGTGAACTGAGGTGATTATACCTATGGGGGGGGGTTGCTGAGGAAGTGTTGGCCTAGTAGCACCTGAGGTGGTAGCTGTGGGTTGAGCTTTGGAAGGTGTTGCAATGAAGGAGGCTGAGGGCCAGCAATGTAGAAAGGGCTAGAAGCTACATGTAGGTGTGGACAGCTGAGAGAAGGCAGCTCTCGGGTGAGTGGTGAGCAGACAGGCGTGAGGAGAGAGGTCCAGGGCTACGACCTGGGTTCTGGTGACTGGTGCGTGGCAGGGCGAGCCGCTTGGTCTCCATCCTGCAGCTGTGGCACACTGGCGTGGCGGCCCTGTTAGGTACAGCGGTAGTCTGGGGAGAAAAGGTGGGTGGAGAGACAGGTCAAGTGCAGAGAGATGACCTCAGGGGACTGCAGGCCGGGTGTGGTGATGAGATGTGGACAGCTGTGAAGAGTCCCAATTGCAGGACTGGCTGCAGGGTAGGGGACATGAGGCATGTGCCGTGGAAGGTCCTACCTGAGAGTCCTCGGGGAGACAGCCAGCAGGCAGCAGGATCGTGGGTACGCCTGGAGCACAGAGGCTGGGAAATACCTGCTGTGGTAGTTCAGTTTGTGTGGCAACTTGCCTAGGCCTGGTTGAATGGCTGGGCAGCTGGATGTAGTGTTCCCCATAATGAGACTGGTCATCAACTCCATGGTGGAAATCTGTGAGCAGCTGAGTAGCTGCCTTAGGGAGTGTGGTCTGCTTCCCGTATATAAGCAGAAGCCTTTGGGAATGGTCTCTAGCTTATGGCATGCCTGGACCCTGCGTGTAGCCATGTCATTGCTCAGCAGCCTGCCGTGCTCTGCCGACCTTGGGACTTACAATGGACTTAAAGTAATGGCCTGCCGTGTGGTTTGGTAGCATCAGGACTGTGTCTTTTTACTTGTCAGCCTTATGTTTGTCAGTTTCAGCAGCCAGCGGCTGAGTGAAGAAAAGCCTCCAGCTTCAGTGGGACGGGAGCAGGAGACAGAGCTGCAACCCAAGGTTGAGGGGTTTTCACCCAGCCCTAGAGCCTGGCACTTTGAACTTAGACTTAAAACCTCCAAGTTGTAAGAATAAACTCCTGTTTAGTAAGGTCACCCCATTTGTGGTATATTTCTGTCAGAGTGGCACTCGGTGACCAGAACACCTGCATTCTGGTATTGGCACCTGGGATAGTTGCAGGAGGCCCGCTGGCCTTGTTCTACACAGGCCAATGACGACAGTGACCCTGGGGAAGTCCAAGCTCTCTGGACATGGTGATCAGAGGTGTCTGGAGCTACCACTGCATTGCAAAGACCAAAGTCACTGCCATCAAGTCGATTCAGACTCACAGTAACCCCCATTGGGTTTCCGAGGCAGTAAATGCTTCTGCAGAATGGCTGGTGGGTTTGAACCGCTGACCTTCTGGTTAGGCACCACCCCATCAGAGTTCCTTGCTCGCCGCAGCCCAGGGAGGTGGTACCTCCATCTCATCAGAGAACAGCTAAGCTGCAAAGCTGGGCTCTGCTGTGTCCACCTGGAGCCTGGCACATCCCTGCCCCTCCTGCCCAGCGGCCTGAGGGCTCCGGTCCCGCAAACTCGCCGGGCCCCCGCCGTGCGTGTGCTCGGTGGCCAGGCGCCACGCAGCGTGCCGCAGAGTCCCAGGACGCCCGGTTGGCCGCTGTGTTCACCTGCAACAGGCTCCTCGCTTGCAGGGCCCTGGAGCTGCCCGGGCACGTGGGCTGTGCCAGGCCTGCTCAGCAGAGTGAATGCTGTACCCTCTGGGGCCACTACTGTTCCCATCTCACCTCCCAAGGAGCCCTACCCTGGTGCTGCCTCTGACCCCAGACCTGCCTGGAGGCCCTGGCAGTGGCCCGTCCGTGGCCAGCCCAGGCTGCCCAGCTGTTAGTGGTGGCCTTTGGGAGTGGTGTCCAGGTGCAGGGCAGTGAACTGCCGACTACAGCCCTTGCCGCCGCCGCCGTCCTCCGTTTTGTGAATGTGAATGTGAATCCTAGTCTCTGTGTCTGTTTCGGGTGAGATGCATCTTGGGTCCAGCCTTGCTGGAGGGTGTGACTCCAGTCGCCAGCAGAGCTCCCTGAGGTTGTATATATACAGGAATATTCTGGAAAAGTTTTCTCTGGCTCCGGTTCTGCGTGTGGTTTGTCATCATCTCACCCCTAGGCTTGAGACAGCAGCCGTCATCTGACCCGGCGATTTGAGTTCACCAACCCCTGCAACCACGTGACCTGCCAGCCTCCACCAACCACCACGTGAGCCATTGCCTTGGGAGTTTGTGAGTTCTGTGAGACATCACAGCGAACTGTGGAACCCCAAGATGGGAGGGAGAGTGCTGAGGGGAGCAGGAGGAGTTGATGTCAGGGATGAAGGAGTGGCCCGGCAGTTTGGACAAGTTGGACAGTTGGGCCATCTTTAACCTCCGCCTCATGGGGACCGGCCTTGTGCTGATCTTTCTAAGAGAAGTTATTCAAGCACTTGCCCAGAGTTACAGGGCTCTAGAAAACCACCGTGGGAGGTGTCTGCTGGCAGGAGACAGGAGTGCCTGGTCGCACTGCTGATCCCGCCTCAGACCTTAGGGCTGAGCGCACACTGCCAGGAGCAAGACAGGTGGCAGGGGGAGAGCTGGCACCCAGACAGAGCCCCAGAGCTCCGCAAGCCCCTCAGTCAGAGCTGGGAGTCACCACGGGCCCAGACTGCCTCCCTCCAGTGAGCTGCCAGGATATCAGAGGGTGGCTGCTGGCACTCCCATCGGGGTATCACCCTTTTCCGAGCACTCAGTAGAAATGTTCACACCTGTATTGAGTCATTCCAACACCTGAGCAGGTAGGTGAGGTCAAGCCCCTGTCCATCTGCACACACTGGGGTTTGGGCCCAGAGCGAGCAGGGGTGGAAGGGCTCAAACTCAAACCCCGCAAGCAGGTCATGGTCCCATCTCCACCTGTCAGCTTCAGCCACTCAGATGTCACTTGGCATCCTAAGTGTCCCACTCCAGCTTTCTCCAAGGTTGATCTGTTTATAGAAGTGACAAAACCAAAAAAAAAAAAAAAAAACAACCCATGCCATTGAGGCGATTCCGACTTACAGCGATCCCCATTGGGTTCCCGAGGCAGTAAATCTTTACAGAACTAGATTGCCCGTCTTCCTTCCACAGAATGGCGGATGGGTTTGAACCTCCAACCTTCTGGTTAGCAGTCAGATGACAGTGTGTGATTTTGACACACTCCCTGTGTGTTGAAGCCCTGGGAGGCCCTGTCTAGGCCTGGCTCTGGCCACTGTCTGTAGACTTGGCTCTCTGAGTGTCAACTTACAGAGATCCCCATTGGGTTTCCGAGGCAGTAAATCTTTACAGAAGTAGTCTGAATCATCGTTTCTGACAACGGAAAGCTGCCTCTAGCAGGACCTGCCTGCAGGTCCTCACACACCTGGCCAGCCCCAGGCTGGACGGAGACCCCAGCAGCACCACAGAGCCTCCCCTGGTCAGGGGGCTTTGTGCAGTGGAAGGAGAGGACTCCTAGACTAGCGCAGAGACTGGAGGCCCCCAGGCAGCAGCAGGCTGGGGCCTGACCAGCCAGTGCCAGCAAAGGCTTGTGCTGTCGGCTGGCAGCAGAACTCCCAGGGAGCTGGCCGGCAGCACGTGACACGCCAGCACCAAGGCTCAGCTGCAGGGCAGGAGGGGCCGACACAGCACATTTCAGGGTTGTGTTCTAGCCGGTGTGCAGATGGCGGCCTGTCTGCGTGGCCCGAGCTGGGGATGCTATGGGCTGGGTGACGAGGGTCCCGGTTCCTGACCTGCCGGCAGACAGAAGGAACTGTCTGCTACCCATGTTCATGTGGTCCCAGGAACTGCTCTCACTGTGGAGTGAGCCCCTCTCCCTCACTGTGTCTGCACCCCAAAGCACCCTGTCCTTCCTGAGACCCCACATAAAGAAAGATGTTGTTGTTGTTGTTCTGTGCCGTCAAGTCGGACCCGACTCATAGCGACCCCTCCTTGGGTTTCCGAGGCAGTATCACTATGGAAGTAGATTGCCCCATCTTCCTTCCGAGGAGTGGCTGGTGGGTCTGAACCGCCAGCCTTCCGGTTAGCAGTCAAGTGCCTTAGGCACTAAGCTACCAGAGCTCCTAAAGAAAGATGAGTCGGACACAAATCTGTCTGTCCAATGAGGCCCACGAGTAACAGCTCAGACCTCCGAGGCCTGATGGCTTCGAAGTGTTGGACCCCAAGGGATCCTGGGAACTGGAGGGGCATACTCTGTGGTGGGTGTTGCACAGCCTTCCTGTCACCTCGGCCCAACCTGTGACCATACACCTAACCCAAGGCCAGGCAATCTGCTTGGACTACAGCTGCAGTGGTGTTGCAAGGACCCTGCCCCTTGGTCCAGGGCCCTAGGCACCTCCATGCACCTGCCCTGGCTGCATCCCACCCTGTCTCTGCAGGGCCCAGACCTGATGCCTATCATGACATGGGGGGGTCCCCACCAGGTGTGGGGTGCTCTTGGCTGGGCCCCAGTAGGCACACAACAGGTGGGAATGGGGATATGGGCAGGCAAGTCACAGCCCCTTCCTGCCTGGGGGACAGTTTGTGGGAGCTGTGGGACTGTCCTGTGGAGAAGCACTTGGGGAAAAAGGGGGGAGGCAGTGCAGACCTTGACCCTGGAGCTGCCTTGAGCCTGGGCTAAAAGGACAAACCGTGGGTCAGATGTAGCTCTGGGGGTCTCTTCCTGACCTCTCAGCCTGCTTCCAGGGAGGGGGGGGACATGGAGAGCTCAGGCGGATGCTAGCGGGGCTCTCTGCTACCCAAGGGTCAGCATCTGGTCACCCCCAGGCCCAAGCTCCTACAGGGCACAGGAGGGATTGCAAATGCTGTGGCTGCTGCCACAGTGCCCTGGGACTTGGTGGCACTCCTGTCCCTGCCCAGGCATCTGCACCAGCACCGAAGTGCCACAGCCCTGCCCTGGGACAGCATTCCCTCCACCTGCTGTCCTGGGCCCAAGGATGGCAGGCAGCCTGGACTCGGGGACTGGTCAGCCAGAGGCAGGAGGAGGAAGCACCATGTTTCCTAGGCAGTCTCCCCAGCTCATGGGTCAGTAAGAAGTGGTGGCCCTGTGAATCAGGCACCCTCACAGCCTGCGGTCACTAGCCACTTCTGCAGTGCATGGCAGCCACATGCCACGTGAAAACCTGGGCTGGCCTCATGGCTGGGGGACTTCACCGTGGTCCCATCACACTCCATCTCAGCCTCACTGCTGCCCTGCTGCATTCAGACAGACATCTGACTTATGTTTGACATTTCCACAAACTTGTTTTTTATAACTAGAGCCAAGTAACAAGTATGGAAGGGAACTGTGGTGTAGTGGATGGCCTGGTATGGCTTTTCTAGCCATAATCTTTGTAACTCTCACTGGATTGATGAGTGGAACCACGCAAATAAGGTGTGTAGAATGCTGATGTTGGGATTGGTTGGTTTTGTCGCTCTACCAGGCTTAAAATGAGCCCTCCTAGAGGCAGACCACCACTCGTCTGTCGGTTTGTTGCACCGCGGTGGCTTGCACGGTGCTGTGCGCTGGAGGTTATGCCGCCAGTATTTCAAACACCAGCAGGGTCACCAATGGTGGACAGGCTTCAGCAGAGCTTCCAGCCTAAGACAGAGTCTGGAGAAGGAAGGGGCCATCCACTTCTCAAAGAACTGGCCGGTGAAAACCTTACGAACAGCAGTGGAACACCGTCTGATGTATTACTGCAAAACTTTATGAATAGCCCTGAAACATTGTCCAATATAGTGCCAGAAGATAGCCCCTCAGGTCAGAAGGCACTCAAAACACGTCTGGGGAAGAGCTGGCTTCTCAGAGTGAGCCTGCTTCGATGACTGGATGGAGCAGAGCTTTCAGGACCTCCAGTTCCTGAGGGGGCACATCTCAAGATGAAGAGACACAGCCACAGACATCCATTAATCATCGGAACATGGAATGTACAAAGTATGAATGTAGGAAAACTGGAAGTTGTCAAAAATGAAATGGAACGCATGAAGATCTATATCCTAGGCATTAGTGAGTTGAAATGGACAGGTTTGGGCCATTATGAATCAGACAATCATATGATCTACTATGCCAGGAATGACAAATTGAAGAGGAATGGTGTGGCATTCACCATCACAAAGAATGTATCAAGATCTATCCTGAAGTACAATGCTGTCAGTGATAGGATAATATCCATACACCTACAAGGAAGACCAGTTAATACTACTGTTAATCAAATTTACATACCAACCACCAAAGCCAAAGATGAGGAAATTGAAGATTTTTACCAACTTGCAGTCTGAAAGTGACCAAACACGCAATCAAGATGTGTTGATTATCACTGGTGATTGGAATGCAAAAGTTGGAAACAAAGAATCACCAGTAGTTGGAAAGTATGGCCTTGGTGATAGAAATAATGGTGGAGATCACATGATCACAAGACCAATGAATTATTCATTGCAAATACCTTTTTCAACAACATAAATGATGACTATATACATGGACTTCACCAGATGGAAAACACAGGAATCAGATCGACTACATCTGTGGCAAGAGGTGATGGAGAAGCTCAGTATCTTTAGACAAAACAAGGGCAGGAGCTGACTGTGGAGCAGACTATCAACTCTCATAGGCAAGTTCAACTTGAAACTGAAGACAATTAAAAGAAGTCCACGAGAGCCAAAATGTGACCTTGATTATATCCCTCCTGAGTTTAGAGACCCTCAAAAGAATAGGTTTGATGCACTGAACACCAGTGACCGAAACCAGAGGGATTGTGGGATAACAGCATCAAGAACATAATCCATGAAGAAAGCAAAAGGTCATTAATAAGACAGGAAAGGAAGAAAAGACCAAAATGGATGTCAGAAGAGACTCTGAAACTTGCTGTTGAATGGAGAGTAGCTAAAGTGAATGGAAGAAATGACAAGATAAAAGAGCAGAAGAGAAGACTCCAAAGAGCACCTCAGGAAGGCAGTGTCCATTATTATAATGAAACGTGCAAAGACATGGAGTTGGAGAGGCCCAAGAGAAGAACACACTCGGCATTTCTCAAATGGAAAGAACTGAAGAAAAAGAAATCAAGCCTCAAGTTGCAATACTGAAAGATTCTATGGGCAAAATACTGAATGATGCAGGAAGTACCCAAAGAAGATGAAAGGAACACACCGAGTCACTGCACCAAAAAGAATTAGTCAATGTTCATCCATTTCAGGAGGTGGCATAAGATCAAGAACCAATGGTGTTGAAGGAAGAAGTCAAAGCTGTACTGAAGGAATTAGTGAAGAGTAAGGCTCCAGGAACTGATGTAATACCCACTGAGATGTTTCAACAAACACATGCCGCACTGGAGCCACCCCTTGCCTGTGCCAAGAAATCTGGAAGACAGCTATCTGGCCAATTGACTGGAAGAGATCTGTATTTGTACCCATTCCAAAAAGAGGTGATCCCACAGAATTTGGAAATTACTGAACAGTATCATTAATATCACATGCAAGTAAAACCTTGCTGAAGATAATTCAAAAACAGTTGCAGCAATATACTGACAGTTGGATTCAGAAGAGGATGTGGAATGAGGGATATCATTGCTGATGTCAAATGGACCTTGGCTGAAAGCAAATACCAGAAAAGGTGTTTACTTGTGTTTTATTGATTATGCAAAAGCATTCGATTGTGTGGGTCATATCGAATTATGGATGCCATTGTGAAGAATGGGAATTCCAGAACATTTGATTGTGCTCATGAGAAACCCATACATAGACCAGGAGGCTGTCGTTTGAACAGAACAAGGGGATACCGTGTGGATTAAAATCAGGAAGGAAGTGTGTCAGAGTTTTACCATACTTATTTTCACCATACCTATTCAATCTCTATGCTAAGCAAATAATCCAAGAAGCTGGACTATATGAAAAAGAATGTGGCATCAGGATTGAAGGAAGATTCATTAACAACCTGCGATATGCAGACAACACAGCCTTACTTGCTGAGAGTGAGGATGACTTGAAGCACTTACTGGTGAAGATTAAAGACTACAGTCTGCAGTATGGAGTACATCTCAACATAAAGGAAATGAAAATCCTCACAACTGGACCAATAAGCACCATTACAATAAATAGAGAAAAGATTGAAGTTGTCAAAGATTTCATATTACTTGGTTCCACAATCAACACCAATGGAAGCAGCAGTCAAGACATCAGAGGACATATTGCACTGGGAAAATCTGCTGCAGAAGACCTCTTTAAAGTGCTGAAGGGCAAAGATGACTCTTTGAAGACTAAGGTGGTCCTAAGCCAAGCTGTGGTGTTTTCAATTGCCTCTTGTGCATGTGAGAGCTGGACAATGAATAAGGAAGACTGAAAAAGAGTTGATGCTTTTGAGTTGTGGTGCTGGTGAAGAATGCTGAAAGTACCGTGGACTGCTAAAAGAACTAACAGGTCTGTCCTGGAGGAAGTGCAGCCAGAATGCTCCTTGGAGGCGAGAATGGCCAGACTTCGGCTCACCTACTTTGGTCGTGTTGTCAGAAGGGACCATTCCCTGGAGAAGGATATCATGCTTGGTTAAGTAGAGGGTCAGTGAAAAAGGGGAAAGACCTCACGGAGGTGGATTGACACACTGGCTGCAGAGTTTCGTTCTGTTGTACACAGGGTTGCTGTAAGTCAGACCCAACTCAACAGCACCTAACGACAACAGACGCAGAGCGGGATCTCACTGCCATCAGAGAGAAGAACTGGAGGTGACGTGGAATGCGTCCTTGGACCCGAGATGCCTGCGCTGGACCTCCTTGGCAGAGACGCCTGGCAGAGAGATGTCCCAGCAGACACGCCATGGCAGAGAGAGAGAGATGCCCTGCACAAAGATGGCAGCAGTGGAACCAAGAGTCACGAGAGAGAGCAGTGGGCTTTCCGGCCCACACAGCGAGAAAGCTGCGTGTTCTTGGGCGGGAGCCCTGCTGGTAGAGTGGGCGCACCCAGGTGCACCTGTTGGCAGAGCTAAAAGAGCTTGGTAACACTTGCTTGAGCAGGGCAGAGACCAGGCCCAGAGGCCAAGGGCCAGAGAGACATCCTGAGGGCATAGCAGAGGGGAGACTGTCCTGATCCCAAGATTTGTATCCTGAGCGCATTCCTGAATCTCAATCATATAGCCTGTTACTTCCCTAACCCATAATCGTGAGTATTGTCTGTGAGTTATGTGTGGCCACTGCAATGAATTATCAAACCCAGCAGAGAAGTAGTGAGGGCCATGGGAGGGACAGTTGGCATCAAAGTTAGTAAAAGGCTGGAGGGTGCTGCATGTCTGGCCTCAGGAATAAGCCTTGGGCTGCTGATGGTGACTCTGTCTCCCTCTTCTGAAGATACAGGAGGTCAGAAGATGACGCCCCCACGTCCTTTGCAGGAACGCGGCCTTATCTCAACATTTGGCTAATTTTTA
>NW_006922089.1:1819727-1820621 GCF_000298275.1 Orycteropus afer afer | reverse complement strand
CCCCTGCTCTCCCGGGTCAGGGCTGCTCTGGACCCTGGCCCTTGGGCCCTGGCTCCTGTAGGGCAGCCAGGAGAGGAGCCCATGGCAGTAGGAGCCTCAGCGAGGCTGCCTCCTGCTCCCCCTCTCAGACTAGCAGCCCGTGCTGACAGCTGGCGGCTGCCGGCTTCCCCTGTGGACCAGTCGCCGCCCCAGCCTTGTCCCAGCCTCCCACGCTTAGCTAGCCGTCAGCCACCACACCCTCTCCACCGAGTTACTAACCTCGGCAATGAGAGTGTCCACCCTAGGAGAACAGAGGACCCCCCACGGGAGGCGGGGACACCCGGACTGTTACTTCTTATTGTCGATTGCATTCTCTGAACAGGACAGAGCCGGGGGAGGCCAGGTCAGCCACAGACTTCGCAGGCAGGCCAGCTTCCAGAGGGAGGCCAAGCTGGCGTTCCTGCCCGGTCTGCAAGGACTCCCCGGCTTTTGTGGGAGGGGCACCCGCTTCACCCCACGCTGCCCAGAGCCGCACCCCTCCAGGCCACCTTGCAGGAACACCTGTATGGAGATACAGGGTGTCGGTAAAGAACGTTTATCAAGGCAGAGTTGCTGCGCACATTGATCTTGAGCGGGAGGAAACGTAAGCCCGCCGCCAGTTAAACATTTGCTGGGATCTAGTGGGGGAGGGGGTGTTGCTTCTGCACAGGGCTCCTCCGACCGTGCTCTCCCAGTGGCCTTAACGTCCCCCCAAAGCCAGACCCTCACTAGCAGGGATGGGGTTAACCCAACGTGTCCTGGGGGAGGGTCTGAGGCGCTCTCGCGATCGGACCAGGGGTGGCGCTACTGTCAAGGGCTCCTGTCCCGCAGAGCCCGGCGCCCCCCGCGTGGTGCCGAAGCTGCACCTTGACCCCC
>NW_006922089.1:1806446-1818902 GCF_000298275.1 Orycteropus afer afer | reverse complement strand
CCGGGGCATCGGTGAGCAGGGGCGCGGCGGGCGGGCGGGCCGCGGGGTCGTGCCGCGGGGGCCGCTGGGCGCTGACTGCCGCCGCCTCCGCAGGGGATTGCGTGCGCCAGACGGTCCGCAGCCATGGCGTCCTGGGCCTGTACCGCGGCCTCAGCTCCCTGCTCTACGGTTCCATCCCTAAGGCGGCCGTCAGGTGAGGCCAGACCTGGGCGGCGTCGAGGGGGGCCCGGCCCGGCGGCGGCGGCACCTCTCACGCCCTCCCGCCCCCAGGTTCGGCATGTTCGAGTTCCTTAGCAACCACATGCGCGACCCCCAGGGACGGCTGGACAGCACTCGCGGGCTGCTGTGCGGCCTGGGCGCCGGCGTGGCCGAGGCCGTGGTGGTCGTGTGCCCCATGGAGACCATCAAGGTGGGGATGGGCACCGCGCGGCCCTGGGACTTCAGGGGGCGGTGAAGGGACAGGCGGAGGAAAGGCCTGGCTGTGCACCACCGAGGGTATGTGCAGCTGGAACACAGACCCAAAGGCTTCTAAAAATTCTTCCATAGACAGCAAATATAAGGTCACACGTTTGCTGCCGAAACCTTTCGGAAATAGCTGCAAACATGGCGGCAGACTTTTGGGCAAGGGGGCAGTCTTTTCTGTGTAGGGCTTCGCCTGGCTCTGTCCCTGTGGGCTGTGCTGAGTGGCCGGGTAGTGCTGCTTGCGGGCCAGGAGCTGGGTCCAGCCCTGGCCTGGGCAGCCGATTGCCTGTCAGCTGGGGCCAGGCAGGCCTTTGGTGGCCCTGGGACCAGCACCTTTGCTTTCTTCTTAGGTGAAATTCATTCACGACCAGACCTCCCCCAACCCTAAGTACAAAGGGTTCTTCCATGGGGTCAGGGAGATCGTGCGGGAGCAAGGTGAGCCACGGGGAGGCGCCCCCTCCCCACCTTTGGTCCGGGGGGCGGGGCGTCACTGTGACGCCCCCTCTGCTCCTGCCTCAGGCCTCAAGGGCACGTATCAGGGCCTCACGGCCACCGTCCTGAAGCAGGGCTCCAACCAGGCCATCCGCTTCTTCGTCATGACCTCCCTGCGCAACTGGTACCGAGGTGAGGTGTGTCCGCTGCTCCCGTCGCAACCACACAGACGCCACCTCTCCCCCTCTCCCTTCTGGGTCCCCTAGCCAGAGCCCCAGCCCCCGGGAGCGCCCACCTTCCTAGACCCTGACCCAGACCAGGCTCCTCCCCACTCTGCCCTGCCACCCCTCCGAGCGCTGACAGACGCACCCCGCCCACCATCACCCCCTGACCACAACCCCCACCAGGGGACAACCCCAACAAGCCCATGAACCCACTAATCACTGGGGTCTTCGGGGCCATCGCGGGCGCCGCCAGTGTCTTCGGAAACACTCCGCTGGACGTGATCAAGACCCGGATGCAGGTGGGGCCCGGGAAGGGATGAGGCCTGGTCAAGGGGAGGGGAGGCGGAGGGCTGGCTGACGAGCTGCTTGCACCCCGCAGGGCTTGGAGGCCCACAAATACCGCAGCACCTGGGACTGTGGCCTACAAATCCTGAGGAAGGAGGGGCTCAAGGCGTGAGTGTCAGGGCAGGGCTTTTGTCCCCACCCCTCCCTGCCCTTCCACCTGGACATGGTCCCTCTGCCCTTGCTCACTGCACGCCCCTCCCAGGTTCTACAAGGGGACCATCCCCCGCCTGGGCCGGGTCTGCCTGGACGTGGCCATTGTGTTCGTCATCTACGATGAGGTGGTGAAGCTGCTCAACAAAGTGTGGAAGACGGACTGAGCCCATTGTTGCGGAGGGACCCCGGTGCCTCCAGTCCAGCCCCACATGCCCCACGATGCCAGTGCAGAATGCCAAAAGGCCCCTCCCTGCGTCCTTTGAGCCCTGTGGCCTGTGTCTGAGTCCACATGTCCCCTAGTGCCGTGTGTCCCCTGTGGACTGTGTGTGACACTACCATTGTGACCAGCTAGGCCGTGGCTGGGTGTCCCCGTGGCCCATGACTGTCTGCCCGCACAGCCCACGTTGCTTGCTCCTCAGCCGTGTCTTGTGTTCTGTGTTGTTGACCTTGTGCCCTGCTTCCTGGGGTGCCCATGTGGCCTGGGTCCACGGCCCCTGTAGCCATGGCTCGGTCTCAGTCCGGTGCCTTCCACCCCGGGCGGCGGGGGCACCCTGCCCCAGCCTACCACAGCTGCCTCTGGGCCTCGGCCTGGCCTCACTGCATTCCAGGGGCCCCGTGCCCTCTGCTTCTCCCGCCACTGGCCTTAACCGGCCCTCGGGCCCTTCCTCCGCCCAGGACAGGGTGGCACCGCCACTTGCAGGGCCACCCTCCCGAGGCAGAATAAACCGGATCCTGTCTGAGCTTCTGTGCCTGCTTCCCTGTGTGGGTACATCTGCAATGGCAATGACAGCCGTGTGCCACGAGGACCAGGCCGGGAGAAGGACAGCAGCTGCCCCAGAGGCGGTCAGCCCCCCAAGAGCTCTGCCCAGCTCTCCCTGTGACCTGGGGGGCAGCACCGAGTGGCCAGAGTGAAAGGCTGGCCCGTGACGCTGCTTTTCCTGTTGGGTTGACCCTTGGCCTAGCACATGGGCAACCTCATTTCCTCCCGTGCTCCTGTGACGGGCTGCTGGGGATAGGAGAGGGGAGGCGCTTGGAGGTCTGAGATCCAGCCAGGGCAGTGGGGCCATCCAGCCTCTGGCCCCGACGTTCTGAGCGGCCCTTCCTCGGGCCTTCACCCAGCCTGGGCGTGGCCTCCCCGGAGCAGGAGGGAGCTGTGATGCCTGGTGGGGCCCCCGCTTGCACCTGCAACCTGAAGCTCGGGGACCATGGGTCTCTGGCTGCAGCCTCCCAGGGACCAGGCCAGAGGTCACAGAGCTGAGCAGATGGGTCCCCATACCCCTCTATCACGCTGCACCCCAAGTTATGGCAGACCCTGGGCTGCAGCACAAGGCCTCTAGCTGTATAAAGACAGGCACCTTCCTGTCCATAGTGCCTGCCTGGGGGAAGCGTGGAGAGAGGACGTGGGTGTGCTGGGGGAAGACCGAGCCCCCCCCGAAACTGCCCCCTGTACAGTTCAGCAGGGGGAGGAAAGTCTGGGGTGGCAAGGTGTCCAGGGCAGATCTGAGGGCCAGGCGTGGGCCTGGAGGTGCAGGACAGTGTACACTTTGGGGTGCTGCTTTGAGGCCGGCCAGCCATGCACCCTGGACTCCCAGGACGCAGCCCTGGCTGTAACAGACGTGAAAAACCCAGGCAGTGAAACCAGCCAGTCAGGCGATGCCAGAGCTGTTCCCCGCCCTGGGCAGCTTGCTCGGGGCCTTGAGCTTTGCTGCAGGCCACTGAGGTTGGGGGGACGCAGCTCCCCAGGCCTGCCCCCCTCTGCACACTGTGGTCATGGGCAAGTCACCTAACCTCAGGTGCCTTAACCATAGAATGGGAGGATAAGAGGACTCGTCTCATGGGACGCGATAACGGATGAGGTCACCTACCAAAGGCTTAGAACAGTGCTGAGCTCCCAGGGCAGCCTACATGTTAGCGTTTCGCTTTGGGTTTCAGGTTATTGGAGCATCCAACATTCCAAGTAGTTCCTGGAGCTTGCAGGAGCCAGTAGCAGAGCACAAAGAAGACATGACACCCCCACAGCGTTAGTGCACCCCAGCGTCCTGTCTGGGGTGCTCCTCCCGGGGACATGGGGCAGAAGCTGCCCTGTGCTGGCGGCGGGATGGGGAACAGCCCTGGTACGCACCCTTCCTGATGACCCATCCCGACTAGAAGAGCTACTGGAGGTGGGTCAGGCCCCTGGGCTATGAGCACAGAGGAGCCAACTCACACAGACCACACTGTGATCCGATTCACAAGGACCCGAGGACTGCCAACTAGAAGGTTGGTGGTTCAAACCCACCAGCCACTCTGCAGAAGGAAGATGGGGCAGTCTACTTCCATAAAGATTTACTGCTTCGGAAACCCAACGGGAGTTGCTATGGGTCGGAATCGACTCAATGGTAGTGAGTTTGGTTTGTCGAAACTTAAGGAGCTAGCAAGGCAAGCTGTTTTGGGAGCAGAGAAAGACGCTTAGGATGCCCTAGGCTCTGGGAAGCCAGCCTGGTGGGAGGGCAGGGCGGAGGAAGAGGCAGGCACGACCCAGAGGGAGCCAAGTTGAATCTAACCAAGCCCTGAAAGGCCGCAGGCAGGACGCCCGTGGCGGGGCCAGCGCAGACCTGGGGCTGCCGGCGCTGGAACCACTGCCGGTCTGTGCAGGGCGCCGTGGGTGAGTCTCTGGTTGAACCGCAGGCGGAACAGAGCCACCGGCAGCCCCCGGAGTCAGCCGGCTAGCCCCACCACCCCGGGTGTGTGGGCCGGTGTGGGCAAGACCCAGGTCTGGATGTCAAAGCACAGGTGTAGGCTGCGGGTGCGACTCTGGGAGCCTCCAGGAGGGGTGCCGCCCGAGGTCATGGCCGTGACCAGCTCTGCTTAGCCTCAGGCCGGGGATCCTCGCGGACAGGGCTCTGAGCCCGGGGGGGGGGGGGGGGATGATTGTCTTGCGGGAGGGCAGCTAAGCAGAGGCAGGCCTTGGCCCACTTCCAGCCCAGTCCTCTCGCTGTGGGACTCAGGAAGGTGTCCTGCCCTCTCTGGGCTGATACCCCCAGGCAGCTGCCTTCCGGTCTCCCAGCCTGAAACCTCCTTAAACCCTCCCCCTGAACCCTGGCTGCATAGGCATCGTCGGGGTTCTCTATGTCCCCTGCTTGTGTAGATGAATTCTAACCAGAGCTTAGTAAAACCCAAACTCAATGCTGTGGAGTCAGATGTGACTCATAGAGACCCCTCCTTGGGTTCCCCAGGCGGTATCACTATGGAAGTAGACTGCCCACTCTTCCTTCCGAGGAGTGGCTGGTGGGTTTGAACTGCCAGCCTTCTGGTTAGCAGTCAAATGCCCTAGGCACTATGTCACCAGAGCTCCCCAGAGCTTAGTAGCCAAACAAAAGGAATCCCTCCTGACAAATGAGTCTGTCTTTTGCAAAGAGACTTCAGTGTCTGGCTTGTGTCCCTCTGTCCTCACAGGAAGCACACCCTCATCTGAGGATATGAGGATGAAAAACTCTACTTCTTAGGTGGTGTCAGACTTCACGGACAAGCGTCTTTAAGGAACACAGAGACTCAGGGGAGGGGGATCAGGAACAATGGGTGGGCACTTGAGAGTGTCCCAGAGGAAAAATCACCACAGAGTGATAATAGTGAACAATTTTCATTCGGCACATGCAGCAACAGGAAACAACGGTGGGAAACGGACAGACATGTTACCAGAACAAGTGTCTGTCCGGGGAGCTTTACAAAATCAACAGTAAAAGTAAAATACCCAAACCACACCCACTGCCTGGAGTGGATTCCATGCACAGCGCCCTAGAGGACAGAGTGGAACTGCCCACAGGGTCTCCAAGGCTGTCAGTCTTCATGGAGGCAAAGCCCCAACCATACCCACTGCCATCCAGCCAACTGGGACTCATAGCGACCCCCATTGGGTTTCCAAGGCTGTAAATCTTAATGGAAGTACATTGCCCCATCTTTCAGCAGATGGTGGGTTTGAACCACCAGCCTTCTGGTTAGCAGTCAAATGCCTTAGGCACTACACCACCAGAGCTTCTTAAACAAGAATTAAAATAAAAATTGCCATCAAGCCAATTCCAACTCATAGCGATTCCCTTTGGGCTTCTAAGGGGGTAAATATTCACGGAAGTAGATTGCCCAGTTTTCCTTCTACGGAGTGGCTGGTGGGTTTGAACCACCAACCTGGTTAGCAGTCAGATGCCTTAGGCACTACGCCACCAGAGCCCCTTTAAACAAGATAAGGTTACCCAGATAATTGTTTCGGTCCTAGAGATGTCTGAGCAAGTTGCCTAGTTCTTTGTGTGAGCCCCTTTCCTGCGTCCTAGTTACTCTACTTTTCCTGAGGTTAACTGCCCTGCCCTGATGTTCCCAAAATGATCATGTGTACCGCCTCTCCTTAGGCTTTCCCTGGAATTAGCAAAGCCACGTGGGTCAGTCAAGATCAGAAACACTGGGGAAGTGACAGAGAAAACTAACGGTGGCCTCTGAACCGAGGTCAAAGCTCGGGACGGCATTAAGGTTCCAATGGAGGCTTTAGCCTTTAGCAAACCAAATGCCTTTCAATTTCAGGCTCTAACGCAAGAGCCAGAGCACAAGGGAAGGCGCAGAGAACAGAAAGAAATAAAGGGAAAACACGGGGTCACAAAAGGGGCGCTGGACAACGTAGAAATGTGCCGTGGACCCAGAGACCTCGGATGGACAACGTGGCACAGTGGAGAGGACACAGGGAACGGGCCTGAAGGATGGAAGGGCCACAGAGATTGCCCCCAACGTGCACACATGTGGTCTAAGCCAACAACGTGGACGGATGACCCTTGAGCGATCTTCTGACTCTGTGGCCAAGGCAGCTCCCCGCCTCCCACTCTCATCTGGCGAACACCCCTACCCCTGAGCAGCGTCCTCGCTGCTCAGATTGGGCCAGGACCTCACCCTTGACCCTCCCAACACAATTAGGCTGTTGTCACATTCGTCCCTTCTGTCTGGCGGCCACACCCACCACCCACTTACGCCTCCATTGGCCCGGGCTGACCTGGGAGGCCCCACGTGGCCACAGGGGTGTTACCGCCTGAAGCAACCTCCAGGGATAAACCATCTCGCCCCCTCTTGCCCCTAAATCAAAAATAAACCAAGGCCACTGCCATGACTCAATTGTGATTCACAGCAAGTCCCATCCGTTTTCCAAGGCTGTAAATTTTTTTTTTTTTTAATATTCTTTTTTTTTTTATTAGGATTTGGGTGAAGATTTACAGTAAGGCTGTAAATTTTTATGGAAGTAAATTGTCTCACCTTTTTCTGGCAGACGGCTAGAGGGTTTGAACCACGCAGCTCCTGGTTAGCCTTACCCACTACACCACCAGAGCTTCTCCCCCTGCCCCCGTGCCTACAGGCCAACTCACCCACCCCAAAGCACGGGGACCCCTGACAAGGGAACGGCACTGGCGCACAAGCTACTGCCCTGGGCGGTGTGCACCCACGGGCTGGGCCAGCGTTCCCAGAGCCACACACACATCCAAGGCAAAGCCCCCTGCTTTCGCTGCCCAGGGTGTCCCCAGACTGTAATTGCCAAAAAACAAAAGCCACTGCCATCAAGTCGATTCCGACTCATAGTGACCCCTACTGGGTTTCCAAGATCTTTACAAAAGTAGATTGCCCCATCTGCCTTCCACGGAGCAGCGGGTGGGTTTGAACCGCCAACCTTCAAGGCAGCAGTCAAATGATTTAGGCCCTGAGCCACCAGACCTCCTTCGGGCTGTAATTGGGGAAAGGGAACCAAAGGCCCGCGTCGTGATCGGGGCCCCGCAATGCGTGCCTCTCAGCACGCTCTCCCGCCCTGCAGTCCAGAGAGCGGAGCCTCCCGGGGCCCATTTCTGAATAAGAAATTATCATTGTTCGGGCCTCGAGGACAGGTAATTCAAATACGGGACGCCGAGGCAAAGGAGGCGCGGCCTGCCCGGGCCACACAGGGGCACCGGGATTCGGGCCAGCGGTCTACTGCCCCGAACACATTCGCGACAATAGCAGCGGCCCTCGGGGGGCGGGAACGGAAATTGGGGCGGCGCATGCTGATGGCGTCACGACGGCGCGGCCGGCTTGCTCTGGGGTAGAGGGCATACGCCTCGGCTGGCCGCTCTCTGCTGGGGGTCCCGGACACGGTGCTGTGGTTCAGTTGTCCGCGCCACCGCAGCCTCAGCCTTGTGTCCGAGTGGCTCGCGGTCACTGCCACAAGTCACAGGCCCTTGGATTTCAAGGCGAGTCCTCTGATCTCGCTCGCAGACACCCCCTGCCCCCATCGGTCGGCCGGCTCAGCCACCATCGTCACCCTCCCGGAGTGACTGATGGGGCCTGCTCGGCCGACCGGCTGCCCTACGCTGGCCACTGTCACCCTCCTGCCGCACCAGCTTGGGGGGACACTCCCTGCCCCTACCCGAAACCAGGCTGGGTTTCCCCGCGGTCACTGTCTCACCCCTAGACCGTTGCCTAGGCTGTTCCCTCTCTCTGGAACACTGCGCCCCACTCTCCAAGTTTACCCTGTAATTCGCACTGCCCCTCGGGCCCTGCCTGACCCACACGCGATGGGAGATGTACCTTTCACCTCCGTTAGCCTCCTGTGTCTTCAGATCCAAGCTCCCAGGAGGCAGATTCCGAACCTGTGGCCAAGTCTGGGAGCCTCTGGACCAGGGCTAAAATGAAGGGAAGGTTGCCTTTTCCTCCTCTGTATGGATCCCTAGGAGTCCTGGTGGCACAGTACCTGACGCAGTTGACTGCTAACCACAAGGTTGGCAGTTCAAACCCACGAGCTGCTCTGTGGAAGGAAGATGAGACAATCTACTTCTATAAAGATGTATAGCCTCTGAAACCCAAAGGGGGATGCTATGTGTCTTGGTTCCCTAGTGCCTCTCTGACAGGAATATACCACCAATGGGATGGCTTTAACAAACAGGAGTTTATTCTCTTGTTTTAGAGGCTTTAAGTCCAAGTTCAAAGTGCCAGCTCTAGGGACTGGGTGAAAGCCCCTCCATCTTGGGCCTCAGCTCTGCCCTTGCTCCTGGCCCACTGCAGCTGGAGGCCTCTCTTCACTCTGACAGCTGCTGGCTGCTGAGGCTGACAGGCCTTAGGTCAACAAGTGAAAAGGCACAGTCCTCATATCACCAAACCACACAGCAGGCCATTGATTGAAGTCCATTAAGAGTCCCAAGATTGGCAGATAACATGGCAGGCTGCTGAACAATGACTTGACTACATGCAGGGTCCAAGGATTCCAAAAGCTACAGACCATTCCCAAAGCTGCCTATTATACCGGCAGCAGGACCACATCTGTAAAGTGGGACCACATCCGTAATGCAGCCGCCCACCCGCTCACGGCAGATCCCACCATGGAGCTGATCACCAGTCTCATCACGGGGAATGACTACATCCAGCTGCCCAGCCACTCGCAACCAGGCCCAGCCAAATTGGCACATAACATTAACTACCACAGTGTGAGTCCGAATCAACTTGATGGCAGTGAGTTTGGGTTTGGTTTGGTTTTCCTCCCCCTATATCTGTCCCAGGGAGCTCTGGTAGCATAGTGGCTAAGACACTTGCCCGCTAACCAGACGGCTGGCGGTTCAAACCCACCAGCCACTCCTCGGAAGGAAGATGGGGCAGTCTACTTCCGTAGTGATACTGCCTCGGAAACCCAAGGAGGGATCGCTATGAGTCGGGTCCGACTCGACGGCACATAACAACAACAACATATCTGTCCCACGGAGCTCTGGTGGCATAGAACCTAAGGCACTTGACTGCTAACCAAAAGGCTGGCGGTTTAAACCCACCAGCCACTCCTTCAAAGGAAGGTTGGGCAATCTATTTCTGTAGTGATACCACCTCAGAAATCCACGAGGGGGTTACTGTGAGATGGGTTCGACTTGACGGCAGTGAGGGTTTTTTTTTTTTTTTGGTTTATATCTGTGCCAAGGAGCTCTGGTGGCATAGTGCCTGTTCTGGCTCCCTAGTGCCGCTCTGACAGAAATATACCAGCAATGGGGTGGCCTAAACAAACAGGAGTTTATTCTCTTACAGTTCAGGAGGCTAGAAGTCTGAGTTCAAAGGGCCAGGTTCTAGGGGCTGGGTGAAAGCCGCTCAACCCTGGGCTTCAGCTCTGCCTCTTGCTCCTGGCCCACTGGAGCTAGAGGCCTCTCTCCACTCAGGCAGCTGCTGGCTGCTGAGGCTGACAAGCCCAAGGTTGACATAGAATAGCACAGTCCCAATGTTACCAAACCACACGGCAGGCCTTTAATTCAAGTCCATTGTAAGTCCTAAGGTCGGCAGAGCATGGCAGGCTGCTGAACGATAACATAGCTACATGCAGGGTCCAAGCGTGCCACGAGCTGGAGACCATTCCCAAGGGTTCTTATATCCAGGAAGCAGACCACATCCCAAAGGCAGCTACTCAGCTGCTTGTGGTAGATCCCACCATGGAGCTGATTGCCAGTCTCATCGTGGAGAATAACTACCACCAGCTGCCCAGCCACTCAACCAGGCCCAGCCAAGGTGACATATAAATTTAACTACCACAGTGCCTAAGGCATTTGACTGCTAACCAGAAGGTTGGTAGTTCAAACCCACGAGCCACTCCGCAGAAGGAAGCATGCCCACTCAACTTTTGTAAGTTTTACTGCCTCAGAAACCCAAAAAGAGTTGCTGTGAGTCAGAAACAACTCAATGGCAGTGAATTTGTCTTTTTTTTTTTTTTTTTTCTTTATCTGTCCCATTGAGTTTCCGAGGCAGTAAATCTTTACAGAAGTAGATTGCCCCATCTTCCTTGGATGAGGCATTGACTGCTAACCAAAAGGTTGGCAAACTACTTCCGTAAAGATTTACCACCTCGGAAACCCAATGGGGGTTGTGATGAGTTGGAATTGGCTTGATGGCAGCAAGTTCTTTCCGTGGACTGGCTGGTGGGTTTGAACCGCCAACCTTCTGCTTAGCAATCAAATGCCTTAGACACTGTGCTATCAGAGCTCCTTTTTATATCTGTCCCAGTGTCATCAGTCCCAGCTGTGGGAAGAGAAGCAGAGCCAGGGTAAGGGGGCTGACTGGGAGGGTTTAGCCAGCCTCTCCACTTTTACCGCTCCAGCATCGCCAGTTCGGTCCAGCTACCTGTTGCTGCCCCCAGTCTCCTGTAAGATACTGTGGGCTTCTTACATCTCCTTGGAGGAGAAAATCCTGAGGCGGAGGGGACATCTCTAAGTTCACGTAGGGGGCGAGGGAAGTTTAGTAGCAACCTAGGAGGAGGCGGAAGGGCTGGGGACTGTCCCTGCAGAGGGCAGCAGCGAGCACAGGCTTTGACAACACTGCGGCCTCCTGGCTGAGCCCCTCTTCCTCTTAACCAAATAGGAGCCCTGGGGCAGGACCCAGGACCTGAGACTTAGGGAGGCTCAGGCCTGGCCAGCTCCACTCTGTCCTCTGAGTGAGGAGGCAGACCCGGAGCAAAGAAGGGTGCTCAAGAGACTAGCTCGGGGGTGGGGGTGGCAGCAAGGGGCATCAGCTATGTCCTTAAAAACCACCCGGCAGGGAGGGACAAGGCAGAGTTGGAAGGTCTGCCTGGCTACCACTGCTAACTACTTAGAAAGGGATCAGTGCAGGAGACCCCGGCTAGAGGGGAGAGAAATGTGGAACAAAACTCAAACTCATCAAAAAAAAAAAAAAAAAAAAAAGACAGACCAGGCTTACTGGTCTGATAGGGCCTGGTGAGACCCCCTGAGACTGTGGCCCTAGTCACCCTTCTGGCCGGGAATGGAGCTCCCTCCCATGTCTTCCAGCAAAACAATAGATAGGCTTACAAAGTGAACATTTACATCAGGTACATAGAGTCCTTAGAAACGGGAGGACAGAAGGGCAGTGTTGGCTCAGGAGCAGGAACACACGGGAAAGGGCGAGAGGGAAGAGGTAACCACAGGAAGGAAGTGGAAAGAGAGGTGTTACACTGTGGAGACTGCAGTCAATGCCCTGAAAGAGTGTGGATGAACTGCTGTGTGGAAGATGAATTTGCTCCGTAAACTTCCACCCAAATCAAAATGAAAAGGATGGAGGGTCTGCGGCTATGGCCCTCGGTGGTCTCCACGCGCAGCCCTGCTTGCTTCCTGGTCCAGCGGGAAGCTGAGTGTCCCACTAACGAGTCCACGCCTGATGGACGCCGACAGCCAGGCCGGAGCTAGGCGACCAGGGCGCGGGCAGGAGGCGGGTGGGCGAGGGCCCTGAGGATGGGCATGGACTGGCCAGAAGGGAATGGGGTCCCAGACAGAGGAAAGGGAAGAGGAAGTGGGAACCGGAGGGCCGGCCTGCAGACTGTATGCTGGAGGCCCACGCCTGCGTCCGACCCAAGGCCAGCTCCGCACCCCGGCTTCGCCATGGCCGCCCTTCGGCCCCGCTGCCTGGTCCCACCGGCTGGCACCCCTCCCTCTCATCCTCAGGACCGAGTCAGCCTGGTTACAGCCTGGAACCCCAAGCCCAGCTCTGGCCCGGACGCCGCGGCCCGCGCCCGCGCCCACGAGGCGTCCGGCGCCCGTGACAATCGAGCAGCCAAAGCAGATTAGCCGGGTGCTAATCCCCCTAATGGCTTCGGGATCCGCGGCGCGGGCCGCTAAACCGGCTTCCTGAGCCCGCGGCTCGGCCCCGCCGCGCCGATGCTATCAGGCCGCGGGCCGGCGCGCTAATCCCCGGCGCTCGCCTCGCCCGGCCGCCCGAGATCGGCCGATTGTCGTTTGATTGTGGACGCTCTCGAAGGCCCCTTTGTGCACCGGCTCCAAATCCCCTAATTCTGTGATAAAGGCGGCATTAGCGACACTGAAAGGCCCGGGATGAAAGAAAGCAATCAGGG
>NW_006922089.1:1804909-1806161 GCF_000298275.1 Orycteropus afer afer | reverse complement strand
GACTGTACCCCTGTGGCCCTTCGTCCTCCCACAGCCCCTCTCTCTTGCCACTGCCCAGCTTTGGAAGCAGCCCGGGAAATGGCAGTGATGGCCGCGGGCCTCTGCGGTTGTCTCTGGAGGTGTGCATAAGGGGAGAAGGGCTGGCTAAGAGTAGTGGGGTGACCAGGGAAGGCCTCTCTGCAGAAGCGAGAATGGGAACTGAAGGGTCACAGGCTTAGGAGGAAAGGACCAGAGAGCCCCCAGGCCGGGGAATGAGGGCCGAGGCCAGAGGCAGGGGACTGGGTGCCTTGCAGGAACTGTCCTGGGGCCAGGGCAGCCAGCGGCGGGGAGAGGCCAGACTTGGCACATGCAGGGGCCCTGGAGGACCGCAGAGCAGCCTTACTCCTGATCCCGAGAAGAACGCACTACTTTGCAGTGTTTGACGCAATACACCTGCCTCAGGAGCATCCTGGCTTCTCCGGAGGCTCACTTGGGGACGTGGGGTTTGGAGAGAAACGCACTATGCAGGATTAGAAAGCCGTTGGCTGGGCCCAGAGGGGAGACCTCTGCAGCTGGCGCTGTATTGGTGACAGGGCAGAGATGTGGGCGATCCCATCCAGAGTCGGAGATTGAATGAGAGCGGCTTGGAACGAAGCGTGAAGAGGAAGTACCCAAAATGCTTTGCAGCTTTAAGGCTTGGGCCGCAGTGCAGATAGGTAAGCTCGGAAAGGTGCCCAGGCAGGTACGGGCCCATCTACTTGAGTAGATGGAAATGCATTCGCCAAGGCAGAAGGCTGCCCGGGTATGCCCATAACCAGGGGGCAGGTGAAAGGGCTGAGCATGTCCAGTGGGGCCCAGTGCACAGGTGTCCTGTGATGGGGGGGTGGAAGCCGCTGGGGCGCTCCGTCCCGGCGCCTTTTAAGGAGTGATGCCCCCAACCCCCACCCCTTGCTGTATGGACGTTGGCTGCTGAAGGCTCACGTTGTCGTTGTGAGGTGCCAACCCGTGGAGTTGGCCCCACAGCAACCCTATATACAACAGAACGAAACGCTGCCAGGTCCTGCCCCAGTCTCACAATCCCTCCTAGACCTGAGCCCATTGTTGCAGCCACTCTGTCATCCATCTCGTTAAGGGCCTTCCCCTTTTCACTGACCCTCCACTTTGTTGTTGCTGTTGTTGTTACGTGCCATGGAGTCAGACCTGACTCATAGCGACCCCTCCTTCAGTCTCCGAGGCAGTATCATTACGGAAGTAGATTGCCCAACCTTCCTTC
>NW_006922089.1:1802007-1803584 GCF_000298275.1 Orycteropus afer afer | reverse complement strand
TGACTTATTTCACTCAGCATAACGTCCTCCAAGTTCATCCACGTCCTGCAGTGTTCTGCAATTCTACATTCTTCTTCAGTGTTGCATAGTATTCCATTGTGTGTACGTACCATAGTTTGGTTATCCATTCTTCTGTTGATGGGCACCTAGGTTGTTTCCATCTCTTTGCCATTGTAAATAGTGCTGTGATGAACATGGCTGTGCTCTCATTTCTGGCCTCTCACTTCTTTTCTTTCCTGAGGTCTTGAAAAGAGAAAATGACAGGCTCAGATAGATTAATCAACAATTTCAAGCAGAAAGTGAGTGTAACAGGCCACCTTGCCATGTGTAAAGAGAGCCTTGTCTCCTCAGCTGGAGGGACTACACAAAAGTGAAGCTCAAGCATTGGACTGAGGGTGATGGTGGCAGAACTCGGGACAAGACTGAGTCCTCAGCCCAGACAAGTCTCTTACATCAAAGTAAGGGCACTGATGCTGGAGTGAGACCCAGAAACATGGAGCCTGAACATCTGGGCAGATGCCCCACAGTACTTTAAGTACCAGCACCTCGAAGCCCTCTGGGCCTGCAGAAGTGGCCTGCTCCCCAGTGTGAAAGATGGTGCTCAAATAACTTCTTTCAGGAGGATCAGCACAAGGCCGGTCCCTACGAGGTAGAGGTGAAAGATGGCCCAAACTACCGTGCCCCTCCATCATTTCTGACATCAACTCCACCTCCTCCCCTCAATAATCTCACTCCCTTCTTAGGGTTCTGTAGTTCACTGTAATGTCTCAAAGAACTCACAAACTCCCAAGGAAACAGCTCACGTAGTGGTGGTGGAGGCTGGGAGGCTGACAGACTGGGAAGTCCCGGGGTATATGGGTCAGTCTGGGCGATTCTCCCCATTTGCATGGTTGCAGGAGTTGGTGAACCCAAATCGATGGGTCAGATGATGGCTGCTGTCAAGTCCCAGAGTGAGATGATGACGAACCACACGCAGGACTGGAGCAAGAGAGCGGACTTTCCCAGAACATTGCTCCATGTACCCTTAAGGGAGCTAAGGGTGGTGACTTGAGTCTCACCCTCCAGCAAGGTGGGACTCAAGATGTATCCCACCCTAATTCTGCCTCATCAACGCAACAGAGAACTCACCCCACAATGGGACCATTACCACAAGCATAGAGGCTGGGATTTATAATACATCACAAAATGGAGGCCAATGGCTAGAAGGGCCATATTCAGCAACTCGCTGCTCTGCAGACGGATAACCCCACATCGCAGGAAATCTATACACAGGTCTCAAATGAAGCAGGTGGGTCTGCTCCCACCTCCCTACTGGCCACTGCGCCCCAAGGTAGGATGCTGTTTCACCATGGACCAACTGAGGAAGTCCTGTCCCTGTCAAGGGAAGGGTAGAGATTATGTGTAAGAGGATGCAGGACTGGCTAATGGGTGTTGGCAGGGGCCAGGAGAGTGGGCCTGGGAGGAGTCCTGAGACTGATGGATCAAGGGGTGTAGACCGCAAAGATGTATAAGGAAGAGCTGGTCAACCCAGAGGCCTTCTCTTATGACACAAGAGACATTGGCCAGGGCCCCAGGAG
>NW_006922089.1:1770310-1775665 GCF_000298275.1 Orycteropus afer afer | reverse complement strand
GTAGGAGATCCTGCATTAAGTGGGAGAACAAGGTGGAACAAAACTCAAAACCATTGGGGGAAAAAAAAAAGGACTAGGTTTGCTGGTCTGATAGAGCCTGATGAACCACTGAGACTATGGCCCCTAGATGCCCTTTAAGTCTGGAATTGAATCCACTCCTGTGGCTTCCAGTCAAATAAAAGACAGGCATATGAGCTGAACATTTACAATAGGTAGATACACTCCTTGGAGAGATCAATCATGGGAGAATAGACGGGCTGTGTATGCACAGGGAGACAGCTTTGGGGGCAGGAGTGCATGGGAGGGAAGGACACAGGGAAGAGGTAACTGTGGGGAGGAAGTGGGAGGGGAGCTGTTGCATCTTGATAAATTGTAGTCAATGTCATGAGACAAAGTGAGCTGCTGCAGGGAAAGTGAATTTGCTCTGTAAATTTTCACCCAAATCACAATAAAAAAAAAAAAGCATGAACTTAATATATACATATTAATTTATTTATTTAAAAAACAAACAAACAAACAAAAAAAAACCACACTCATATAGCCCCATTGACATAACAAAGAAAACTATGTTCCCAAAGCAGGTTACATCCACAGGTATGGGAGCAGCACTCCAACAAATATTTTGGGGGAACACAATCCAATCCATAACACCTGGGTACTCTGGGCTGCTCATACCAGTAAACATGGGGAGTCCCACCCCAGCAGGACCACCTGACCCATAGCATCCCAAGGGCCAGGGCTGCTGCTACACACTAGGGACAGGGAGGAATATGTTTGGTATTTCATGGTGTTTCCTTCCACAATTGTCAGTGTAAGTGGGCAATTAAGTACAGTCACCATGGCCAGAAAGATAGTTACCTGTGTTTTATTGACTATGCAAAGGCATCCAACTGTGGGGATAACAAATTATGGATAACGTTGCCAAGAATGGGAATTCCAGAACACTTAATTGTGCTCATGAGGAACCTGTACACAGACTAAGGGGCTTTTGCTCCAATAAAAAAGGGAAAACTGAGTGGTTTAAAATCAGGAAGGTTGTATATCAAGGTTGCATCCTTTCGCCTCTATTATTCAATCTGCATGCTGAGCAAAGAATCTGAGAAAATGGACTGTATGAAGAAAAATGTAGCATCAGGATTGGAGGAAGACTCGTGAACAACTTGTGATATGCAGAGGACACAGCCTTGTTTGCTGAAAGTGAAGATGACTTGAAGCACTTACTGATGAAGATCAAAGACTACAGTCTTCAGTATGGATTATACCTCAGCATAAAGATAATGAAAATCCTCACAACTGGACCAATAAGCAACATCATGATAAACAAAGAGAAGACTGAAATTGTCAAGGATTTCATTTTACTTGGATCCACAATCAATGTCCATGGAAGCAGCAGTCAAGAAATCAAAGGACGTATTGCTCTAGGAAGATCTGCAGCTGAAGAACTCTTTAAAGTGCTAAAAAGCATAGATATCTCTTTGAAGACTAAGGTGCACCTGACCCAAACCATGGTATTGTCAATCGCTTCATACGCACGTGAAAGCTGGACAATGAATAAGGATGGCCAAAGAAGAATTGATGCATTTTAATTATGGTGTGGATGAAGGATATGGACTATTCCATGGGCTGTCTGAAGAACAAACAAATCTGTCTTGAAAGAAGTACAACCAGGATGCTCTTTAGAAGTGAGGACGGTGAGATTTCATCTCACATTCTCTAGACATTGTTTTGGTTCTCTTGTGATGCTGTAACAGAAATACCACAGATGGGTGGCTTTAACAAACAGGAGTTTATTCTCTTACAGTTTGGGAGGCTAGAAGTCTGAGTTCAGAGTGCCAGCTCTAGAGGCTGGGTGAAAGCCCCTCAACCTTGGGCTCCAGCTCTGCCTCTTGCTCCTGGCCCACTGAAGCTGGAGGCTTCTCTTCATTCAGGCAGCTGCTGGCTGCTGAGGCTGACAAACCCAAGATCGACAAATAAAATGACACAGTCCCAAGATTACCAAACAGCATGGCAGGCCAGTAGTTCAAGTCCAAAGACAGTCCCAAGATCAGCAGACAACATGGAAGGCTGCTGAATGAAGACTGGGCTACATGCAGGGTATAAGCATGCCAGAAAGCTCAGAGACCTTTCTCAAAGCTGTTTCCTTGAGAGATCCAAGGGATCTACCGACTCAGGACCATGGTATTGGGAGACACCAAACTCAACTGGCACAACAAAATACATAAAGTCTTGTTCCTCATCCTACATTGGTGAGTAGTGACTGGGGTCTTAAAAGCTTCCAAGTGGCCATCTAAGATGCAGCTAATGGTCTCCTATCGTCAGAAGCAAAGAAGGGTTCAAACTAACAAGGGCATTTGGAAGCAATCAGCCCTAGGACACAAGGGCCCTCAAGACCAGAAGAACTAGATGGTGCCCGGCCACCAATGCCAATTACGCAAGAAATAATCAAATCTGGAGATCCTGGATAGAGTGGGGGGAAAAAACGTGGAACAAAATCCAAAAACTCAGTAATGATCAGAATTACTGGTCAGATGGAGTCTGGTGAGACCCCCCAGTACTATGGTCCTGGGATACATTCTGGGCCTGGAATAAAGCTCACTCACAGGGGCTGGCTCTCAGCCCAATAGGAAACAAGATGTACCCGCAGACCACTCAACCCAGGGTGACGCACCCACATACTCTATGGAAATGCATCCCTTGGAGCAATCAATCTTGGGGCACCAGAGTGGCAACATTCACACAGAGGAAATGCAGGACAAACAGGAGTGCATAACTATGAGGAGCACAGGGGGAGGGTTACTGGGCAGGGAGGGGCAGGAGCCTGGGTTAGGGTTGGGCATGGTAAATGGGGAGTGAAACTAAATGTACACGTGATGTTGAACATAAAACAAACTCTTAAAATAAAAAATTAATAAATTAATAAAATTAAAAAAAAAAACTAAAAAAAAAAAAGAAACCAAATGTACATGAAATGTTGAATGTGAAACAAATTCTACTCTGTAAATTTCCATCTAAAGCACAATTTTAAAAAAAAATCGTAAAAAAAGAAGCTGTCTCCTTATCTACGGGAAGCAGACCACACCCCTAAGGCAGCTGCTCAGCAGGTAGATTCCACCATGGAGGTGATGACCAGGCTCATCACGGGGACTCACTCCATCCAGCTGCCCAGCCACTCGCCAGGCCCAGCCACGTTGACACACAACTTAATTAACCACAGACATGTTACCAGGAGGGAGCAGTCCCTGGAGAGGGATATCATGCTTGATAAAGTAGAGGGTCAGTGAAAAAGAGGAAGATCTGCCATAAGATGGATTAACACAACGGCTGCAACAATGGGCTCAAACATAGCAACAGTTGTGAGGATGGGGCAGGACAAGGCAGTGTTGCGTCCTGCTGTACGTAGGGTCACTGTGAGTTGGAACCAACTCAACAGCACCCAACAACAACCACAGCAACACAGCCTGGTAAGGGGCCCAGAGCCCTCAGGATGGAGCCTTTGGGCCGGCCCATTAGGAAAGCCACCTGGAACCTCAGGAGAGCTAGTGGGAGAACGTGAAGATGGAAGAGGAAGAGGAGGAGGAGGGAGATTCTAAGTTACAGCCCTCGAGCTACAGAAAGAAGACTGGGCAATCTACTTCTGTAAAGATTTACTGCCTTGGAAACCCAAAGGTGGTCACCATGAGTTGGAATCTACTCAATGGCAGTGAGTTGAGTTTGGTTTGGAACCTTCCATGTGTCCGTTTTCCCAGAAACCATCTCAGAAGCTGGTCTGGATGGACCAGTGATGGGTAAGTATGGAGGTGAGCAAGGTGGGGGGGCCGGGACCATGTTGCTGGCCCACTAAGAGCCCCTTTCCTGGTGAATGCCCATCGGTGTCTGCTGATGACTGGCAGCAGACCCCCCTTGCCACTCTGATGGAGCCACCTCTCGGGGGAGGCTCTGCACCAACCTTGGCTGACATCGGCACTGACCCACCCTCACCCCAGGGGGCCCTAGACTCCTTTGGGTTAGTGGAGAGCCAGCTGCCCCCTCAGCACACTCCCCGACCCCTAGAGTGCTCCTCAGGGAGGCCTGGAGTAAGAATCCCTTTCTCAGGTCAATTCCAGGGAGGGAAATAAGAGAGGTGAGTGAGTGTAACTTACTGCGGTCACAAGTGGACAAGTCTATACTCTCCCCTTCAATGCAGTGGCCTTAGGGCTGGAGGATGGTGTGGGAGAAGAGAAACTTCACTGTTGACTGAGTGGACCTTGGACCAGGCCTTGTGACCACTGGAGTGCCTGCTGTTTCAATGAAGACCCTTCTTATGTTCCTCCTGAGGTTTTAACTAAAGGTGGTAAAGGCTTTGTATCCAGACCATGGTTTCCTGTCAGCACCCTGGACTTGATCTTTGTCCCAACCCATTTCTATTCTTCTTCTTCTTTTTCAAAATTGTGATTTGGGTGAAAGTTTACAGAGCCAATTCATTTTCCATACAACAGTTCACACATATACTTTGTTTCATGACATTGATTGCAATCCCACTTCCTCCCTGTGGCTACCTGTCCCAATCCATTTCTTAATTAAAGAATCACTTGCCTATGGAATGAGTGGCTGATTGCCTCCATGAACAACTGCCTCCTTTGACACGAGACCAGAAGAACCACATGGTGCCCAGCTACAATCACTGCATATTTTGATCTAAGAATCCATAGAAGAATCTTGATCAAAAGGGGGGAAATGCAGAATTTCAAATGCTCATAGACTCTACATTTTCTGGAGTTGTTGGGGCTGGGTGAACTGTTGAAACCATTGCCCTGAGATAATCTTTAAACCTTAAACCAAAAATAACCCCTGACGTCATCTATAACTGAACAACACTTTAGCTTAACCAGTTAAAAAGGTCTGCTTTAAGTATCAGGCTCTTTATAAAAACTATCTGTATGGGATCGAATTGACAAAACAACTCCAAAGATTAGATAGGAACTTTAGGGGCAGGGAGTTTATGTTAAATGATGGAGGAACAACCCAGAAAATGAAGGTGAAAATGGTTGCACAACTCAAGGAATGTCATCTGTGTCACTAAATGGTACATGAAAGAAGTGTTGAATTGGTGTATGTTTTGCTGTGTATGTTCTCAACAAAAATAAATAAATAGAATTTAAAGAATCAAAAAAAGAAAAAAGAAAGAAAAGAAAAGTGAGAGAGAGAACTGTTTGCCACCTGGAGAGGCTGGGAATGAGAAATGATGTTTCTTTCAAACCCAGAAAGCCCCGGCTCCTTTCTATGATTACTTTAATGTGAAGTAAAATGCTCTGAGGGGTACAAATGGTTTGTGCTTGACTGCTAACCTAAAAGTTGTTGGTTTCAATCCACGCAGCA
>NW_006922089.1:1763813-1769600 GCF_000298275.1 Orycteropus afer afer | reverse complement strand
CATATACGGTGAACATTTACATCAGGTACATATGATCCTTAGAACAATAAATTGTGGGAGAACAGAAGGGCAGTGTTTGCACAGGGAGATAGTTCAGAGGGCAGGAATGCATAGGAAAGAGGAGGCAGCAACCTCCTTTGACCTCCTCCAATGTGACGAGGGGGAAACACAATCGCCAACTGCAGCCCAAGGCTGAGTCCTATGAAGCGAGACATGCCGCCGTCCTCCCGCCCTTCTACCAACTATGCCCTCCCATGGCACTCAGTACTTCTCTACTGGGTTTGATCATTCATTGCAATGGACACACAGAACTCACAGACAATACTCACAGTTACGGGGTTTATAAGGGAAGCAACAGATTAGAATTCAAGTTCAGGATCGTGCTCAGGACACAATTCTTTGATCAGGACAGTCTCCACTGTGCTGTACTCTCAGGCATGACTCTCTGGCTCTTGTCATCTCACCTGTCCTCTGCCCTGCTCAGGCCAGTGTTACAAGGCTCTTTTAGCTCTGCTGATAGGTGCCCCTAGGTGCACCCCACTCCATCAGCAAGCTTCCTGCCCAAGGGCACTCCCTCCGTGGGCCAGAAAGCCTGCTGCTTGTGCCTCTTGGTTCTGCTGCTACCATCTCTCTGCTGATGGTCTCTGCCAGTCATCTCTGCTGGTCTCTCTACCAAGGAGGTCCAGAGTAGGGATCTCAGGTCCAAGGACACAGTCCACTCCACCTCCAGCTCTTCAGTCTTGATGGTAGTGAGGTCATTTTAAGCCTAGTGAGATGGCAAAACTGACCAATGCCCAAATTAGAGTTCCATACACCTCATTTTCATGGCTCTACCCCCACAAGGGTGCCATGTACCTTATTCACATTATTAGCAAGCTCTCCAATCCTGTAGTGGGCCATAAGCACCTTACATTTGCATAGTTCCACCCGGTGATCTGGTGGGCGTCACAAAGACCATGGCTAGGAGACCCTACCAAATAATTCCCGCCTCCAGCTCTATGCAGTTCCTTCCTCTTTGTTGTGATAATGTTGCATGGTATGTTGTACCACTGTGTGTTTATCTGTTTAGTAGGTGATGGGCATTAGGCTGTTTTCAAGCTCGGGACATTATTAATAGACCTGCTCTAAGTGTTTTATACAGCTTTTCATGTGAACATGGGTCTTCACTTCTCTAGGGTACAAACTCTGGTTCATGGTGCAAATGTATGTAAGACTCTATAAGCTAATTTCTTTCTAACAATTCTTTTTTTTTTTGGTTGTTGGATTTTTCTTTCTTTTTTTTTTTTATTGTGATTTATGTGAAAGTTGACAGAGCAAATTCATTTTCCATACAACAGTTCATACACATTGTTTCATGGCATTGACTGGAATTCCCCACAATGTAACAGCTCTCTTCCCACCTCCTCCCTGTAGTTACCTCTTCCCTGTGTCCTTTTTTCCTGTGCATTCCCAGCCCCTGAGCTGTCTCCCTGCACAAACACTACCCTTCTGTTCAGCCATGATTGATCGCTCCAAGGAGTATCTATCTGATGTAAATGTTCACCCTATAGGTCTGTCTGTTGCTTGGCTGGAAGCCATGGGAGTGAGTTCAATTCCAGGCCTGAAAGCTGACACAGACCATGGTCTCGGAGGGTTCACCAGTCTCTGTCAGATCAGTAAGAGCCTGGTCTTTTTTTTTTTCACGATTTTGAGTTTTGTTCTACATTTTTATCCCACTCTATGCAGGCCCTTCTGCACTGATCCCTTCCTGAGTGGTTGACAGTGATAGCTGGGCACCATCAAGTTCTTCTGGTCTCAAGGTCATGTAGGCTGAGGTATGCACGGTCTACTAGTCCTTTGGACTGATTGTTTCCATGCATCTTTGGTTTTCTTCATTCTTCTTTGCTCTAGATGAGAAGAGACCCATCAGTGCATCTGGATCTCCCCGTTCATTCTTGAGTGCAGTTCTCTCTTCCCATCGTAGGCGACGGGAAGCAGCCAGGCAGCTCTTCAACATCCTGCCTAGAAACGGCCTCAGCTGGATCATCTCATGCGCTGGATACATTTTCCATCTCCCATTCCACAAGTGAGTGTTGTGAAACTTTTTGCCACTACATAACAAGGATCTCCTTTCCTCCGTCTTCCAATTACAGCGTCCCCACTTTCCATTAAGTTCTGTCAGCTTGGGCAACCCCCTTCCAGATCCCTCCACTGCCCGATCCCAAAGCCACTACCATGGGGTTTAGGTTTTTTAGTGGTAGCACCCCACTTCCAGTACCCAAACCTGCTTTATTTATCAGTAGCTGAATGGCAAACTTCCTCAAATTTCATCCTGTAGAAATATCCAAAGCATCTGTTGTTATTATGCCTCATAGGTGAGGAGGTTGACTGGGTGTAGCTAGGGGACTCTCGTTTTGGTCTCATGTGATTGCAGTCAGATGGTGGCTGGGCTGGAGTCATTGCGAAGGTGTTCCCACTCATTTGTAGGTGCCTGATGCTAGCTGTTGGCTGGTCCTCCGGTCGGGGCTGGTGCTTAGAACATCTGTGCACGTCCCCTCCTCATGGCTGCTTGTGCTTCCTCACAGCATGGTGGCTGGGTTCCAAGGGCAGTATCCCGAGAGAGGGTTAGCCAGCTGTCTGATGTATGAGCAGGCTCCGGAATCTCCCTGTGCCTCTTATGCCGTGTCCTATTGGTTAGAAGCAAATCATTAAGGCAATGTTCAAGTAGGAGGGAATTAGACCCCACCTCTGGGTAAGGCACTTGGCTGCTAACCAGGGCAAATACTGCCCTTCTGGTCTCCCATGATTGATCATTCCAAGCAGTGTATCAGAAGGTCAGTGGTTCAAACCCACCAGCCACTCTGTGGGAGGAAGATGGGGCAATCGACTTCCATAAAGATTTCCAGCCTCGGAAACCCATTGGGGGATTGCTATGAATCAGAATCAACTTGATGGCAATGAGTTTGTATTTTTTGATCTCGAATGTCACAGAATTTGCTGACATGCTTGAGAACCACCACCGCAGGCTATTTGCCAAAGTGGAATGGTGAGGAGGTGGGACATATGCAGAGCTGAACAGTTGGAGAGACAGTTATTTGATGAGGTAGGCCGGTAGGTAGGTAGATCATCCATTTACCAAAGTTGGGAATACTAGGTAAGGAACAGAGGCTGGGAAGATGGTCTTCAGTTCATTGCTAACAGTGACCAGGAGATGTTTATTGGCCATCCAAATGGAAACATGGGGTTAGTTTCAGGAAATACAAGCTGGAGGAGAGGGAAGGGTCAGGCTGGCAGTATTGATTTGGAAGTGATTGTCACAGAGGCGACATCTAAAGCTCTGAGGTTGGAGGAGATCACCCAGGGTGAGATGGGGAGAGATGACGGATTGGCCAGGGCTGGGAGGAGGAGGGCCCAGCAGATGTCATGATGGTCCTGACCCTGACCAGCTGTCCCTGTCCTGGCAGAACTCCAACTTGAGTGGGTTGTTGTCCCTATCCATCTCCCTGATCTAACGGTGAGCATTGATCTAATTCCTGGGCATTGAAGTTGGTTTAGGTGTGTGTGTGTGCGAGATGTGGAACTATGAGGAGATCTGCTGGGAGAGGTCTCGATATGGGCATACACAGGAATACACAGGAAGAGGTGAAAGGTCTGGGGCCACAGCAGGCATCCTGCAACCATGAGGCAGGCTGGGAAAGGCAGGGCCATTTACAGAGTAGGTTGGCTCCATCACCAGATGTCAGATTCACAAGGCTCAGGCACCCTACATTGCTACCTCTATGTTGTTGTTGTTGTTAATATTTATTGTGATCTGGGTGAAAGTTTATAGAGCAAATCCATTTTCCACACCGCAGTTCATACACATTTTATGACACTGACTGCAATTCCCTACCATGTAACAGCTCTCTTCCCTGTGTCCTTCTTTCCTATGCATTCCTGCCCCCTGAGCTGTCTCCCTGTGCAAACACTACCCTTCTGTTCTTCCATGATTGAGCATTCTAAGGAGTGTATCTACCTGGTGTAAATGTTCACCTTGTAGGCCTATTGTTTGGCTGGAAGCCCTGGGAGTGAATTCTGTTCCAGACCTGAAGAGTAACTAGGGGCCATAGTCTCTCATCAGTCTGTATTAAGACCAGTAAACTTGGTCTTTTCTTTTCTTTTCTTTTTTTTTTTTAATGATTTTGAGTTTTTTTCCACATTGTTCTCCCACTCTATCCAGGATCTCCTGCATGATCTCCCTCCGAGTGATTGACAGTGGTAGCTGGGCACCATCTACTTCTTCTGGTCTCATGGTCATACAGGCCGAGGTTCACATGGCCCACTGGTCCCCTGGACTAATTGTTTCCACGCCTCTTTGGTTTTCTTCACTCTTCTTTGCTCCGGATGAGAAGAGACCTATTGTTGCATCTAGATGGCCGCCTGCAAGCTTTTAATGCTCCAGTTGCTACTTACCAAAGTAGGATGGAGAACCATGTTTTTGTGCAGTTATGTTCCATAGGGAACTCCTGTGACAGGAGTGGAACCAGCAGACTGTCACTTGCAGTACAAAGTCTTCTCAATGATGTCGGAGGGGAGGTAGCAAAGGAGCTCGAAGAAGGGCCAGCCAGCAAGGTGGGGACCCCGGAACTGTGACTGCTGCCATAGTCAGCTAAAGTTCATGGAGCCCCTCCCTTCACAACAGGGTTCTAAGCACCTAACAGATGGAGCCCTGAGACATTGCTTGAGTCAAGTTTCAGACTGGGAAAAGGAGGTACAGGAGGGTGACAGTAACACAACCAGGAATTCAAAGTTGGGTACAAGCCAAGCAGTCTGTTGCATGTGTCTGTGAGCCTCACAGTCTATTTCCTGACATCAGGAGAGGAGGATATTAACCAGAAAGCCGCGGGGAGCCTCGAGTGCCGCTAAATGAAGGATGAAAGCTCTTCACAGAATGTGGCAAAGTGAGGGCAGAATGAAGTCCGGAGATGGTATGGGCAGAGCAAGACTGGCCTGGGAGGCAGACCGGGCTGGAGAGAACTCAGAGACGCTGGCTTTAAGGGCAGGGGGGTCGTTGGGCCCTCGGTGGGGTGGAGGGTGGAACAGCGCAGTGTGAAGGAAACCAATCCAAACCAAACTCACTGCGGGGGAGTCGGACCCGACTCACAGCGACCCCTCCTTGGGTTTCCGAGGCAGTATCACTACGGAAGTAGATTGCCCAACCTTCCTTCCGAGGAGTGGCTGGTGGGTTTGAACCGTCAGCCTTCTGGTTAGCAGTCAAATGCCTTAAGGGCTACACCACCAGAAGGCTTTGTTGTGAAAGAAGGGGAATTAAATGTTTTTTTGGGGGGAGTGTCCTGGGCGATGTGGGGAAGCAGGAGAAGCAGCCCTGAAGGTTTCTCTGTCCCAGGGGAGAAGGCCCAGTACAGGACGCAGGGGTTGTAGGGTTGTGTGCAGACGCAGATTCCCGCAGATCTTTCATTTCATTCCTGGGTGGGAGGTTTGGGGCCAATATGTGGTCGCACTGCACATATTAACATATGAACTGCTACCCTCCCTGCTGTTGGCGACCAGGACTTGGGTGGCCCTTCCACTGCGCGCCTGAGTGAGCTTCTCCAGACTTGCTCGCCAGCCTCGGTGGGGCCCAGAGAGGACGAGGAGCTAGGCCTGGTTTTAGTGGTTACGGGAGGGAGCTGAACCAGGGGCTCTGGGGCCGGCTATCCCAGCTCCCGGGGCAGACTGAGGCCCCCAGAACAGCCCCTGGTTGGTCGCAAGGACGCACACCCAGCAGAGGCGCCTCCGGACGCCCCCTGCAGCCAGACCCCCCTGCAG
>NW_006922089.1:1753173-1763078 GCF_000298275.1 Orycteropus afer afer | reverse complement strand
ACGAGCAGCTGCAGGCCCTGGAAGCGCTCTTCGTGCAAAACCAGTACCCCGACGTGGGCACCCGGGAGCGCCTGGCCGGCCGCATCCGCCTGCGCGAGGAGCGCGTGGAGGTGGGTGGCCGCGCCGGCTGCGGGCGGCGTCCTCGCGGCCGTCTGCGTCTCCGCCCTTCGGTTCCTGAAGACGGCCGCAGCCTAGCGCGCTGCGCGAGCCGACACCCCAGGCCCCGCGCTGCCGAGGTTCCGGGGTGCAGGGGCCGGCGGGGAGCGGGCGCGGCGGGAGGGTTGCTGCTGGTGGAGGGGAGAGGAGGCGAGGCGAGTTTTCTTCCCCTTTGTGTCTTTCCCTGATGATAAAAGGAGAACTGGGCAGGCCCAGAAAGGCACCAAGTTCAGAAGAGACGTACTGGCCGCCGCAGGGTGGGGTTGGGAAATGGGTTCCGTGGAGCGGCCCGAGCCACAGTCCGCAGCCGAGGACTTGGGCGCGCAGCCACAGCCCGAGGCGGGCCCCCGCAGGCCTCGCCCGCCTGCCCCCGCGGCGGGAAGTCCCGGGGAGCGCAGGTCTCGGGGCGGGAACTGAGCACCCCCATCCCCGTCCGCAGGTCTGGTTCAAGAACCGCCGGGCCAAGTGGCGACACCAGAAGCGCGCGTCGGCGTCCTCCAGGCTCCTGCCCGGAGCCAAGAAGCTTCCCAAAGACAGCTGCTGATGGCCCTGCGAGCACCCCCTGGGTTTGGCCGCGTCCTTTGGGGCTGGCTCAGAGAGGACAGATTTACCAAAAAAAAAAAAAAAAAAGTGGGGGGGCTAGGGAAGGACGCCAGACTTCTCTGGCCCCCACAGCTTTCTGAGTCCTGGAGCCTATGGTCAGAGCAGCGCCCCTCAGCGGGAAAGGGGTGTCCCCTTGGTCCTGGGTGGGTTACCTGCTTCTGAGAGAGGAGGCCACGCCCAGCGCCTGGTACCTTCTTCCTTCCCCAGTGAAGGGCTTCCAAGGCTGGCAGGAGAGCGGGTCCCAGAGAGGAGGGCGCGGAGGGCGCGTGGAGCAGGCCAGCCCCCCTAAAGCCCCCGCAGGAGGCACTAACCCTGCCTCAGAAAAGGAGCCACCCCTATCAACATGGGCACCCGGAGTCTGCCCCCCGTGGAGTCTCCTTTCCCGGCTGGGAGTATTAGGTATGGACACGTCCCCTCTTCTGATCACAGCTGGCCGGGCCTGAACCACTCCCCGTGGCGCTGAGCCAGGGCACGTGCCGGTCCTAGTGTGTCCGGACCAGTAGATAGGGAGGTGGGATGGTGTCATCTCCAGAAGTCCCCTCCCTGGCCCCTTCGACCTGTGAGTGTCACACGGATAGAAATAAAGCAAGCACACTGGGAAAAACACAACCAGAGGACCAAGTTTGTCTTGGGGTACTCCATCAGCTTCCTTCCCAGGGAGAGCTGGCCTCAGAGGGGCTGATCCCACCTCGGACTTTCCCCCAGCTGGAAAGACTCCGTAGCCCATGGCCTGGCAACCTGGGCCAGTACTGGCCACTAGGTGGCGCTAACCTGCTTCCCGGGGAGAGGGCCTGCCTTAGTTTCCTCCCCTCCGGAGAGTTTCCATACTGTGATATTGGCCTCCCTTAGAGCAGTCTCTGCTAGCCCAGGGTGGGGGCGTTGAAGAGGGTGATCCAACTGGGGAGACTCCCATGGCTTCTGAAAATGCCGGTGTGCCCCTCCATCATCTTGGAGCCAGCGTGAAGGTTACTGTAGAAACAAGGTTCTGCTGTCCAAGTGGGCCACACAGTCCCAGGGCACCCAGCACTCCTTCCCTGGACTTGCAAACTTGCCCTATCTCTTCACAGGTACTGGGGGAATTGAGGGGGTGTTATCTGGCAAGGGAGCCCCTGGCAAAAAATTAAAGCACTCGGCTGCTAATCAAAAGGTTGGAGGCTTGAGTCCACCCTTGGTGCCTCTTGAGCAAAGCCTCGTGATGCCCTCAAGGAAACCTCCTGGAGCATGGTTGTACTTTGACACACGGGGGTCGCTGCGAGTCAGAATCAACTTGACAGCCACTGGTACTGGGTATCTGGCAAGAGATGAGGTCTGTCCATAAAGCGTGCAGAAACGAGGGCCTGCAAAATGGACATGGGGGTGATATCTCCTGACCTTCTGTAACTTCACGAGGCGGAGACAGAATCACTGTCAGCAGCCCAACACTTATTCCTATGAGACCAAACACGCCGCAACCCTTCAGTCTTTTACCAACTCTGACTCCAACCGTCCCTCTCTCAGCACTCACTACTTCTTTGCTGGGTTCCATAATTTGTTGAAGTGGACACACAGAACTCACAGACAATACTCACCCTATGGAGTTTATTAGGGAAGCAACAGGTTACAATTCAGGTTCAGGAACACTCTTAGGATACAGTTCTTCGATCAGGACAGTCTCTCCTCTGCTATGCCCTCAGGCTCACCTCTCTGGCCCCTGGCCTCTCAGCCTGGACTCTACACTGCTCAGGCAAGTGTTACAAAGCTTGTTTAGCTCTGCTGACAAGGAACTCTGGGGTCATAGAGCCTAAGGCATTTTGCCTGCTGACCAGAAGGTTGAAGGTTGAAACCCACCAGGAGCTCTGCAGAAGAAAGATGGGACAATCTCCTTCTGTAAAGATCTACTGCCTTGGAATTCCAGTGGGGTCGCTATGAATCAGAATTAACTCGATGGCAGTGAGTTTGTTTGTCTTCTTTTTTGGGGATAGATGCACGTAGGTACACCCATTCTGCCAGCAAGCATCCTGCCCACAGGCACTCAGCTTTCTCTTTCTGTGGGCCGGCAAGCCCACCACTCGGTCCTGTGTCTCTTGGTTCCTTGGCTGGTCGTTGCTGCCTGTCGTTTCTGCTAAGGAGGTCCCGCGCAGGGTTCTTGGGGCCACCTCCAGCTCCTCCCTCTTGTTGGCAGTGAGATTCCCCCTTCTGCCTCCAGGAGGGCTCACTTGAAGCCTGGCAAAATGACAAAACTAACCAATCCTCACATTGGGATTCCACACACCTTATTTGCGTGGTTCTATGGGAGCTCTGGTAGCATAGTGCCTAAGGCACTTGACTGCTAACCAGAAGGCTGGCGGTTCAAACCCACCAGCCACTCCTCGGAAGGAAGGTTGGGCAATCCTACTTCCGTAGTGATACTGCCTCGGAAACCCAAGGAGGGGTCGCTATGAGTCGGGCCGACTCGACGGCACATAACAACAACAACAACAACCTCCACAAGGGGGCCATGTACCTTATTGACATTACTTGACAAGCTACCCAATTTCTTCTATTCGTGAGTTTTGTTCCATATTGTTCTCCCACTCCATCCAGGATCTCCCACATAGATTGCCCTCTGAGTGGTTGACAGTGGTAGGGGAGCCATACTTCTGACCGTCACCAAGCTCTTCTCCCTGAACCCTGGCCTTGCCCTTCGAAGACTGCACTTGGACATCTTGGGACGTGTCTGTGTCCTGGACAGCATCCCTGAAGACTGAGCCATTTCCCTTTTCCCCCTGGGCTGAGTGGATATTGGTTCCTACGCAAGGCAGCCATGAGTCAGAGCTAGCCTGAGGTCTTCCTTCCAAGGACCAGCAGCTGGGTCACCTCCTGGCTTTTCTCCTTCCTCTCTAGCTGCCCCTTTGAAGACACCCTCCCACTTGGCCACGTACATGGGCATCCTTGAGCCTCAGTTCCAATCATCCCCCTGTCATCTCCGTTGTCCCCTTGGATTATCTCTTCTCCTCTCAAGACTATCCAAGTTCTTTGCCCATCTCCAGAAAACCACACTCACTGCCACCAAGTCAGTTCCAACTCATTGGGTTGGAACCCCATTGGGTTTCTTTATGGAAGCTGATCACCTCATATATCTTCTGTGGAGTGGCCGGTGGGTTCAAACCATCAACCTTTTGGTTAGCAGATAAATGCCTTAACCACAGTACACTACTAGAGTTCCCCTACACCTTTGCCCATAGAGTGATTAGGTTGTCTTTTTGTTGTCAAGTTGTTGAAGGTTTTGTATATGTGGCAGTTAAAGTTATGTGTCAGCTTGGCTGGGCCTGGTTCTGAGTGGCTGCACAGCTGGATGTAGGTACTCTCCATGATGAGTCTGCTCCATGGTGGAATCTACTAGAACAGCTGAGTGGCTGCCTTAGGGAGGTGGTCTGCTTCCAGTACATAAGGAGAAGCTTTGGGAATGGGCTGTAGCTTTTGGCACACTCGAACCCTGCATGTAGACGAGTCATTGTTCAACAGCTTGCCATGTTCTCAGCCGACCTTGGGACTCTTAATCGACTTGACTCAGTGGCCTGCCATGTGGTTTGGTAATATTAAGGATTGTGCCTTTTTGCTTGTCAGCCTTGGGTTTGTCAGCCTCAGCAGCCAGCAGCTGCCTCAGTGAAGAAAGCCTCCAGCTCCAGTGGGCCTGGAACAAGAGGCAGAGCCGAAGCCCAAGTTTGAGGGGCCTTCATCCAGCCCTTAGAGGTAGCACTTTGAACTTGGACTTCTAGCCTCCAAAACTGTAAGAGAATAAACTCCTGTTTGTTTGTTAAAGTCATCCATTTGTGGTTTTTCTCTTAGAGCGGCATCAGGTAGCCAAACAAATGTGTTTTCTCCAAGTGTTTTCACTTTCTTGGTAAAGTTTTTTTTTTTTTTTTTTTTTAAACTGTGCTTTGGGTGCAAATGAACAAAGCAGATTTGTTTTACATTCAACAGTCCCTGCACATTTGATTTCATGGCCCTGCCTACAATCCCCAACCATAACAAACTCTCCCCTCTTTCCTTCCCTGTGACTACCCCTTCCTTGTCCTCTCTTAACTATGCATTCCGTCTGTCCAGCTTTCCCTCGGTGTGAATGGTGCCCCTCTGAGGTCTCATGGCTGATTGCACTAAGGGGTGCATCGCCCTGGGGTAGGTGTTCTGCATGTAGGTCTTTCTACTGTTGGGCTGAGAGTCAATCCATGGAAGTGAATCCATTTCTAGGCCTGAAGGGTAACCCGGGGCCATAGTCTTGGGGGTTCCACCAGTCTCTATCTGACCAGTAATTCTGGTCATTTTTGTGTTTTTTGATCTTGTTCCATATTTTTCCTCCCACTCTCTCCAGAATCTCTAGTTTTGATCCTTTTCCAAGCAGTTGGCATTGGTAGCCGGGCACCATCTATCTCTTCTGATCTCGGGGTCCTGAAAGCTGACGTCCTCATGGTCTATCATATTCTTGTTTCCAGATGCCTTTGGTTTTCTTCACTCTTCTTGGCTCCAGACGAGAGGAGACCAATAGTTGCATCATAGATGGCTGCTCCAAAGCTTTTAAGACCCCAGTTGCTACCCACCAGAGTAAAGTCTTTTGATGAACAGAAGTTCCTTTTCTTCTCTCTGCCACATGCACATATCAGTCCCAGGCCTCTCCCAACTACTCCTTTGACTGCTCCACCCACAAGCTCCTCAGCCACCTGGTCCACAGTGACCTCTTCCTGTGTTTGAACCAAGCACAGGAGGCTGAGAGCTGCTAATCACCCTGACTCCTCCTCCTTCCTCACCCACCTTACCCAGGCCAACCACAATTTGATTTGATCTCCAACCCCCACCCCCCAGGATCTGTCTTCTCTCCAGCTTCTATGGCACCATCCTGAACCATCACCATCTCTCACCTTGACTATCGTCACCGCCTCCAAGCTTGTCTGCCTGCACCAACTCTAACCAAAACCAAACTCACTGCCATTGAGTCAATTCAGACTCATAGTGACCCCCGTTGGGTCTCCAAGGCTGTCAGTCTTTACAGAATCAGACTGCCTCATCTTTCTTCCAGGTATTGGCTGGTGGGTTCGAACCACTGCCCTTCTGGTTAGCAGCCAAATGCCTTACCCACTATACCACCAGGGCTCCTCTGCCCCCACTCTGGCTCCTCTTTGGTTTGTTCACCATAAAAGCCAAGTCCAAGTTCTTCGCCCATCTCCGGAAAACCAAACTCACTGCCACCAAGTCAGTTCCAACTCATAGTGACCCCTGTTGGGTTTCTTTACGGAAGCTGATCACCTCATATTTCTTCGCTGGAGTGGCTGGTGGGTTCAAACCATCAACCTTTTTTGGTTAGCAGCCAAATGCCTTAACCACACTGCACCACTAGAGTTCCCCACTACTTTTCCTTGTCTACAGCACTCCAAAACCAAATCCAAACCACACCCACTGCCACCAAGTCCATTCCAACTCATGGTGAACTCCGTGAAGTTTATGGAAATAGATTTTCTCATCTTCCTTCCACAGAGCAGCTGGTGGGTTTGAACCACTGACCTTCTGGTTAGCAGCCAAATGTCTTACCCACTGTGCCACCAGAGCTCCAAGGGCTTTTCATTACTCCCTAAGTAAGTTAAAATCCCTCACCATGATCCACAAGGCCCCGTCTGGCCTGGCCTCTGCTTCTCTGGTGTCTTCTCACACTTCCCCCCTCCTTGTACTCCAGAAGTCTTCTTTGGAACTTGTTTGGAAGTTGTCCTACCTCCTCCCACCACTGGACCTTTGCACAAACTCTTCTTTCTTCACCTGTTCAATGACTGTTTATCCTTTGGCTCTGCAATCACTTCCTACCCAGGTGTTCTGGTTACCTAGTGCCACTCTGACAAGAATATACCACAAATGGGATGCTTGAACAAACAGGGGTTTATTCTCTTACAGTTTGGAGGCTTTAAGTCTGAGTTCAAAGTGCCAGGCTCTAGGGGCTGGGTGAAAGCCCCTCAACCTTAGGCTTCAGCTCTGCCTCTTGCTCCCTGCTCACTGGAGCTAGAGGCTTTTCTTGCTCAGACAGCTGCTGGCTGCTGAGACTGACAAGCCCAAGGTTGGCAAGTAAAAAAGGACAGTCCTGATATTATCAAACCACATGGCAGGCCATTAATTCAGGTCCATTGAAAGTCCCAAGGTCGGCAGAACATGGCAGGCTGCTGAACAATAACGTGACTACATGCAGGGTTCAGGTGTGCCGTAAGCTAGAGACCATTCTCAAAGCTGTTTCTTATATATGGGAAGTAGACACATACCCAAAGCAGCTACTCAGCTGCTCCAATAGATTCCACCATGGAGTTAATTACCAATCTCACCATGAGGAATAACTCCATCCAGCTGCCCAGCCACTCAACCAGGCGCAGCCAAGTTGACACACAAACTTAACCACCACACCAGGGAAACATCTTTGACTTCCCCTATGAGGTCAAATCCCCCCAATACAAACTCTTTCCTTGTACTTGTCACAGCTGTGATTTTTTTTTATTGTGATTTGCATGAAAATTTACAGAGCAAATCCATTTTCCATATAGCAATTCATATTTTGTTTCATGACATTGACTGCAATTCCCCACAATGTAACGGCTCTCTTCCCACTTTCTCCCCATAATTACCTTTTCTCTGTGTCCTTCCCTCCCGTGAACTCCCCCCTCCCAGCTCTCTCCCTGTACAAACATTGCCCTTCTGTTCCCCTACTATTTGTTGCTCAAAGGGGTGTAGCTACTTGATGTAAATGATCACCCCATATGCCTGCCTGTCGTTTGGCTGGAAGCCACAGGAATGAGTTCAGTTCCAGACCTGAAGGGAACTAGGGGCCATAGTCTCAGGGTCACACCAGGCTCTATTTGACCAGCAAACCTGTTCTTTTTTAGGATTTTGAGTTTTGTTCCCCATTGTTGTCCCACTGTATCCAGGATCTCCTGCAACGATCCCCCTCTGAGTGGTTGACAGTGGTAGACTGGCACCATCTAGTTCTGGTCTCATGGTCATATAGGCTGAGTATCACATGGTCTACTAATCCCTTGGACTAATTGTTTCCATGTGTCTTTCCTTTTCTTTATTCTTCTTTGCTCTGGATGAGGAGAGACACGTTGTTGCATCTAGAAGTCCTCTTGCAAACTTTTAAGATCCCAGATCCAAGCTTTTAATAGCCTACTCCCCAAAGTAGATGTAGAACAATGTTTTGTGTAGTATGTTATGCCAATTGAGCTTGATGTCCCTGCAACCATGGTCCCAAACCCACAGGTCCAACTACTTGCTCCCTGAGGGTAGCTGGCTGGGGCTGAGCAGTCACCATAACCTTATCCCTTGCCAGCTCTGCTTCACACCTGACATTCTTACAGCACATTCAAATATGCTTGTAGAAACGTCATCTGCCACCCCGTATATGGCCATGGGCACCTTCTCCCCTGCCTAGACATACCTGGTCCTTCAGCCTGTCCACCCCTCCATCCACCCAGAGATCAATGCTTGCCGTCACTGACAGTGCAGTACTGTACGTGCAAAAGGGTCATCTTTGTTGTCTGCACCTCCCATGTACCGCTCTCTGTCTTCCTCTTCCTCAGTGTCACTGTGTGGATCACTCACTTATGGTACATTGTCCTTTCCTTCACCCAAATCAATCCTTGTCTCTACCTAGCTCACAGCTGCAATCTTATGTTTGTTTGTGGCATGATCTAACTGGTGTCTGTCTTCCTGACTGGACTGGCAGCTCTATGAGGCCAGGAAGCATCGCCATGGAGTCCCCAGGGAATCAAGGGATGCCTGCATACTATAAAAGCAAAGATGCACTAACATTATTTGGGCAGAATTTGTTTGCTGTAATTCTCCTTTTGGGAAGCAATTATTCCATGGGAAGTGCACCATGCTGTCATTCAGATGCCTAATAATCTTTAACTAGATATATTTTTTTAATTGAACCACCATTTTTGTTGTTGTTTTTGTTGTTTGCTAGATAAATAGCAGGAAAAAAATTTTTCAGCATTCTTTCATAGCTTAGTTTGGGCCACAGCCCAGGCGCGCATGCTTAACATTGGACGGGATGAAGACTACAACTCCCATAAGGCCCAGCGACCCCTGTGACGTCACATCGGCGGACCGGCGGGCCCCCCCCCTACTGGCTGGCCTTGTATAGCGCCTGCGCCATTGGTGCATTCTCCTTTCACGCTCCACCCCTCCCCCAGACACACGTACCGCTACGGCCCTGTAACGCGCCTACGCCATCTGAGCGGTTCTGGGATAGCAATGGAGACTCCCGGCGCCTCGGCCCGGGCCCTGTTGCTTGCCACCGCGCGGAAGCCGGGGCGGAAGCGCACAGCAGGGACGACAAGGGCTGCGACGAGCAAACAGCAGGTCTTGGACGAGGAAGAGTACATCGAGGTACGACATTGGTGCGGACGCCGGCGACATCCGGGACGATTCCCATTTCTTGCTTTTCCTGTGTCTCTTAATCCCTCCTTTCGGGTCTTGGAGAGCCCTGTCGCCTCGCAGATGGGGAGCCATCCGAGTCCTTGCCCTCTAGGTGTGGACGGTTCCAACGGGCGACTAAGCAGTGACATGTCTTTGAGAGAGGAGGCTTTAGCAGTTTATAAGGGGAAGCAGGCGGCGGCGACTTTGTGTGTATGTGGTGGGGATCTGGGAAGGAAAGTTTTCTATGACAGTAGTTTTGCCGATTGGAAGGACGGTAGCAAACAAGACGGTAACAGCAAGTTCAAGGGCTAGGGGGCCTGGAAACAGGCTGCGGTTATGGCGGCATTCTTGGGTGCGTGGGCTTCCGTGGATCCTTGAAGTGGGTGCTGGTCTTACCGTAAATATGTAGGAGGAGGAGCTGGTGCGGGGATTGGAGGAATCAGTTTGCTTTTAGACTGATAAAAACTCTGGAGGCGCTTTGGTTAAAGCATAGGGATGCTAACCAAAAGGTTGGCAGTTAACGCACCAGCTGCTGCATGGGAGAAATATGAGGCCAGCTTGCTTCTGTAAAGCTTGACAGCCTGGGAGACGCTGTGGTGCAGTTCCACTCTGTCCTCTAGGGGCGCTGTGAGTCAGGATCGACTCCCGGCAGTGGGTGTGGTTTGGGCTTTGCTTCTGTGAAGACTGACAGCCTTGGAGACCCTGTGGGCAGTTCCACTCTGTCCTCTAGGGGCGCTGTG
>NW_006922089.1:1750208-1752973 GCF_000298275.1 Orycteropus afer afer | reverse complement strand
CAGCCTTGGAGACCCTGTGGGCAGTTCCACTCTGTCCTCTAGGGGCGCTGTGGGTCAGAATGGACTCCACGGCAGTGGGTGTGGTTTGGGCTTTGCTTCCGTGAAGACTGACAGCCTTGGAGACCCTGTGGGCAGTTCCACTCTGTCCTCTAGGGGCGCGACTCCACGGTTGTGGGTTTAGTTTGGGCTTTGCTTCTGTAAAGATTGACAGCCTTGGAGACCCTGTGGAGCGCTGTGAGTCCACCGCAGAGGTTTGCTTTACCATAGTTGTTACCACTCTAGAGACTAGTGCATAGGTGTGCAGCTTAGGAACAAGGTCTCAGACATGGGTTGTCTCAACTAGTGGTGATGGTGTAGGCCATGGGGTGACTGGCTGAAATCACCCAGGAAAAAGGAGTTTAGAAATAAGAGGCGCGTGGCAGTAATGAAGGTGATAGTAACCACGGTGGTCCTGCTGGCGTGGAGGTGGAGCCAACAAAGGAGAATGTGAAAGGACCAGTCATGGGGGGAGAGAAGGGTTGCGTGGAAGTCAGAGGAGACTTCAGGGGCGTTAGATGTAGCACATGCAGTGTTCATTCCAGCTAGAAGTGCTCCCAAGCCGTGGGGATGGGGGGGTTGCCAGTCCTTGAGGCATGTGAAGGTTGAAGAAGCCCGGCAGGGGTCATAGCATGTATGTCAGCGGACTTAGGGACGGGGACGCCTTTTGTTTTGCTCTCTCCCGACAGGGCCTCCAGACGGTCATCCAGAGAGACTTCTTCCCTGATGTGGAAAAGCTTCAGGCCCAGAAGGAGTACCTCGAGGCCGAGGAGAACGGAGACCTGGAGCGCATGCGTCAGATTGCCATCAAGTTTGGCTCGGCCCTGGGCAAGATGTCGCGAGAGCCCCCACCCCCCTGTAAGAGGCCTCTGCGGGTGACCGAGGGGGAAGCCTGCTGAACTGTGCGTCAGGCTGCCTCTAATCTCCATCCCCTCTCATCTCCCAGACGTGACTCCAGCTACGTTTGAAACTCCCGAGGTCCACACAGGCCCTGGCGTGGGGGGCAACAAGCCCCAGCCCCGGGGCCGAGGACCGGAGGATGGTGAGTGGGCTCCCCTGTGCAGTCCCACAGTTGGGATTCTCATCCCGTGAGGCCCTGAAGCGGTCCAGGAGTGCTGCAGAGTCCAGCTTGGCTCTGAGGGGTCGCCTTGCCTGCATGGCACCGTGTAGGGTCAAAGGAGGAGCTCTGGTGGCATGGTGCCTAAGGCACTTGACTGCTAACCAGAAGGCTGGCGGTTCAAACCCACCAGCCACTCCTCAGAAGGAAGATTGGGCAATCTACTTCCGTAGACGTATTGCCTCGGAAACCCAAGGAGGGGTCGCTATGAGTCAGGATTGAGTCAATGGCAGTGAGTTTGCTTTTTTTTTTTTCATTTAGGGTCAAAGAGGACTGGTTCAAGGGCAGACAGACCTGAGCCCAGCTCCCAGACTTGGGCCAGTTAGTTCTCTGAGCTTCTGGCCATCCTCTGTCAAAAAAAAAAAAAAACACTTCACTGCCATTGGGTCCATGCCAACTTCGCTTTGGGTTTCCGAGGTGGTCAATCTTTACTGACATGGACTGCCCCATCTTCCTTCTATGGAATGGCTGGTGGCTTTAAATTTCCAGCGTTCTGGTTAGCCGTTAGGTGCCTTAGGCACCATGCCACCAGAGCTCCCTCTATAGCGGCTGTCCTCTGTAGAGCGAGTATAATGCCACTCCGTCACCAGACTGTGTGCCAGCCTCTGCCCAGGGGCTTCACGGCCCTCTGCTCCTTTCGGGCTGTTTCCTGGCGATTACGCAGAGCCTCTGCGTTAAGCGCTCCGGATAACTGGACAGCCTGTTCTTTCTGTTCCTTCAGGCCTTGGTCAAATTACCCTTTCAGGGAGACCTTTCCTGACTGCCCAATGGAAAGTATCAACACCCCTGGCCCTTGGTACCTTCCTGCCTGGCTTAATTTTTCACGGTAGCACATACCATCTACAAAACACCTTTGTATGTTAATTAAGTCTCTTCTTAACAAGCATTCTTTCCACGAGAATGGGGTCTTGATTCCTCCTGTATCCGCCGTGTCTAGAACAGTGTGTGGTGTGTTGTAGGCGTCTGACAGATAATGCATAAAACAAGTGACCACATTGTCTTTTGCAGTGTATTTACTGGGGTGTAAGGCATACAATAAGGAGCTCTCGTGGTATAGTGGATAAGGCATCTGGCTGCTAACCAGACTGTCAGCGGTTGAAACCCACCAGCTGCTCCACAGAAAGGAAGATAGGGCGATCTGCTTCCCTAAAGATTTACAGCCTCGGAAACCCAGTGGGAATCGCTGTGAGTTGGATTCGACTCAGTGGCAGTGAGTTTGGTTTCTGGTTTGGAAGGTGCACAGTGGGCAGGTCAGCCCTGTCCAGACACTGGCGTATATGAGGTTCCTGCTCTCAGGGCTTGTGGCTGGGCAGGGAGACTTGTGTGAATAGGGAGCTCTGCTGAGGCAGTGGTTAAAGCATTCAGCTGCCAGCCTGAAGGACGGCAGTTTGAACCCACCAGCTGTTCCGCGGGAGAAGAATGAAGCCATCTGCTCTGTAAAGTTTGACTCTCAGAAACCCTCTGGGGCAGTTCCACTCTGTCCTCTAGGAGCACTGTTGAGTCTCAGTGGACTCAAATGCAGTGGGTGTGGTTTGGGCTTTGCTTCTGTGAAGACTGACAGCCTTGGAGACCCTGTGGGCAGTTCCACTCTGTCCTCTAGGGGCGCTGTGAG
>NW_006922089.1:1740535-1749483 GCF_000298275.1 Orycteropus afer afer | reverse complement strand
CGTCGAGTCGGCCCCGACTCATAGCGACCCCTCCTTGGGTTTCCGAGGCAGTATCACTACGGAAGTAGGATTGCCCAACCTTCCTTCCGAGGAGTGGCAGATGGGTTTGAACCGCCAGCCTTCTGGTGAGCAGTCAAGTGCCTTAGGCACCATGCCACCAGAGCTCCTCAATATGTGTTGGAAGTGGAAAACTTCAGGGGGTCGAAAGCCTGTGATGGGGCCTTCCTGATGCTCCGGTCGCCTTTCTGTCATGAGTGGTATGTCATTGCTGGCACGGCAGGACAGATCTTGTTTTCTGCCAGGTCCCAGGACGCAGTGCCCCGTGCTCACACGGATGCTGTGAGCATCCACATAGCTGGGGTGTCTCCTGCTTCAGCACCCAGTTCTTCCTCACATGAGCACAGTGCATCCTGGTGTGTCCTCGGAGCTTGATTCTCCAGCTGAGACATGACACCTGAGGCACCATAGTGGTTATTTCAGCAACCTGAGCTCTACCTGCCACGGTTACTCACATTCACTCCTGATGAAATGGAGGCTCAGGGTATGTGAAGATGTTGTCACCAGGGGGAAGGAGAGTAAAGACCCTCAGCCCGGGCTGATGCCTGTGAGGTGGAGGTCAGTCATGCCGCCTCTCTCCAGCCTATCTGCCGATTCGGACTCCAGCCATGCCTCCCATGGCGTCTTCTACTTCTCTGCCGTGTTCAATAATGACTTGAGTGGCCACACAGAACTCTTGGGTATGGGGTGGGGTGCAGTGAATTGCATGGTGTGGCTTTTCTGTCCATGATCTTTGTGACTCCCACCAGATTACTGGGTGGAACTACCCAAACATAAGGTGCTTGTTGCCTACCAAGGGGGTAGGACAGCGACCCCGTGTCCAACAGAATGGAACCCCGCCTGGTCCTGTGCCGTCCCCACAGTCCTTGCTGTGCTTGAGCCCATCATTGCAGCCACTGGGTCAGTCCATCTCGTTGAGGGCCTTCCCTTTTTCACTGACCCTCCATTTTACCAAGTCTGGTATGTCTCTCCAAAGAATGGTCCCTTCTGATAAGGTGACAAGGTAGATGAGACAGAGTCTGGCTATTCTCACTTCCAAGGAGCATTCTGGCCGCATTTCTTCCAGGACACATTTGTTTGTTCTTCTGGCGGTCCATGGGGCTTTTGGTATTCTTCACCAGCACCACAACTCAAAAGCATCAACTCTTCTTTGGTCCTTATTCATTTTCCTGCTCTCACATGCATACGAGGTGATTGAAAACACCATGGCTTGGGTTAGTCGGTGAACCTTAGTCTTCAAGAGGAGCTCTGATGGCGTAGTGCCTAAGGTATTTGACTGCTAACAGAAGGCTGGCGGTTCAAACTCACCGGCCACTCCTTGGAAGGAAGGTTGAGCAATCTGCTTCCATAGAGATACTGCTTTGGAAACCCAAGGAGGGGTTGCTATGAGTCAAGTCAACTTGATGGCAGTGAATTTGTTTGGTGAGTCTTCAAAGAGATGTTTTGCTCTTCAGCACTTTAAAGAGGTCTTTTGCAGAGATTTGCCCAGTACAGTACGTTGTCTGATGTCCTGACTGCTGCTACCATGGGTGTCAGTAGTGGAACCAAGTATTAGGAAGTCCTTGACAACTTCAGTCTTTTCTCCATTTATCGTGAGGCTGTTTATTGGTCCAGTCGTGAGGATTTTTGTTTTCTTTATATTGAGGTGTAATCCATACTGCAGATCCTTCAGTCTTCGTCAGTAAGTGCTTCAAGTCATTTTCACTTTCAGCAAGCAAGGTTGTGTTGTCTGTGTATTGCAGATTGTTAATGACTCTTTCTTCAATCCTGATGCCATGGTGTTCTTCTTCATATAGTCCATCTACTCAGATTACTTGCTCAGCATACAGATTGAATAAGTGTGGTGAAAGGGTTCAACCCTGATGCACTCCTTTCCTGATCGTAAACCATGTAGTATCCCCTTGTTCTGTTCTAACGACAACCTCCTGGTCTATGTACAGGTTCCTCATTAACACAATTAAGTGTTCTGGAATTCCCATTCTTCTCAATATTATCCATAATTTGTTATGATCCATGTAATCAAATGCTTTTTGCATAGTCAATAATATACAAGTAAACATCTTTCTAGTATTCTTTGCTTTGAGCCAAGCTCCATCTGACATCAGCAATGATATCCCTTGTTCCATGTCCTCTTCTGAATCCAGCTTGCATTTCTGGAAGTTCTGTGTCAATATACTGCTGCAACTGTTTTTGAATTATCTTCAGTAAGATTTTATTTGTGTGTGAAAGTAATGCTCTCACTCTCACTGTCATCAAATGGATTTCAACTCATAGTGACCCCTCCTTGGATTTCTGAGGCAGTATCACTGTGGAAGTAGATTGCCCCATCTTCCTTCCGAGGAGTGGCTAGTGGGTTTGAACCACTACCCTACTGGTTAGCAGTCAAATGCCTTAGGCAATGTGCCACCAGGGCTCCTGATATTAATGATATTGTTCAATAATTTCCACATTCTGTGGAATCCCCTTTCTTTAGAATGGGCACAAATACGGATCTCTTCCAGCCAGTTGGCCAGGTAACTGTCTTACAGATTTCTTGGCATAGACGAATGAGTGTCTCCAACACAGCATCCCTTTGTTGAAACATCTCAGTGTATGTTCTGTCAATTCCTGGAGCCCTGTTTCTCGTCAGCTCCTTCAGTGCAGCTTCAGCTTCCTTCAGAACCATCGGTTCTTGATCATATGCTGCCTCCTGAAATAGTTGGACATTGGCCAGTTCTTTTTGGTACAGTGATTCTGTGTATTCCTCCCGTCTTCTTTTGGTGCTTCCTGCATCGTTCAATATTTTGCCCATAGAATCTGTCAGTATTGCAGCTGGAGGCTTGAAGTTTTTCTCAGTTATTTTAGCTTGAGAAATGCCGAGTGATTCTTCCCTTTGGATTTTCTAACTCCAGGTCTTTGCACAGTTGATTACAGTAATTGGCTTTGCTCAAGCTACTCTTTGAAATCTTCTGTTCAGCTCTTTCATTTTGTTATTTCTTCCATTTGCTTTAGCTACTCTCCGTTCAAGGGCAAGTTTCAGAGTCTCTTCTGACATCCGTTTTGGTCTTTTCTTCTTTCCCTATCTTTTTAATGACCTTTTGCTTGCTTCATGGATGATGTTGTTGATGTCATCCCATAATTTCTCTGGTTTTTGGTCATTGGTGTTCAGTGTATCAAATCTAATATTTAGATGGTCTCTAAATTCAAGAGGGATATAATCAAGGCCATATTTTGGCTCTCGTGGACTTGTTTTAATTGTCCTCAGCTTCAACTTGAACTTGTATGTGAGCTGTCATCAACAGTCAGCTCCTGGCGTTGTTTTTGCTGAAAATATTGAGCTGCTCCATTGCCTATTGCCACTGATGTGGTCGATCTGATTCCATCCGGCAAAGTGTATGTGTGTAGCCGCCATTTATGTTGTTGACGAAAGTTATTTGCAAAGAGTAAGTCGTTGGTCTTGCAAAATTATATCCTGCGATCTCCAGCATCATTTCTGTCACCAAGGCCATGTTTTCCAGCTACCGGTGATTCTTCTTCATTTCCAGCTTTTGCATTCCAGTCACCAGTGATAATAAGCACATCCTGATTGCGTGTTTGGCCAGTTTCAGACTGCAGAAGTTGGTGGAAATCTTCAATGTCCTCGTCTTTGTCTTTGGTGATTTAGATCGCTTGTGAATAATGTCAGTAAGGTACCTGGCACCCTCGTGGGATGAAACCATGCACAGAAGATGTATGGGAGCCTAATGTGGGGACTGGTTAGTTTTGTCACTCTTCCAGGCAGAGGGGGGTCTCACTGCCATCGAGGGAAGAGCTGGAGGTGGAGTGGAACACACCCTAGGACCAGGATCCCTGTGCCGGGCTTCCTGGCATAGAGGCGACTACAGTGACTGCAGAGGAACCGAGAGGCACAAGACAGACCACCTCACAGAGGGAGAAAGCTGAGGGTGCCTTTGGGCAAGAGGCTTGCTGGCAGAGTGGGGTGCACCTAGATGCCCTTATCAGCAGACCTGCAAGAGCTTTATAACATCTGCCTGAGCAGGGCAAAGGCTAGGACCAGAAGTCAAGGGCCAGGGAGGTAAGCCTGAGGGCATGGCAGAGGGGAGACTGTCGTGACCGAAGAATTGTATCCTGGGTGTGTTCCTGAACCTGAATTGTAGCCTGGTACTTCCCTAATAAACCCCATCATCGTGAGTGTTCTCTGTGAGTTCTGTGCGGCCACTGCAATGAATTATCGAACCCAGGAGAGAAGTAGTGAGTGCCACGAGAGGGACGGTTTGTGTCAGGAATTGTAAAAGGCTGGAGGGGGCGGCCTGTCTGGCCTCCTAGGAATAAGCCTTGGGTTGGTGATGGTGAGTCTCTCTCCCCCTTAGGAAGTTAGAGGAGGTCAGAGGCAGATGCCACTGGCACACGCTTTGTACGTGGGGTTTATTAGGGAGATAACGGGCTGGAAAGGGACATCGTGCTTGGTCAAGTGGAGGCTCAGAGAAAAAGGGGAAGACCCTCAACGAGATGGAGTGACGTGGCTGCAGCGATGGGCTTGGCATAACCAGGGTTGTGGGGCTGGGGCAGGACCGGGCGGGGTTCCGTTCCCTTGTACGTGGGGTCCTTGTCAGTTGGAGCCGACTTGTCATTACCAAACAACAGCAGCCAATGGGCTACGGTGTAGGATCTGGAATGTTGAGCAAAGTCTGCCTTCCTCGGTGCAGGTCAGGGCTCTCGGCTCCTTAGCCACGCTGGGCTCCTCTTGGCCCCTTCAGGACGCGTTCATCTCTCAGCCTTGGCCTAGCCTCTGCCCAGCTTGGGCAAGCGTTACGAAGCTCTTTTAGCTCTGCTGAGTAATGCTCAGGGTACCCCACTCTGGCAGGAAGCCACTGGGCCGAAGCTCTTGGCTCTCTTGGCTTTGTGAGCTGACATGCCCACCGCAGCCGTGCGGCTCGGGAGGCCGGGACGCCCGCCGCGGCCACGCGGCTCAGGAGGCGGGACGCCCGCCACAGCCACGCAGCTCAGGAGGTGGGACGCCTGCCGTGGCCATGCGGCTCAGGAGGCGGGACGCCCGCCGCGGCCGTCTGCCCGGGTTCTCCTGCTGCTGTCGCTTCTCACCATCCCGTGCCTCCTCCATTGTTACAGCTCTGATTCCTGGGTCCGCGAGATTCTCGCCCCTGACCCCTGGGTCCAAAGGACATGGTCCGCTCCTAGCTCTTCTTTCTTTTTCCTTCTTTTTAAAATTTTTATTGTCACTTGGGTGAAAGTTGACAGAGCAAATTCATTTTCCACACAGCAGTTCATCCACATTTTGTTTCATGACACTCACTGCCATTCCCCACCATGTAACAGCTCTCTGCCTTTCTCCCCGTGTACCCCCCCCAAGCTATCTCCCTGTGCAAACACTGCCCTTCCGTTCTCCCGTGACCACTCCAAAGAGTGCAAGGAGTGTATCAGTCTACCTGATGGAAATGTTCACCCCATATACCTGTCTGTCTGGCTGAAAGCCGCAAGAGTGAGTTCAGTTCCAGGCCTGAAGGGTGACTAGGGGCCGTAGTCTCAGGGGTCTCACCAGGCTCTATCAGACCAGACATAAAAAAGACACCTGGTCTTTTTTATGATTTTGAGTTTTGTTCCACATTGTTCTCCCATTCTATCCAGGACCTCCTGCACTGGTCTGTTTTCGAGTGGTTGACAGTGGTAGCCAGGCACCATCTAGTTCTGGTCTCATAGTCATATAGGTTGAGGATTGCATGGTGTACCAGTCGCCAGGACTAATTGTTTCCTTGTGTCTTTCATTTTCTTCATTCTTCTTTGCCCTGGATGAGGAGAGACCCATTGCTGCATCTCGATGGCCGCTTGAAAGCTTTTAAGACCCCAGTCGCTACTCGCCAAAGTAGGATGTGGAACATTGTTTTTGTGTATTATGTTATCTGGCTCTTTCCTGATGGCAGAAAAGTGCCCCCTCTGCTCTGGAATTGGCTCTCCCTCTTTATTTTTGTTTTGTTTTTTGCCTTAATGAACAGAAGTATGTTTTCTCACGGTTTAGAGGCCTAGAGGAGCTTTGGTGGAGCAGTGGTGAAGGTGTTCAGCTGTTACCCATTGGTGTTTTGAACCCACCAGCTGCTCCGCGGGAGAAAGATGAGGCAGTCAGCTTCCCTGAAGATTGACAGCCTTGGAGACCCTGTGGGCAGTTCCACTCTGTCCTCTAGGGGCGCTGTGGGTCAGAATAGACTCCAGGCAGTGGGTGTGGTTTGGGCTTTGCTTCCGTGAAGATTGACAGCCTTGGAGACCCTGTGGGGCAGTTTGACTCTGTTCTACAGGATTGCTATGAGTTGGAATCGACTTGATGGCAGTGTTTTTTTGTTTTTAGGAGGCTAAAAGTTCTAAATTGGCACTAGCACAAGCTTTAGAGGAAATAGGAGCTCTGGTGGTGGTGTGCTTAAAGCATTAGACTATTAACCAGAAGGCAGGGGGTTCAAACCCACCAGCCACTCCTCGGAAGGAAGGTTGGGCAGTCTACTTCTATAGTGATGGCGCCTCGGAAGTCCAAGGAGGGGTCTCTCTGAGTTGGGTCCGACTCCACGACAGTGCATGTGGTATTTGTAGTGTGTTGGAGGAAACGCGCTCTGTGTGCTCTGAGGGAAAACCCTGGTCCCTTGCAGCTTCTCTTCTGGGTCCCTTGGTGATTTCCACGTGACGTCAGTCTTTCTTCATTGGTACTTCCTTCTCTCTGGGATTGGCTCTCTTTTTAAGCGTCCTGAGTTGGCCAACTGACCCATCTCTCTGTTAGAGTTCCATGTACCTGGTTTGCATTATTAGGTGGCTCTCCAATCCCCTTGGTAGGCCATAAGCACCTTATTTGCATAGTCCCGCCCAGTCATTTGGTGGAATCCCAAGACCTCGTGTGGCTGGAAGGGCCCTATTAAGTAACTCACTGCCCCGCGGAGAGGCAGTGCCTTCTGCAGGTCGCGGATGGTAGGAGGCAGAGTGGTCTCTGCATCCTGTTCTTTCTGACCCAGATCTTAAGCTGTTAACCACTGTGCTTTGTGGGCAGTCTAGCATGTTGTAGGTATGTTAGACCGTCAATAGAATGGGAGGGAAACGCTCTCTCCCTGACTGCCCCAGCACTGAGCCACTCTTCATGGTGGCGTTGGGGGTCGTGGTGGTCGGGGTTGTGCCTGGAGCAGGTGAGCCTGGAGGTCTGGGTCCAATAAGGTTCCTGCTGACAGGAAGGGATGCTTAGGTGACAGCCAGCCACCTGTGACGCAGGTACCTGGAAGACAGGGGTGGTGAGGGTGATGAGATCCTGTGGAGGAGGGGAGAGCCCTGCTCTGGACTTCAGGTGGGCGCGACAGTGGTGGGGGCTCAGACAGGAAAGGCTCCAGGAGCAGCGTGGCTGTGGCTAGCAAGAGGCTGGCTGTACTCCCAGCTCTCTTGCTTTGAAGCCTGAGTGTCCCCCGCCCTTGCAGTCCTGGATCACAGTGTGTGCTGTGCCTGGCCCTGAGCTGCTGAGCCAAGTCACGAGCAGGGCACCCCTGGGCCCTCCCCAGGCAGGTGGGTGGGTGGTTTTACCCCCAGGTCTGCAGTCCTTTGGCAGCGTGGGCTCTCGCAGGCCAAACACAGGAGCACGGACTGGGGTTGGGGGTTGCAGCCCTGTGTGTGGGACGGTGTGACTTCGGGCATGGGGCGGTGCGGTGGTGTCCCTGCTGTTAGTGGTACTGTGTTCCCTGAGCAGGAGCGACTGAGGAGGAGGAGGAGGAGGAGGAGGAGGAGAAGGAAAAGGAACCACTGCCCAGCCTGGACGTCTTCCTGAGTCGGCACACGAGTGAGGACAACGCCTCCTTCCAGGAGATCATGGAGGTGGCCAAGGAGAAAAGCCGTGCACGCCATGCCTGGCTCTACCAGGCTGAGGAGGAGTTCGAGAAGGTCTCCCTGGGCTGCAGGGGTCTGGAGCTCTCTGTGGGCGGGGGCACCATGCCTTGGGGCCTTGGTGACGCCCACTGTCCCCGTGTCATTGCAGAGGCAGGAAGACAGTCTTGCATTGCCGTCGGCTGAGCACCAAGCCATCGAGAGCGGCAAGGCCGGAGTAGAGACCTGGAAGTACACGGCCAAGAACTCCCTTATGTACTACCCAGAGGGTGAGCAGGTGGCTGGGGGGCTGGGGGCAGGGAGGGCGGAGCTGGGGGCAAGGGTTTGACCTTCAGCAGGTCATGAAGTGCTCTCTGTCCTGGGCCTCCGGCAGCCTTGGCCCGGGGCTGCGTGGGCAGGGGTGAGTCTGTGTGTGCAGTCAGCGGGGAGCAAGGCCCGCTCCAGCTTCCTTCAAGTTCTGCAGATGGGAGCCTGAGCTGGGCCCGGTGCTTTGGTTCAGCAGAGAGAGAGAGAGACAGACAGACAGACAGACACACGCTGGGGGAGGGGGAGGAGGGGAGGGAGAGCCGAGGCCCTGGGGCGGGTTGAGAGCCCAGGACAGAACGAGCTCGCTCCTCTCCCTCGGGGGCTGACGGGCAGGGCTGCGCCGGGGCCTGCCCAGCGCCCTGACACCTGCGGCTGTCTGTCTCGTCCTTTCAGGTGTCCCTGATGAGGAGCAGCTATTCAAGAAGCCACGGCAGGTGGTGCATAGGAACACGCGCTTCCTCAGGGACCCGTTCAGCCAGGCCCTGAGCAGGTTCCAGCTCCAGCAGGCAGCTGCCCTTAATGCCCAGGTGAGCGCGGGGGCCAGCAGGCTCAGGTGTGGGCGGGCTGATGGCCCCGGGCCTGCACCTGCTCGCTGAGTTTCTCTTGTAAATTAAGAGCATTTCAGAGATTGGCAGAACTCAGCAGGGCTGATGTATTTGGGGCCTCTGGGTGGCAGGATCTGCAAGTCTTTTCTCGGCCTGGGTGGACTTCCACTGGGGCGCTGCCTGGGCCAGACGCAGCCTGTAGGGCCC
>NW_006922089.1:1737007-1739360 GCF_000298275.1 Orycteropus afer afer | reverse complement strand
GGCCGGCCTTCCTTGGGATTGCCAGCGGGGAGGTGGGTTCCTTGGTTGGCACCAGCCCCTCCTGATGCTGCACTGGGTCTGCCCTACGCCTGATGCCTTGGGGCCGTGGCTCTCTTTCTGTGCAGGGACAGGCTGGACTCTGGGCCCATTCTGCCTGGGTCCCCAGGTCACCTGGGCTGGTCTGGGCATGGAGCTGGGCACTGGCATACCAGGCCTGCAGTGTGTGTGTCCCTGCCCACTGGTTGGGCTGGTTCCGTGCCTTGCCCTAGACTCTGGGACAGAATTTGGGTGAGTGAACTGAGGTGCTGGGGCTCACAGTGGCCATCCTGAGCTGTGCGGGTGTGGGCCAGGCCCCCAGGTGGGTTGCAGTGAGGCCAGCGCTATCCAATGGGCAGTCTTTCTGGGTTTGCTCCTCTATGTGAGTGGTGTGTAGAGGCCGGGCCCCAAGCTGCAGGAGGTGGTCCACCCAGACCTGAAGGTGCTGTGGCAGAACGCGGTGTGTCTGGAGGGGCCGTCGGACCTGGGGGTTAGGGCAGTGCCAGGCCGGTTCCCAGGGTGGTCCTGCTCCGGGCTGCATGCTGCCGCCCCCGCCCCCTCCTTCAGGCCACCCATTTCTGATGCCTGCCTGATTTGGGGTCCCTACCCTCTCTGCACACACCTTCCTGGCCTGTGTCACTGTCTGAAGACCACTGCCATTGAGTTGATTCCGAACCACAGCGCCCTAGAGGACAGAGTGGGACTGCCCTAGAGGGGCATGGAGGTGGGCACTGGCTGTCAGTCTTCACAGAAGCAAAGCCCGAACCACACCCACTGCACTGGGGTCCATTCTGACCCACAGCGCCCCTAGAGGACAGAGTGGAACTGCCCACAGGGTCTCCAGGACTGTTGATCATTATGAAAACAGACTGCCTCACCTTTCTCCCACAGAGTGGCTGGTGGTTCCAACTGCCAACCTTTTTGGTCAGCAGCTGAGTGCTTACCTCTGTGCACCTGGGCTCCTTGTGGCCCCAGCATCCCGGGATAATGGTTTCTGGTTGTGGTTCCCCTCTCATCAGCCAGCAGGGCCCCATGGGTGTAGTAGTCACAGATTGCAGTGCACAGCGAGGCAGGGAGGCCTTGGGTCTTTTCTCACATCTGCTGTCCACAGAGGAGACAGCTGCCCTCCCAGGCACTGGCACGAGCCTCTGCCCCTCAGGAGCTGCTTGCTGTGAGGGCCCTGGAGGTCGGGAATCTTGGAAGCACCGAGGGTCTGCTCCACCTTTGGGGTGGGGTGTCATCGTTGACTTCCAGGAAGCCCCACAGGAACCTCCAGCTCCCCGGCCTGTGCTTGAGGAGGGTCCTAGCTGACCCCGTCCGCTTCCCTGGAGAGCCCTCAGCCACCCAGGCTAAGCCCCATGGCTGCAGGGACCCCGTGGCCTTGGCACGTCCTTCTCAGAGGACAGACGGAGGAGGGTTTTGGGGTCCCTGGGGAAGGAGAGAGGCCAGCTGCTGGTCCCAGGGCTAGCTGGATGTGCATGCGGTGAACTGGCTGGTGTGGGAGGGAGGGGCAGGGCACTGCCCCATCAGGGTCCTCTGGCCTGAGGTGGTGGTGGTGTCCTCGCCCTCCACAGGTGTGAATGAGTCCCCTCTGATGACCTGGGGTGAGGTAGAGAACACGCCCCTGAGAGTAGAAGGAGCAGAGACGCCCTACGTGGACAGGACTCCGGGACCAGCTTTCAAGGTAGGTTATGGGGAGATGGGGGCAGTGGTGGCTGCGGGCGGGAGCCTCAGGAGTCGGCCCCCAGCCCTGCGGTTGGGTTATGGTGAGATGTGGTAGCTCCGGGTGGGACCCCTGGAGTCGGCCCCCAGCCCTGCAGTTGGGTTGTGGTGAGATGGGAGCAGCGGTGGTTCTGGGTGGGACCCCTGGAGTCGGCCCCCAGCCCTGCAGTCAGGGCAGAGGCCCCAACCTCAGCGTGGCTGAAGCTGCAGTGGTGGGCACAGTGTCAGGGAACGGGAGCAGGGCACTGCAGTCAGTGGCGGCAGTGGTGGGCGGGTCAGTTGGGGGACTCGGGGTTGAGGCACTGAGACGGGATGGGAGCCATTCAGGGGTGAGGCAGGTGGGCTCTGCGGGCCTGGGTGCTGGGAGGCGGTCTGGAGGCCATCAGGCTCTGGGGTGTAGTTTCTGCTCTCAGAAAAGCTGGCCGTTTGCATCCCAGGCTCTGCCTGCGTGGAACCCGGCTCACGGACTCATCAGATCATGAGAGAGATGCAGGGTCGGAGCTGGGCCGCAGGAAGGTTCTGCAAGGCAGGCTCTCGGTGGGCCCGATGGGGCACAGCGCAGGGGGCGTGGCTCACAGTGAGGAATGGGGAGCAC
>NW_006922089.1:1735288-1736392 GCF_000298275.1 Orycteropus afer afer | reverse complement strand
CCTTCTGTTAGCAGTCAAACGTCTTAGGCACTGTGCTGCCAGAGCTCCTGTTCATAAAGATTACAGCTCAGAAAATCCTATGGGGCAGTTCTCTTGGGCCCTGAAGGGTCGCTAGGAGCTGGAGTCGCCTTGATGGAACACAATGACAACACAAACACGGTGTGTGGGCAAGAGGTCATCTTATCCATAAAAACCACCACCCAAACCATACTGAGCTGACTGTCACTCGTGGTGACCCCGTGGATCCAGAGCAGGCCGTGCCATAGGGGTTTCTGGGCTACAGTTCTTTACGGAAGCAGATTGCCAGGTCTTTATTACATGGCCCTGCTGCGTGGGCTCAAACCACCCACCTTTAGGTTGGTAGCCATGTGCAAACCACGTGTGGTGCCTGAGGACCTAACACTGTGCCAAAGCAAAGCCACACTCACTGCCATCGAGTCCATTCCGACTCACAGTGACCCCACCGGGTTTCCGAGGTGGTCAGTCTTCATGGGAGTAGATGGGCCCATCTTCCTTCCACAGAGCAGCTGGTGGGTTTGAACCACCAACCTTCTGGTTAGCAGTCAAATGCCTTAGGTCCTGCGCCACCAGAGCTCCTTACCGTTGTGCCAGGCCATTGAAAACAAGGACAGTAATTAATTTTAAATACAACGAAAGGAGAGATCTCATCATTCTAATCCAAGGAGATTTAGAATACTAGGCGTATGTTTTTGTAAAGAAACCCACAGGCTCTTCCCACAGACTTGAGAAGGCTCACTCTGGGTGGCCGAGCCCGAGGGTGTGGGCCCTGCCTGTTGGCAGCACTTTCCCTGAGCCAGCTCCGTGGATGGGAAAATGCCTAGCATAGCCCTCCTGTTTCCGGTCCAGAGCAGTTCTCACAGGCAGTGCACATGCACACAAAACACGGACGGAGGTTTTATTACCTCACGTCTAAAATCTGGGACACAAGGATGACCTAGAAAATCTGGAGATACTGGAAAAAAAAAAAACAAGCTCACTGCTGTCGAGTTAGTTCCGACTCATAGAGACCCCTCCTTGGGTTTCCGAGGCGGTATTTCTATGGAAGTAGATTGCCCAGTCTTCCTCCCGAGGAGTGGCTGGTGG
>NW_006922089.1:1719582-1734217 GCF_000298275.1 Orycteropus afer afer | reverse complement strand
TCATACACATGTTGTCTCATGACATTGACTACAGTTTATCCCAATGCAACAGCTCCCCTCCCATTTCCTCCCAATAGTTACCTCTTCCCTGTGCCCATCCCTCCATGCCCTCCTGCCCCCTGAGCTGTCTCCCTGTGCATAAGCAGCCCTTCTTTCTCCCAGGATTGTTCTCTCCAAGGGATGTATCTACTTCAGGTACCTGTTCAACCCTTATGCCTGTCTTTTATTTGGCTGGAAGCCACAGGTGTGGGTTCAATTCCAGCCCAGAAGGGCAGCTAGGGACCATAGGCTCAGTGGTTCCACCAGGTTCTATCAGACCAGCAAACCTGGTCTCGTTGTTTTTCTTTTTCTCCAAATGATTTTGAGTTTTTTTCCACATTGTTCTCCCTGTCTATCCAGGATCTCCTACACAGACCCCCCTCCGAGTGGTTGACAGTGGTAGCCGGCCACCATCTAGTTCTTCTGGTCTCATAGTCATATAGGCTGCAGATTGCGTGGTGTTGTAGATAAACTTTTACACATGAAAAAAGAAAATATCTTCACCTTGATGAAAAAAAAATAGGTGAAAGACACATATGGGAAGTTCTCAAAGGAAAATACAATTGAAAACCAAACTCACTGCCACTGAGTTGATTTTGACCTATAGTGACCCCTATTGGGTTTCCAAGGTAGTGAAGCTTTACAGAAGTAGATTGCCCCATCTTCTTTCCATGGAGTGGCTAGTGGGTTTGAACTGCCAGCCTTCTGTATAGCAGTCAAATGCCTTAGACATTACACCACCAGAGCTCCTTGAAGTTACAGATAGTCACTAAACAGAAAGGTACTCAGTTATCAGAGGCAAGGAAATGACAAGATGCTCTTTTTCCCTAAGATATTGTCAGAGATTGGTAACCTGGCAATATTCACTGACAGGGTGAGGACAGGCCAGGGTGCTGTGCCTGAAGCAGGTGGGCGGCTCAGGATGCTGGGGGCTTTGGAAGAGCTCTTAAAGTAAGCACTGAGGAGCTCTGGTGCTGTAGTGGGTAAGCCATTTGGCTGCTAACCAGAAGATCAGCAGTTCAAACCCACCAGCTGCTCTGTGGAAGGAAGATGTGGCAGTCTACTTCCATAAAGATGTGTAGCCTTGGAAACCTGCTGGGGCTTGCTATGAGTCAGAGTTGACTTGATGGCAGTGAGTTTAGTTTTGGTTTAGGGGAGACACAGGTGGGTTGTGGGGCCATAGAGGCCACAGGGAGGAGGCTGGCGTTCGTGGCAGCTGCTCCCAGTGTGAGGGTCTGGGACTCAGCCACACAGACCACCCACATCACTGCTGCCTTGTAGATCTTGGAGCCGGGGCGTCGGGAACGGCTGGGGCTGAAGATGGCCAACGAGGCTGCCGCCAAGAACCGGGCCAAGAAGCAGGAGGCCTTGCGCAGAGTCACGGAGAACCTGGCCAGGTAAGCGGTGGTCCGGCGGCATGGGGGTGGACACACTCTGTCCGCACCAGACTCTGCCTCAGCCCTGGAGTGTGGATGCGCGGCCTGCAGGCCCTGGGGCTCTGGGCCAGTCTCGTGGCAGCTCCCGTGACTTAGAGCATGGCCCTTTGCCATCTTTCTTCCCACTGGGAAGTCATATTGCTCTGTAAAGGCGGGTGTTGTGAGTCCCGGCAAGCTCCTGGTGGGGCCAAGCCTTGGAGAAGTCTGGGGTTCCACCCCAGCCACCCAGCTAAGGGCAGCAGTGTCTCACCTCAATCTGACCTCAGTGGTGTGCCAGGCTCTGACACCACTCTGTCCGGTGTCCTCTGTCTTGGTCCACAGTAACTGTGTACTTCCCAAGGGGCAACCCTGACGGTGGGGTACCTGGCCCAGGCTAATCCTGTCTCTCACTTATCCCCCTGCCCCAGCCTTACTCCCAAAGGCCTCAGTCCAGCCATGTCCCCAGCCCTGCAGCGCCTTGTGAGCAGGACAGCCAGCAAGTACACAGACCGGGCCCTGCGGGCCAGCTACACACCATCGCCAGCACGCTCGACCCACCTCAAGACCCCAGCTGGCGGGCCGCAGACCCCCACAAGCACCCCGGCGCCTGGCTCTGCTACCCACACCCCTCTCCTCCAGGACCCGGCCTCCATCACAGACAACCTGCTGCAATTGCCTGCCCGGCGCAAGGCCTCCGACTTCTTTTAGGAGGGCCAGGCTGGGCTGGGCTACTGGGCCTGGCTGGAGCCCACTGTCGGCAGCTGCCCAGCCCCCGACGGCTCTGGTCTGCTGGGGGCCCCGCCCCAGGGCCCGGGCAGCTGACAGAGGACAGGTGCAGTGCTGCGGCCGGCCCCAGCACGGGACACCCTGCGCCCCCAGGACACCTTGGTACTGTTTTCTATTTCAATCCATCTCTGCTATCATTAAAGAACAACTGGTACAGTCTGGCAGGGCCACCTTTCCATCCGGCCTGCACTGGGTCTCAGGCCTGTGGGGTGCCCAGAGAGGAAGCTGCGGGGGGTGGCCACTGGAGGCCCAGGGTGGCTGAGGGTGACACGGCATCTGGTAGCGTCTGGGGCCTGTAACATGCCTGTGACCTGTGCTCACAGCGTGCCTGTCCTTTGTGCTTCCCGCCATTTTGGAGGAAGGACGGAGACCCGTGGAGGGTGTGCCCCTTTGGCTAGTCTGGAGCTCGGCCAGGGCCACACCCTCCCCGTCCGGCCTGACCAGGACCTCACTCAACAGGAGCAGCCTCGTCTGTGCCTTCAGCCATCGTTTGCCCCAAACACCTGGCTGAAGAAGGGTGGAGCTGTCTCCATCCTCTTGGCCTGCCCCCCACGCACTGGGCACTGCCCACTATATGTCACAGTCACTAGCCTCTTCCTACTGTAACCCTCAGCCGGAGCCCCCAGATGTCAGTCACCTGCGCCTCGACATGCAAAGGCATGGGCCAGGCTCCCCGCAGATCCGGGAGGGCTGAGTGTGCCCTGGTCCGTGCGTACCTGGGAGCGTGAAGGTGTCGGGGCCTGAGCCACGACGAATCTGTTGCCCTGGGCTGGTGAGCCTGCTCTGCAGCCAAGGATCCCTGTGGATCAGGTCATGCCTCCTGGGCAAGGGGGTTCCAGAGCTCAGGGAGGCACACCGGGGAGTCTGCTCCGGCTGGGTGGTCCCCCAGCCTGCACTTGGCAGCCGGCCCAGCGCCTCCGTCCGTCCGTCCTCTGTCCCACAAATGCATCTTGCTGTTCTCTGCCAGGCCCCAGACTAGACACCTGCTGCCTGGGGCAGTGCTGACCCATGCTCCTGACAGTGAGTCCGGCAAGCTCCTGGGGGTGCCAAGCCCTCATTGTGCTCTGGTGCCACCAAGGGGGATAAGGTAGAGCATATGGCTACGCAGGGGTCGAGAAGGTGAGACTCTTGGTGCATGTCCCCCATAGGAAAGGGTGGGTTTTGGCCCCAGGCAGCCCCTGGGAAGTGGGGAGGCAGAGGTCTGAGTGGCTTTGAGTCAGATGGAGAAAGAGGTGCTCTCCAGGCAAGGCCCCTTGAAAGGCAGGAATTGAAGCAGTTGGCTAGTGTGGGGTGTGTGCTAGAGTTGTGTGGGGAACAAAGAGGCAAGCACAAAAACCGGCCTGCAGCCCATCGGCAAGGCCTGGAGTGGGCTGTGACGGGCAGAGCAGGGAAGACAGCGCTCATGGCAAGGGAGAGGTTAGGGAGGGCGGAGAGGACCGGTCTCAGGGCTCGGGGGAGAGGTGGACACTGGACAAGGACTGGCTGAGGGTGTGTGGGGCGGTTAGAGTGGGCTGCACGGCGTCTGAGGTAGTGGCCAGACATGGCCCCAGCCCAGCTGTGGTAGTAAAGTATGTCAGCTTGGCTGGGCCTGGTTGAATGGCTGGGCAGCTGGATGTAGTATTCCCCATGATGAGACTGGTCATCAACTCCATGGTGGAATCTACTGTGAGCAGCTGAGTAGCTGCCTTTGGGTACATGGTCTGCTTTCCATATATAAGAAACAGCTTTGGGAACGGTCTCTAGCTTATGGCACACTTGGACCCTACATGTAGCTGTGTCGTTCAGCAGCCTGCCATGCTCTGCCGACCTTTGGACTTGTGATGGACTTGAATGAATGGCCTGCTGTGTGGTTTGGTAACATCAGGACTGTTGTCATTTTATTTGTCAACCTTGGGCTTGTCAGCCTCAGCAGCCAGTAGCTGCCTGAGTGAAGAGATGTGTCTAGCTCCAGTGGGCCGGGAGCAAAAGACAGAGCTGAAGCCCAAGGTTGAAGGGCTTTCACCCAACCCCTAGAGCCTGGCACTTGAAACTTGGACATGTAACCTCCCAAACTGTAAGAGGATAGCTCCTGTTTTTTAAGGCCATCCCATTGGTGGTATATTCCTGTCAGAGGGACACAGGTGTTGGGCCCGCCATGCCCGTGGGCTCATGAAGTCTCTCTGTGCCCAGGCACCAGTCCCAGGATCCTTGCACAGGAAACCCCCGCACACAGAGGGGGCCTGGCTGAGTCCTAGAGAAAAAGACTGTCCCGGGCAGTGTTGCAGCTTGTATACACTCTGTGGTTTATTTGGCGGTCTGTCGTTAACGTCTTCGCTACCGAGTGGAAGAAAGCTAACGGAACGTAATCAAAATAGTGGTTTAATTGACGGATTTTACTTGTTCCTTACATCTGTGCCTTCCTCGGCCTCTACCTGGCTGCTTAGCTTCCGTGAATGCCAACCAGTGACCATGCCACCCGGGGCCCTCACCACCGCTAGATGCTCGCTTTCCCCACCTCGGCTCCGGATGGGTGGTGGTCCTTGGCTCTGGAGGTCTCGGCCAGCCTGTCCTCCGCTCTGCTGTCCTCGTTCTCGGGCACCACCAGCAGCCGGTGCTGGGTTTTGGCCCCGAGCTTGTGGTCAGGCCGGTGGTCGGGCCGTGAGCCCGGCTGGGTGTCCAGTTTGCACTCCGCCCGGTACTTGCCTTCACCCTCCCTCTTGAAGGAACTGGACGACATGGCTTTGGGCTTGGGGGGCTGCAGCCAGGTGTGGCTGAGGATCTCATCGATGTGCAGCCGCCGGTTGACGTCCGGCTGCAGCATGCGGTAGATGAGATCCTTGCACTCGCCCGTCAGGTGCTTGGAGCGCGGGAAGTTGACGCGGTGCTCCTTCTGGACACGCAGCATCTTCTTGATGTCGGAGTCGTCGTACGGCATGGAGCCACACACCATGATGTAGAGGATCACGCCCAGGCTCCAGATGTCGTACACCTTGGGCTGGTAGGGGATGCCCTGCAGCACCTCCGGGGCCGCGTACGCCGCCGACCCGCAGAAGGTCTTGCTCAGAACGACGCGGCCACTGTCGTCACGCAGACAGCGCTTGGAGAAGCCAAAGTCGGACAGCTTGATGTTGAAGTCCTTGTCGAGGAGCAGGTTCTCGCACTTGAGGTCTCGGTGGACGACGTCCAGGTCGTGGCAGTACTTGACGGCCGAGGAGAGCTGCCGGAACATCTTGCGCGCCACGTCCTCGTGCAGGGCCCCCCGGCACTTAATGAACTCGAGCAGGTCGCCCTGGACCCCGAGCTCCATGACAATGTAGATCCGCCCGTCGGAAGTCTCAAAGATCTCGTAGGTCTTGATGATGGAGCGGTGGTTGACGGTTGCCAGGATGTCCATCTCCCGGGGCAGGAACCGCTCCACGAAGTCGGTGGGTGTTTTCTTGCGGTCGATGATCTTGACTGCCACGTTGAACTTGAGGCGCTCAGAGTAGGCGGACTTGACCTTGGCATAGGAGCCCTTGCCCAGGTTGATGCCCACGATGTAACCCTTCTTCCTTAGGACCGCGGCATCGTCCATGGTGCCAGGAGCCGCCGGCGCCGCTCCCGTCTACATGCCCGCTCCCCGCGGGCCAGCGGGCATTGTCATCCTTCACACTGTGGGGAGTGCCTCGGGTGGGCTGGGCTTGGCATTGGAGGGGTGGGATGCCCAGCATTGTCCCTGGGTGACTTCAGCGTATGAAGTCATAAAGCCAGGCTGCTGGGAGTGGGGACTGGGGTGGCCTGAATGTGGCCCTGAGAACACAGGAAGCCAGGCTGGCCTGCTGAGAGTGCCTGCTGCCTGCCTGTGAGGAGGAAGCTGTCACCCAGGACTGGGGGGACCTTCCTCGCCTCTCCTTTGCTGTGGCTATCTGGCTGGAGTGGACAGTACAAGGAAGGCCATCTGTGAAGGCCAAGTCGACACTCCTGGCTGTGTGGCTGTGCTGCACTGGGCCTCGGCTCCGCAGGCATGGTCCCCAGCGGCTGCTTTGGGGTGTGACGAAAAGCCTCATTGGCGTCCTGAGAGCCAGCGCTGCTGAGAGGGGCATCTCCCAGCCCGGTGGCTGAGAGCAGAGCTGTGTTTGAGAGCAGGACCTGCAGCTTTTCCAGGTTGGAAGGCCGGCAGGTGAACGGCTGCTTCGTTGAGCAGGGCGGTGAGAGTGGGTGGGAGGACGGGCAGGGTACATCGTGGCCTGTGGCCCGGGCAGGCCGGGGAGGGTTCCCAGGGTGGGGCCAGCTGAGGATGGGCAGGGCTTTGGTAGCCCAATGGCCGTGGTGAGTGGAAGAGAGGATGAGTCGGGGGCACTTTGGGGAGGGCTTCTTTCCTAGGTAGTATGCAGCTGTCGCGTGGTGTGGGACGGGAGGAGCCACAACCGAACCCCCATTTTGCGCTGGTCCCTGGCAGCAGTGTAGAAAGCATACTTGCAGGCTGGTGCCTTTAACAGGTAAGAGGTGATGAGGCCACCAGGGGCTTCCTGGCTGGTGAGTGGGCAGGGCCCAGGTGTGGGTGAGAGAGGGCCCTGAACTCTTGTCACTCTGGGCTTTCTTGAAGAGTGGGTGTGTTTTTGGCTGCCAGACCCCCCACAAAGTACCAGGGACCTTCACTAGGATTGCATATCCCAGCACCCTGCAGACGGCCTCTCTTAGCTGGAAAGGTACGGAAATCTTCCTGAGCACGTGCGTAACAACCAAAGCAACCCCCTGCCATGGAGTCACTTCTGACTCATGGTGACCCTCATTGGCTTTCTGAGGCTGTAAATCTTTATGGATGTAGATCGCCCCATCTTCTGCAGAGCAGCTGGTGGGTTTGAACCACTTACCTTCTGGTTAGAAGCCAAATGCTTTACCCACTATGCCACCAGAGTTCTTCGGGCAAGCACATGGGCCCTGGCTTTGTGGCATCCTTGCATGTCTTCTTAGGTACTTTGAAAGCTCTGATGTTCGCTCATCTTGTCACAAGCACCCTGAGGCCACATGCCCAGAGCACCCGCACTGCTCGGCTCAGCAGGCGTGCCGTGTGTCAGTGTGCCAGGCCTGCCTCCAGGTGGCTGGCCAGGGAAGGTGCCCGAGAGGAAGTGACACTGGAATGGGCGCGGAGGGCCTTCCCCCAGGCTGACGAGAGGCAATGCCAGCTGATGTCACCTTGGGCAGCAAGCAGCACAGCCCTGTGGACACCTCTGGTGACTGGAGAGCTTCCCGTGTGGAGGTTAGTGTGGCACGTGCCAGGAGCAGGGCAGCCGAGGTGGGCACCAGGAAGGATGGCCTGGGGTTAGTGGATAGGGTGTTGGCGACCGCCTGCCACGCGGTCCCAGCCCCTGCCGAGTGCCTCTCCATCCCCAGGCCACACGGCTCTCTTGGGAGCATCGTTAATGCTTTGAGCTTGGTACATCCTTTCTCCTGAGCGCCATTTCAGCTAAAACGCCAGAACTGCACTCCGTTGGCTCCAGAAGGGGCTGACTGTGGGTTTGGAGGTTGGACCTGAGAGCAGTGCCACCCACCCCTCATGTCCCCATATGCATCGTCCAGGGCGTCCCGCTGTGTGTCTGCCTTCTTGGCTGACAGCACCAACTTGGCTCCTCCCTCTTTAGGTTCTGCCACTCACACTGGGACTGTCTGGAACCAGGGTGAGTCCGTGCCTCACCTAGGGAGCTGTGGGCATGGAACGGGTGGCTCTGGGAGGTGTGAGCTCATCCCTGAGCCTGACGGGCAGCACAGGGACTCAGGTGTGCAGACTTGAGGGGATTGGCTTGGACTGGAGGCCTTGACGGTTTCTCCTAGCACCAAAGTCCTCCGTGTCCTTGGATGCTGGGAAAGCCATGTCCCCCTGAGCCTGCCTCTTCTATAAAGTGGGTGTCCATGTACTCACTCGTTCCCCCAGCACTTGAGAGTCTGTTCTAGGTGCTGGGGACATGGATGAACTAGGGGCAGGGCCTTGCCTTCAGGGAGCCCGACGGTGCTCGGTGAGAGGAGATCGGCAGGCCTCGGTATCGCCACTGTGAGTGGACGGTGGGGTCTGCTGTGTCAGATGCCCACAGAGCTGGGGGACTGGACTTCAGGAGGCTAGGGGTGGCAAGGGTCAGGAGAGTTTGCCAGACGCAGGAGGTGCAGCTGTTGTGGTGAAGACTGTGTGGGGTGGCCTTGAGGAGGCAGTGTGGCTAGCAGGAGCAGGGACAGCCACGTGGAAGGTCTTTGGGGCTCACTGAAAGGGTCCAACCCCCTCTTCTCCTGGACTAGTGGGACAAAGGATAGCTCAGGGCACTGCGGAGAGCTGGGTGCTGGCTAAACATAGGGACACTGACATGGTGACAGATCAGAGAGTGGGAGCTGCCCAGCAGGGTGGGGGGCTGGAAGGGGACCGAGAGGCTGGAGCACCTGTGCTCTGTGGTGTCACTGGGGTGAGGAGGGTGGAGAGGCCCCTGCGGGGGGGGGGGGGGGGTTCCGGGGGGGGGGGCCCCCCCTGGAGGCTTGTAACTTCAGTCAGGCCACCTGTGCTCTATGCTAGCTCTGCACCCCGAGGGGTGTTGTTCCACACTCACGGCACGGTCGCCAAAGAGGAGGGGGGGCGCCCACAAAGGGCCGCTCTTTGCCACGCGGCCTCTCCCGCCCAGGCCTGCCCCCTGGCTGGGCTGGAGGGAAGTGGCTGGAGGGAGGAGGGTCCCTGAGTTGCTCAGCGCTCTCCGCCGTGAGGTGAGCTGCCCAGTATTGCTGGTGTGTGCGGGGAGCCTGGGATGCGCACGCCCAAGCACCAGCTGGGTCTCCCAGAAGGCCTTGAGGCGGCGGCGGCACCGGGTAGTGCTGGGCGAGATGGGCAGGAGGAGTTAGAAGAGGAGCATGTGCGGAGGGGTGGGGTCTCTGCCCCAGAGGGCATCCGGTGTAGCTCCTTTTGAACCATTGCGCAGTGTGACGATGGGGGTGGGAGGCCAGCTACGGGGAGGGGGCGGAGCCAAGCCGAGGGGTGGACGGCGTGGGGCGTGCACAGGGCGGGTCCAGGGTAAACCCAAGATAAAGACGGAGGCGAGGGGACAGCAGGTTCAGGAGAAGCACGTGGAGGCTCTTGTCCTCAGGAGGCAGCCGAGAGCCCGAGGCCCAGAGGAGGGGTCCGGAGCGAGGTGCGGTGGCAGGCGGTGACTTGACTGAGGACATCTGACTGCAGCCACGCGCCAGGTTATGCGTTCCCGCTGCAGCCGCCGGGCGGGTGGGGTGGGGGGGGCTTTCCCTGGCACCTGCTTCAGAGCCCACCCTGCGCCACCCCTGAGTAGAGTACATCCCACTCCCCAGCAGGCCCCAGTGTGTTCCCAGGGGTGACCCTCCCTGACGGGTGGCACGCCAGATTGACAGGGAGCGCATCACCCCAGGGGACAGACCAGAGTGGGATGTAGTCAGGGCCCCATACTGTGGGATACACCTCAAAGCAGCGTCCCCCCTTTCTGGCCATGTGGGGTGACACCAGGCACTGTTGACAGCTGGGTGCTGGCCGAGAGAATGCATGGTGACAGATCAGAAAACATGAGTACGAGGCAGGTTGAGGGGCCGAGAGCCTAGAGCGTCTGTCCTGTTCAGTGTCCCCCCGCACTGACAGCCTTGTGGGGCTGGGGCACTGGGGTGAGTAACGAGGGCTGACACAGTCAGCCCCCACTGCAGACAGAGCCAGCACTCCCAGCTTGAGAAGCTCCTGGGACCCCATTTTCCCTTGAGCTCTCCCCACCTGACTCGTGCTCCTGGGGCCTGGGATCTCATTCGGGGCTGGGCACGTGGGCGGGGTTTTCCCAAGCAGAGTAGGAGCTGAGGGCGGCCAGGCTCCTCCCTGGGCAGAGACATCCACTGTGGAGTCGCCACTCATAGAGCCCGACATTTATTGCTTCTTTGTCCACGTGGGTTACGGGGTTCAGAGGGAGGAGGGAAACTAACCAAAATAGCTGCTCGTCAGGGACTGCACTCTTTTGCTGGCTTGTCCCTGGCTTCTCCTGAGCTCAGACTGGACGCCGTGAGCTCTACCTCTTAACCTCCAGGCCCCCTGGGCCGAGAGGCTCACTGGCTGTGCGTCTCTGGGGGCTGCTGTGGCGGCTGGGGGGCCCCTTCCTCAGTTTCACCTGCTGAACGCTCACCCACAAAGCCCAGGTTCTCCGACTGCCTGGACACTGTCATAGACCCCTCCTCGGGGCTTGTCTTGAGCCCAGCGTCTTCTTGGGGCTCTAGCTTGGTGGCAGACTTTTTGTCAGACGTGGGCTCAGGGGTCCGGGGGCATTCAGTGCACCGGGAGCTCTCCCCCTCCTTGTTGATGGCCGTGGAGGACACGGCCTGGGCCTTGGGCTGCACCCAGCAATGGCCAAGGATGTCATCGATGTGCAGCCGCCGGTTGACGTCCGGCTGCAGCATGCGGTAGATGAGATCCTTGCACTCGCCCGTCAGGTGCTTGGAGCGTGGGAAGTTGACGCGGTGCTCCTTCTGGACACGCAGCATCTTCTTGATGTCGGAGTCGTCGTACGGCATGGAGCCACACACCATGATGTAGAGGATCACGCCCAGGCTCCAGATGTCGTACACCTTGGGCTGGTAGGGGATGCCCTGCAGCACCTCGGGGGCCGCGTAGGCCGCCGACCCGCAGAAGGTCTTGCTCAGAACGACGCGGCCACTGTCGTCACGCAGACAGCGCTTGGAGAAGCCAAAGTCGGACAGCTTGATGTTGAAGTCCTTGTCGAGGAGCAGGTTCTCGCACTTGAGGTCTCGGTGGACGATGTCCAGGTCGTGGCAGTACTTGACGGCCGAGGAGAGCTGGTGGAACTTCTTGCGGGCGTCGTCCTCGTGCAGGGCCCCCCGGGTTTTGATGAACTCGAGCAGGTCGCCCTGGACCCCGAGCTCCATGACGATGTAGACCTTGCCGTGAGAAGTCTCAAAGATCTCGTAGGTCTTGATGATGGAGCGGTGGTTGAGCATGGCCAGAATCTCAATTTCTCGGGGAAGGAATTTCTCCAGGAAGTCAGTGGGGGCTTTCTTGCGGTTGATGATCTTGACCGCCACGTTGAACTTGAGGCGCTCAGAGTAAGCAGACTTGACTTTGGCGTACGAGCCCTCCCCCAAATTTATCCCCATGATGTAGCCTCGTCGCTTGAGGACGGCAGCATCATCCATGGTGCTGGAATATCCGGTGCTGCCTTCTACATCCCTGTTGGACATGGGCCAGTACCGTCCTCATTTACACTGTGGCAGAGAGTCTGACCGGGCCTGCTGTCCCTGCCTCCTAGAGGCCAGGACTCCGGGCTGGAACGTTCACCATTGTCTCCCAGGTGACTTCAGTGGGTGAAGTCACAAAGGGGAAGTGCCCTGGGAACCCTGGAAGGCCGGGCAGCAGGCCGGAGTGGACAGAAGCCGGTGGAGAGTGGCCTCGTCTTAGCCTGGGATCAGAGGTAGGGGCTATGGGGACACGTGGGTCTGCCCACGTGTCCCCAGCCCAGAGCCAGGACTGCTTGCAAAACAGTGGGGTTGACGATTGCAAAGTAGGGCATCGCAGCAAACCCAGCTCGTATTAGTTAGGGTCCCCGCACGAAACCGAAGATACACTCAGATTAGGATCATCTGAAAGCCCAAACCAGGCGTACTGCCATTGAGTCCAGTCTGACTCATACTGACCCCCGTTGGGTCTCCAAGGCTATCGGTCTTCACAGAAGCAAAGCCCAAACCACACCCACTGCCATTGAGTCCATTCTGACTCATACTGACCTCCATTGAGTTTCCAAAGGTAGTAAATCTTTACAGAAATAGATTGCCTCATCTTCCTTCCGCGGAGCGCCTGGTGGGTTTGAACTACCAACCTCTGTGGTTAGCAGTCAAATGCCTTAGGCACTGTGCCACCAGAGCTCCTAGGATCCTCTGAGGAGGGCTTACTACAGGGACTGTTTACAAAGGCAGGGGCAGAGTAGGGAAACCACAGGGTGGTGTGGTACCCCGAGGCTGGTACTAGAGCTCTGGCCCACATGGAAAGAGGGAGGGGATGGGCACGGAGCCTGGGCTCCCAGGCAGAGAAGACTACCTGGAGAGGGGGCAGTGACCTTCAGTGGAGGGAGGCAAAGAGCCAGCCTACAGTGTCCCCACAGGAGGGAGCAGGAGAGGGATTCCTTGACCTCTCTTCCCTCCGTGTTCCTGCTAGGGGTCCCCCGTGGCCAGCCACCCAGGCCGCCTCCCAGCAAGCAGCAGGGTGGAGAGTATGGACGTGCATCAGGGAGTCCACTGGGCGCTGCTGCTGCTGCAGAAGCCAGGATTACTCTCCGCACCCAGTGTGGCTGGACTGCCACCCTGCGGAGCCGCTCGTTCCTCATTCGTGACAGTGGCTCTGTGGCCAACAACTGGCAGGAACTTCCACTCTTGGCTTGGGAGTCCCTTTCCAGGGCCTGCCCAGCCCTTACTCCTGGCTCCTAGAGCAGACCGATGCTGGGCCGAAGGCTGGGTCAGGATCCTGCTTCAGGCGCCAGCAGCTGTTCCTGGGCGTGTGCCTGGACAGTAGGTGGCATGGAGGAGCACTGGGCAGAGACGTGGTTTCCTTGGGCAGTGAGGCCCCTGTGCTCCAGCACATGCTGCGGGCCTCGCCGGGGTTCCACCTTGGCTTCATGTGCCCAGCGGCAGTGGGTGCCCCTCTCTCAGATGCCCCCAACCCTGTTGGGGCATGGGAGGGCTGCTGCTCGCCACAGGGGCTGGAGGTGTGGCTGGGGTGTGCACTGTCCCCGGCAGCCTTGACGCTTGCCCCTTTCTCCCCAGCACTGACACCCTCCGGCAGGCCTTTCATGTGTGGCCGGCGGTCCTCTATTGGATGTATTGCTTCTCCCCGGCTGAGGACTCCTCTTCGGTAACCTCAAAACTCTCAAACCTCACTGCTGTCGAGTCGGATCCGACTCATAGCGACCCCTCCTTGGGTTTCCGAGACGGTATCACTGCGGAAGTAGATTGCCCAACCTTGCTTCTGAGGAGTGGCTGGTGGGTTTGAACCGCCAGCCTTCTGGTGAGCAGTCAGATGTCTTAGGCGCTAGGCCACCAGAGCACCTAGTGCTGCTTTAACAGACATACCACAAATCGGGGGACTTGAACAATCAGGAGTTTGTTCTCTTAGAGTTTTAGAGGCTAGAAGTCCGAGTTCAAAATGCCAGGCTCTACTGGCTGGGTGAAAGTCCCTCAACCTTGGGCTTCAGCTCCGCCTCTTGCTCCTGGCCCACTGGAGCTGGTAGCCTCTCCTCATTCAGCTGCTGGCTGCTAAGGCTGACAAACCCAAGGTCAACAAATAAAATGGCACAGTTCCAATATCACCAAACCCCCTGGCAGACCATTGATTCAAGTTCCTTAAGAGGCCCGACATTGGCAGACAACATGGTTGCTGAACAACTTGGCTGCACTCAGGGCCCAAGGGTGCCAAAAGCTGCAGACCGTTCCCAAAGCTGCTGCGTATCTACCGGCAGCAGACTGCATCCCTCAGGCAGCTACTCAGCTGCTCGAGTAGATTGCACCTTGGAGTTGATGACAGTCTCACGTGGGGAATCACTCCATCCTGCTGCCCAGCCGCTCACAGGCCCAGCCAGGCTGACACACAACCCCAACTCCCCCAGTGCCCCATCGGTGGCTGCCTCCTCCCCGTCCCCTCGTGAACTGATGACTGTGAACCTCGCGTTAGCAGCATCGTTCCCAGGGCTGTTTGGCACTCATTCCTGCCCCGGTGGTTGCTGAAGGCTTTCCTCCAAGCCGGTGTGGCCTGTGGTGGCAGCAGCTGGCCTGGGCGCAGACAGGGCCCTTCTTCCAGAGGTGAGCTTGGCACCAGTCCCTTTGAGGTCTGGTCAGGCTCCTTGTTTTGTGTCAGTTCTTCCCTTAAGCTGTTTCCTCATCTCTCTGTGACGTCTGGGAGTCGTGTGTGCCTGTGAAGCCACCCTTTGCCTGTTGTTAGAGTCGACCCCCCTCCTCCACCCGCAGGACGGATAGGCCAGGTCCCTACAGCCTGCCTCCTCGCTCCGCAGCAGTTCAGCCTTGGAAAGACCACACTAGGGCTCAGCCAAGGAACCCTGGTAGTGCAGTGGTAAAGTGCTCAGCTTCTATCCAGAAGGCTGGCAGTTGGAACCCCCCAGCTGCTCCATGGAAGAAAGACATGGCAGCCTGCTCTGGTAAAGATTAAACCAAGACCACACCAGACCCATGGCTATCCAGTTGATCCCAATTCATAGCAGCCCTGTAACGACAGAGCAGAACTGCCCTATGGGATTTCCAAGGTTGTAATCTTTACCAAAGCAGGCTGTCTCCTCTTTTCTTGTAGAGCCGCTGCTGGGTTTGAACCTCCAACCTTTAGGTTGGCAGCTGAACACTTTAACCACTGTACCACCAGGGTTTACTGGATTTTGTTTGTTTGTTTGTTC
>NW_006922089.1:1707547-1719097 GCF_000298275.1 Orycteropus afer afer | reverse complement strand
ATGATTTTGAGTTTTGTTCCATATTGTTCCCTAACTCTATCCAGGATCTCCCGCACTGATCCCTTTCTGAGTGGTTGACAGTGGTAGCTGGGCACCATCTAGTTCTTCTGGTCTCAGGGCCCGCTAGTCCCTTGAACTAATTGTTTCCATGTGTCTTTAGTTTTCTTCATTATTTGGAAGAGGATAGACACCCATCATTGCATCTAGAGGGCTACTTGCAAGCTTTTCAGACCCCAGTTGCTACTCACCAAAGTAGGATGTAGAACAATGTTTTTATGTAGTAGGGCGCACCCTTGGGCCACTGATGGGACCACCAGGTGTGTAGTGGGAGACCTTCCCTCCTCAGGGTCCCAGTTCATCCCTGCCCTGCAACTCTGTGTCCATACCTTTCCCTTCATGCTCTGTCCCGGTTGGCCCTCTGCAAGTCATTGTTTTTTGCCCAGAGACCCCCTTGGCCCCACCCCTCTGTGTCTTGCCCTTTTCTGTGTCCGTCATTGTGTTCCCTTGGGACCCCAAGCCTTTGGGAAGCATGCCACTGGGTCAGGTACCCGAGTCTCACCTCTCAGCTTCTCTAATGTTATGCTACAGTCCCTATAATCCAGCCCCTTCCGTTCCGGCACGCCCCTTAGTCCCGCCCCCACCATCCTTCCCTTAGGCCTCACCCCTTTGGGGCGCTGCCGCTCAGGCTCCGCCTTCCTCATGGACTCCGCCCCCTCACTCAGCCAATGGTCCGCAGGCTGTTGGGCTCGCGGTCCCCGCCTCACCTCTCTATCCATTGGCTCACGCGGGCGTCGGGGCGGGAGGCGGTGCCGCGCTGCGCCGCGCCGCGCCGAACGGGACGGCCGCCATCTTGCGCGGAACCGGAGTCGTAACCCAAGGCCGAGGACGAGTGTGCGCGCTAGCCGGCCGCCTAGCGCAGCCGGCCCAGCAGACCTCTCTCTCGCCGCCTCTCCGCGTCCGCCCCCGGCGCCCAGCCCCTCAGCCCGGCCCGGTCCGGCCTCCCCGCGGGGTCACGCGGCCGCCCTGGGGACGATGAACGGAGGATAAATGAGGCCCAAGGCAGACAGCGGTGCCTTCCTGCTGCTTTTCCTGCTCGTGCTCACCGTCACCGAGCCGCTGCGGCCAGGTGTGCGGCGCGGTGGGGACGGTGTGTGGGGGCGGGGGCGCGGTCGGGGTCTCCCGGGGCCCTTTCCCCACCCGACCCGGACCTCCTTCCGTCGGGAAGGGGCCGGCCGAGGCCTGGCTCTCGGGCAGCCACGCACCCCCTGCCCGGTACCGAGCTGTGAGTTTACCTGAGTCCAGAACGCCCTGTACAACGTGGAACTTCGTTCGCGGAGGATGTGCCCTCGCATCCACATTTATCCAGAGCTGAGTGCTTGGCGACGGACGAAAGCGAGAATGATTTGTAGGGTCGACTGAACTTCGGGGGCCTGGGCGCCCTTTAGACGAGGCGCTGCGCCGCTTGGGCGTGCCCTCCTTGCGGGTCCAGCGTCTGGTGTCAGGCTGGGGGCCTGGGGGCGAGACGCAGCGCGTGGACGCACCTGGTTCCTTGTTCCCACCTTTAGTGGCTTCATGCCAGCGTCTCAGCCCAGGGACCTAACTCCTCGGCTGAAAGGCGGGAGGTCTGCCCTTCTTGTCAGTGGGGTGTTCCATCTGAGAAGCGCTCAGCTCGGAGACAGGCCCGCACGAAGTACCAGGAGGGCGAGAGGCGTCCTGGGGACAGACCGACGTGCTGCCTTGCCTTCGTGTCCAGAGCGTGAGCAGTGTCAGGCAGTTAGGGGTGCTGGATGTGTGCCGGGAAAATTAAATGTTTCTGGAACCCCCTCTGGAGCTTTTGTTTTTATAAGTAAGTCCGTGGTGGAGTTTCGGACGGTTCTGGGTAATTTTTCTTTACCTGTTCTTGGTGTCCCCTCCTCCCTTGAACTGTACCAAGACGGTCACACATTCCCAGGTGCAGGGCTATTTGATCATTCAGGCGCAGGAGATAGAGTGCTTGCTTGGAACCCACAGTGTAAAACAACCAAATCCCCTACCGTTGAGTCGATTTTGACTCTTAGGGACTGCCATAGCGTTTCCAAGGCTGTCAGATCTTAAGGAACTTGATTGCCCCACACCATCATCCTCCCACGTAGCAGCTGGTGAGTTTGAACTGCTGACCTTCTGGTTAACGGCCGAGTGCCTTACCTACAGCGCCACCAGAGCTTAAAATCCGAAGGCAACACCTAATTTTTCGTTGAACGCAATTCTTAGCATTCATTTTTCTACTGAAAAGTATTGCTGATATTTTTGGAAGGAGGAAGGGGCCCACGAAATCAGAAGTGTCCAGGGCCAACTGGTGTGTGGAGGCAGACTTGGGGTTCATGGGTGTGGAGGGTTGGTGACACCCCTGCATCTCTGGGCTCTGTGTCCTTGCCGTTTGCATGGAATTCTCTGTCTTCTCCCTGGTGTCAACCTGGCAGCCAAGGCCCAGCCAACACTCAACCCAGAGTGGCCAGCGACCCTTGTCTTGTTCACCCACTGTTTGCTGGGTGGCTGTGTGAGCTGTTGGGAGGAACAGAAGCCAGGACAGAGACGCCTGTGTGTGGGGCACGGTGTGGGCTGTGTGATTAAGCACTGCAGGTATGAACCTGTGCAGGTGGGGGAGCCATCGATACACATGTGGTGTCATGACGTTGACTGCAGTTCCCCACAATGAAACAGCTCCCTTCCCACTTCCGCCCTGTGGTTACCTGCTCCCTGCGTCCTTCCCTCCCATGCACTCCCGCCCCCTGAGCTGTCTCCCTGTGCAAACACTGCCCTTCTGTTTTCCCGTGATTGATCGCTGTAAGGAGCGTTTCTACCTGATGTAAATGTTCACCCTATATATGCCTGTTTGTTGTTGGGCTGGAAGCCACAGGAGTGAGTTCAAGTCCAGACTTGGAGAGCAACAAGGGGCCATAGTCTTGGGGGTCTCACCAGGCTCTGAGACCAGTCAACCTGGTCTTTTTTATGATTTTGGGTTTTGTTGCACATTGTTCTCCCACTCTGCCCAGGGTCTCCTGCACTGATGAAAGGCTTCGTGTCTTGAGTCTCAGTGTGCAGGCCCCAGGTTTGCAGACCTGGTCACTGGGCTGTGACAGGTAGAGGCACTCGTGTTTCTCGTGGTCCACTGCTTCCAAGTGTAGCCTCTCCTGCCTGCACGGTACAGGTGACTGATGTCCAAGACTCCTTTCCGCTCATCAGTCTGTCCACAGACTTGTCATCCAGCCGGCAGCGATTCCGAAAGCAACTGTGAGTGTTCACTGGGTGCCCGGCACCAGGGATACTTACATGAGGAAGAAGGCAGTCCTTGTAGGATCGTCCAGTGTGGAAGCAGAGAGTGGGTGGGAATCCACCAGGGAGTCCCGCTAGTTAGTAAGGGAGTGCAGAAGTGGGCCAAGCAGTGGCCAGCCATTTGTCCCTGGTGAAGCGTCTCCCTGGGACACCCCACACTTGGGTCTGAGTTGGGTGAAATAGCTGCTAGAGGAAGCCGAGTAACCCTCCAGGTCCATGACTCTCCAGAACTGAACTGCACAGCTGCCCTGGGGGTGTCCTGAGGGCCCTGGGGAACCTTGGCTCCCGCTGACCACAGGCCAGCAGTTGGCAGTGAGCACGGGTCTCCCGCTGCTCTGGGGTCTGTCTCACGTGCTGTGTAAGCCCCTCCCCACACCAGCTTCTCTGCTCGGAGCCTGGGTTCTTTCCACCGGGGGCCCCAGCTTAGAACCAGGGTTGAGTGTGAGGAGAGGACTGGCCAGCTCCTTGGTTGACCAGATGGGGAAGTCTCCCCTGCCTCCTGCCAGGTGGAGCCCCTGAGAACAAGGCCAGGCTGCTTCCCACTTCTCTGTGATGGCAGGGCCCTTCCGAGAGTGAGGGACAACTCGACCTCCTGCCAGGGTTTCTCTTAAGCGCATGCTTGGTCTTAATGACAGTAATGGCCAACGTTGATGGAGGAGATGTGAGGTGCTGGTGGTTCTAAGCACTGACAAGCATTGAGTAATTTACTTCTTGTGTGGTGTACTGGATAAGGCATTTTTGGCTGCTAACCAGAAGGTCACCAGTTTAAACCCAGCAGTCACTCTGCAGAAGGAGGATGGGTCAGTCTACTTCCATGAAGATCTACAACCTCAGAAACCCAGTGGGGGTCACTGTGAGTCAGAATTGACTCAGTGGCAGTGAGTTTGTGGTTTTTTTTTTGGGGTCGTCTCTAAAGTAGGCACTTTTATTAGTCCCGCTTTATGGATGGGGAAATTGAAAGTGTTCTTGAAGCTGAGGGGCTGGGGTGACATTGAAACTCTAGACACCTGGCCTGCCCCCACATCCACCTTGGCTGGTGCCCTGTCTGCATTAAGGCTTCCAGCCCCAGTATAAGCGGAACTCAGCTCACATTATACACTTTGAGGGCCCCGGCTGCCCGCGCCCCTTTCTCTCTTAGCCGGTCTCTAAGCCTGGAGTGGGGGAACCTCCTTCCATCCACACAGTCTGGTCTGCGGGGTGGAGCCGCTCCTTCCCCCCACTTCCCTTCTGTGGTTAGTTGCCATAGCCAGTGGTGATGGGTGTTACGTCCACTGGAGTGTGGTGAGGAAGGAGAAGTTGGAGACTTCTGCTGAGGGGACAGTAACAGGGTGGACGGTTGGAGGCTCCCACCTGATAGAACGTAGTTGGCACTTTTGTCACATATATAGGAACGCAGTATCAGTTGCGGGCCTCAGAAAGTTTTTCTAACCTTAGTCCTGAAACAAAAGTCAGGCCCTGGTTTCAGCCACAGCTCTGTCCATGGGAGGTGGGGGCCCTTTGATTTAGCTGAGAACTTGTTTGCCTTCCACGCAGGCGCAGGCGCTGTCCCACCACAAAGACTGTGCTGGGCGCGGCTTCCCGGTGCGGGAGCAGCCCCGGACACTGTCCTCACCACATAGTTGCAGAAGCTGGCTGGGAGGAGTGCAGTGACTTGCTTGAGGTCCCCCAGCGGGTGAGCAGTGCAGCTGGGATGTGCCCCCAGGTGAGCTGGCTCAGAGTTCAGGGTTCTCCCCTGTCCCAGGTGGAACCCGGAGGCCACCTCCTGTTGGTCCAGCTGACTGAGAACAGCATCTTGAATCTGAAGGCCACAGTTTTCCTTCCTGTGGAATGGCCCCTGTGCTGAGGGTCAGGAAGACTCGGGATGTTCTCATTGCCTGCGGAAGACGCCGACATGCACAGAGGTGGCTGGACAGTCGAGGAGCCTGAACCTGGCCCGGCGGCGTTCCTTGCACAGCCCGCTAGCCAGTGTCACACTGTGGACTTGGCCCTGCTGGCAACTTCTACTCCTGACTAACCCTTTCATTGTTTTTGATTGGAAAGTAGTATATATGTTCCACCTTTGTTAGCTAATGTGTTATCTTTTGTGTCTTTAAAAGGAAAAAAAAATTAAATTTGTTAATAATTTCAAACTTACAGAAACATCGTAAGAATAAAACTCTAGTGGAAAGAAGTGCTGTTAGCCAGCGTATACTGAGTTTTCCCCGTTGCTAGCGTTTTATCTTACCTGCTTCCTCATCTGTTCCCACGTGTTGCTTTGTGTGTAGATAGGTGCATTCGAATATGGTATTTTTTTCTGAGCCATTTGAGAGGAAACCCTTGGCCCTAAGCATTGAGGCGCCACAGAGAGTGGATGGAGGTGCCTGGTCACCCTGTGTGGTGCATGGTGCCCGCTGCAGAAAGTACATAGAGGCACCCAGTCAGCCTGAGTGGTGCGTGGGGCCCAGTCAGCCCTGTGTGGTGCATGGTGCCCAGTCAACCCTCTGTGGTGCCCACTGCAGAGAGCACATGGAGGTGCCCGGTCAGCCCTGAGTGGTGCGTGGTGCCCGGTCAGCCCTGTGTGGTGTGTGGCACTAGTCAGCCCTGCGTGGTGTATGGTGTCCACTGCAGGAAGTGTGTAGAGGCACCCATTTAGCTTGTGTGGTGCCCACTGCAGAGAGCACATAGGTGCCTGGTCAGCCCCGCGTGGTGTGTGGCACGTGGTCAGCCCTGCGAGGTGTGTGGTTTCCGCTGCAGAGCGTGTAGAGGTACCTGGGCACCCTGGGTGGTATGTGGCACCTGGTCAGCCCTGCGTGGTATGTGGTGCGTGACTGCGTCTACTGCAGAGAGCATGTGGAGGTACCTGGTCACCCTGCCTGGTGCCCCACTGCAGGGAGTGTAAAGAGGCACCCAGTCAGCCTGTGTGGTGCCCGATCAGCCCCGCGTGGTGCTTGGCACCTCATCAGCCCAGCGTGGTGCTTGGTGCCTGGTCAGCCCCGTGTGGTACGTGGCGCCCTGTCAGCCCCGCCTGGTGCGTGGCGTCCCCTGGGAGAGGAGCAGGTGACCCCTCTCTGCTGTTCCTTGCAGTCTCCATTTATCAGGCCCAGTGCCGTGTCCATCACTTCTGAGTCTGGGGACATGGGAGGGGTTGTGGCTGCTCAGGCCGGCCCAGGCAGAGACCACCTTGGCAGCCGTGTGTGGCAGGCCCGTTTGAGTTGGTAGCTGTGGTCCGAGGACCGGACCTGTGTTGCTGTTGAACTTTGGCCCCTGGGCTGCATCCCTCCTGCCCCTGTGAGGCTGTGCCTCCCCGGGTCCCCGGCCCAGGCCCAGCTGACGGGCACTTCCAGCAGCTCCGCCTCACCGCTCCCTGCCTGTGGGCACTTGTCCTCTGTCCTCTTAGTCGTCTCCACCTGGGCCTTGGAACGGCGGGGGTGTTTCCTCTCCACTCTACCTCGCTTGACACTCAGCTGGGAAAAGACTCGGTTTTGACTTCCAGCGTGCCAGCGGGAACATCTACAACGTTCAGACAGCGCATGGAGGTGTTTTAGACAGATGAAACAAACTTTCCTTGTTCTGCGAGAGTGTTTACACGTCTCGTGTGCTTTCGTTTTTGGGGTGCTGAGGAGTTGCCCTGTTCCTGTCTGCAGCCAAGTGTGTCATCCGACAGCTCCTGGTTGGGGTCAGCAGCTCTCTGAGCAGAGTGGCGAGAGGGCTTGACATAGGACGGTCACATGATACCTGCCCTTGGGTGTCTGGCACAATTTACGAATTAACTGACTTGGGATGTTTAATGAAAGCCGCCACCTCTGGTCCAGCCGCTCCAGACAAAGCCATGTGTCTCCTCAGTGTGACTGTTGCGGCCTTGGCAGGGCAAGCCCAGGCGGAAGGTGACGGGCAGGTGGGCCTGTGGGTGCAGTAGGCTGTGGACCCTGAGTACCTAGGGGCTTTGCCTGGAGTGAGTGGTTGGTAAAAGGAGGGGCCAGGATGATTTTTTTTTTTTTTTCCTTCAGTTTTTATTGTGATTTGGGTGAAAGTTGACAAAGCAAATTGGTTTTCCGCACAGCAGCTCATACACAGTTTGTCTCGTTGCTACGATTCTCCACCATGTTACAGCTCTTTTCCTGCTTCCTCCCCATAGTTATCTGTTCCCTGGGTCCTCCTTTCCTATGCATTCCTGCCGCCTGAGCTGTCTCCTTATGCAAATACTGCCCTTCTGTTCTCCCATGATTGGGAGCTCTGGTGGCACAGTGCCTAAGGCATTGGCCTGCTAACCAGAGGGCTAGCAGTTGAAGCCCACCAGCCGCTCCTCAGAAGGAATGTCGGGCAATGTACTTCCGTAGGGACACCGCCTCGGAAACCCAAGGGGTCGCGGTGAGTCGGGTCCGCCTCGACGGCAGCAGCGTAGTCTATGTCCTCTCACGATCGTTCTAGGGATTGTCTACCTGATGTACCAGGTTCACCCATATGCCTGTCTGTTTGGCTGGAAGCCACAGAAGTGAGTTCAGTTCCAGAACTGAAGGGGAACTGGGGGCCGTAGGGACCACCACCTTTTGGGTCACAAAAGTCATGTCACGCGCTGCCCAAGTTGGCCAACTGCCTTCCCTAACTGACACTTCTGTCATGCCCAATAGGAACCAAAAGAGGTTTTATTTTTTTTTTTAATTGTGATTTGGCTGAAAGCTGACAGAGCACATTCATTGTCCACACAGCAGTTCACACACGTTTTGTCTCCTGACATTGACTGCAGTCCCCACCAAGTAACAGCTCTCTGCCCACTTCCTCCCTGTGGTCACCTCTTCCCTGTGCCCTTCTTTCCTGTGGATTCCTGCCCCCCTGAGCTGTCTCCTTGTGCAGATAGTACCCTTCTGGTCACACACGATTGATTGTTCTAAGGAGTGTATCTACCTGATGTTCACCCCATACGCCTGTCTCTTGTTTGGCTGGAAGGAGGGGCCGGGATTAACTCAGAGCTGCATATCCCAGAGTCAACAGCAAGCAGTCCGGGGTGTGTGTGTGTGGGTGGAGATTTAAGAGCAGGGACCCTGGGTCAAGACTGCCTGTTCAGATTCCTGCTCCTCTGCTAGCTCTCTGACTTCTCTCTGCCCCATTTATTTCATCTGTAACACGGGCAAAAAAATTAAACTTCACAGATTAAAATGAATAAGATACGTCAGCATAAAATTCTAAAAACTGTGTCTGATGTCAAGAAAATCCTTACTAGAGGCTCAGTCCACCAGAGCAAGTCCGTGGACGGACTGGCAGGGAGTCTAGGGAAGCCCTGAGCTTGTGTGCAACGTCACCCATGCGGAATTGTGCACATAAGGGCGTTATTTCGCAAGTCTCACGGCTTCCATCCTAGGAGGTGGCTGCACAGGAGGTGTGTTGGCCAGGAATTGAACCTGGATCTGTCGTGCATGGAGAAATCTCCACTCCCCCGTATCTGACCAAACAAACAAAAACCCGTGCCTTTGAGTTGATTCCAACTCATAGCAATCTTGGAGGACTGAGTGGAACTGCCCCAGAGGGTCTCCAAAGCTGTCAGTCTTCGTGGAAGCAGCCAGCCACATCTTTCTCCCATGGAATGACTGATGGGTTTGAACCACCAAGTTCTTGGTCAGCAGCCAAGTGCTTAACCACCAGTTACCAAAGCTCCTCCATGTCTGACCAAAAGCAAACCAAACCCACTGCTGTTGACTCCATTCTTACAGCGCCCCTAGAGGACAGAGTGGAACTGCCCCAGAGGGCCTCCAAGGCTGTCAGTCTTCACAGAAGCAAAGCCCAAACCACACCCACTGCCTGGAGTCTATTCTGACCCACAGCGCCCCTAGAGGACAGAGTGGAACTGCCCCACAGGGTCTCCCAGGCTGTCAGTCTTCCCGGAAGCAGTCTACCACGTCTTTCTCCTGCCTTTCTCCTGCCGAGTGGCTGGGGGGTTTGAACTGCCAGCCTTTTGGTTAGCAGCCCAACCACAGCTCCACCCGAGCGCTTCCATATCTGACAAAACCAAAACCAAAGCCACTGCCATCAAGTCAATTCCGACTCAGCGACCCCATTAAATCTTTTTATCTTCCTTCCACAGAGTGGCTGGTGGGTTTGAGCTGCCACCCTTCTGGTTAGCAGTCAGATATCTTAGGCACTATGCTACTAGAGCTCCTCTGTATGTGACAGTGGGTGCAAAGTACGTCTCAGCTGTCCATGCTATCAGAGGGAGCATGTGTGGCTGGCCGAGAGCCCCCCAAATGGCCGCAGCCCTTTGAACAGGGCTGGGATTGTTGTCACGTGCACACTCTGTCCCCTGGGCTGGTCAGGCACAGAGTGGGCACTCAAATCCTTGTGACTGAAGAAACGCACAAATGGTTATTTATGTTTTGACAGAAAGAGCACAAGCCCCCTTGGCCAGCAGGCCTCTGCAGCTGCCCCTGGAGGGGGGTGGTGAGGAACCTGGGGGCCTGTGGGGGGGTGTGGCTGCAAAGCCACCTGGCCTGGGCCTGCCTCACCCTGGGAGGCGCCTGCCCTGTGTGGGTGCGTGCGGGGCGGCGGGGTTTAGGCTTTCTCTTTTGTTCCTCTGCCTGGTGGGACCGGCACTTTGCTTACCCTGGGCCACTCCTCAGTCCTTAGCGGCCCCTCCGTTCAGTTCCCCTCAGAAGGCTGAGTTCCTCTTGCTCTCTGGGACCTTGTTCCTCCTGCTTCGAGCCATTAACTGAGAGATGCTGACGCAGACAGGGCTGGGGGCAGCCCCTGGAGGGTGTGCTGGCGGGAGCGTCCCCCCAGACAGACCCTGCACTCTTCCCACCTTGCTCTAAATCTCGTTCTCTGGAGGCCTTCCTCGAGGTGTGCCAGGAGTCACAGCAGAGTGTCCCAGTGGGCAGCGGGGCGGCAGGCGTGGGAGCAGTGGGGGACCAGCTCTGGCCACGCGCTTCCGTTGAACCCGGTTCTTCAGACCCCCAGGTCCAGCTGCTGCCACTGGCTACCGCAGGGCCTCTGGGTTGGTCAGCTTCCCTGTCACGCCTGTTTGTGATCTCAGAAGGAGAAGAGGGGGAGAAAGTGCCTGAAAGGCCTGGAGCCTCATTTGGGGCCAACGAGGTGGGGCGGCTTGTAGGAGCCCCACCCCACCCCTCGGCGTGCAGGATTTGGGGGCCGGATAGTGAGCCCACAATCTCGCCTGGAACGCCTGGGGAAAATGGTGACGCTCCTTTCCTGCAGTCACCACACTCCACACACGCATTATGTTGCATTGATGGGGTCCGACCTTAGGGGGGATTGTTTGAAGTTTGCTGAATATTGTATTTTGATATTCGGAGATCTGTACGTACTGTTCACCTCTTTTTTTTTTTAAGTGTTTTTTAGCTTGAGAACATTCGAAACCTACAGAAAAGTTATAAGAATAGTACTGTGAGTTGGTATGTTCAGTTCACCTCAACTCTTAACATTTAACCAACCACCTTTGCCCCCCAGCCCGTTGACACACGCTCAGATTTCTTTTTTTCCGGTGCTGTTGGAACAGGACTGGGGCTGATCTGCAGACATGTTTGTATCTCCCAAACAAGGATGTTTGCCTAGAACCCCAGAGCCAGTATCAATTTTGGGCCATTGGCCATTGCTGTAATACTGTTAGTCACATTCCTGTTTTGCCAGTTGTCCCTTTACAACATGGTTGTTTTCAGTCCAGGATCCTGCCTGGGTCCGCATGTGGCAGGTTTAGCCTGTTTCACTACTGTCAACACCGTCACCGTTGCTACCACCACTACCACCATCACCACCACCACCCTGGCTCCTGCCACCACCACCACGACGTGAAGCTGCATCCTAACCACCTTTGACTTTGATGGCAGGGCCTTTTGTCTGAGGACAGGATAGTTAATTTGTAGATTTTCCCTGATTTGGGGCTTTTCAATGTATCCTGGTGAGGAGATTCAGCTTTTGCCTTTTTGACAGGAGTCAGACCCACGTGGCCTTAAGGCCTTCGCATTGCTGGATTCAGTAGGCACCTGATGTCATTCTGTCCCGGGAATGGTGATGTCATCTGTCAGATTCCTCTTCCGTGAAGTTCTTTCCCCTTCAGACCAGGAACCCTGTGGAGAGATGGAAGCTTCCCCTAATGGTTTTCTGTTTCTTTTGGGTGAAAGTTACAGAGGAAATTCACTTTCCACACGGCAGTTCATACACATTCTGTTTCATGACATTGACTGCGGTTCCTGCAATGTAACAGTTCTCTTCCCACTTCCTTCCTGTGGTTACTTCTTCCCTGTGTCCTTCTTTCCC
>NW_006922089.1:1702692-1703907 GCF_000298275.1 Orycteropus afer afer | reverse complement strand
AGTTTGGTGACTCCATCTGTGATCTCACTAGACCGGGTAGTAATCAAAGGCACTTGTGTTTCGGGAAGCCTGGGGGCGGGGGCTTCGTTGTCTGCCCTTGGTGTGAGGTCCTTTTGTATGACCTGTGAATTACGAACCACTGGAAGGGTTACCTTTAAGGAACAGTAAGATAAGTAAAAGATCAGAAAAAAGTATTTTAAAAGAAAATGTCATATAACTAAATGTAAAACTGGTATTACCAAAAAAAAAAAAACCCAACTAAGACACACACAAAATATTATAAATTTCTAGCTGGATTCTGGTGCGTGTCTTTAGACAGTGAAACCTGCAAAAACCAGGCCCCGTGTAAGGCGGAAACCTGGCAGAAAGGGAAAGCGTGCTGGGTGTTTATGAGGTTGAATGCTTAATAGCTTGCGACAGAAAAGTACCCTGCCGGGGGCGGAAAACTCGCGAGACCCGGGAAAGGAAGGCAGCCCCGCAGAGTTCCGGCATGCGCGGGTTTCGCCGCAACGTCAGCATGCCGTGCGTGCTTTTTCGCCGTTGACCTTGCCGGCAAAGGAAGGAACGGCTTGGGAGAGCAGTGACGTGCCCAGCGCCCGCAGCATGTGTGGTGCAGCAGGTGTCTGACTCCAGGGCGCCCGGTGCGCACGACCTGCTTTGCACGGGCTTCAATACGTTCTCCAGTAGCCTCGGCACCTCTGCCCTTTCCTCCTTCGCTTTTGCCTCTAATTTTGAAGAAGTTCAGTTTATCAGTGTTTTCTTCAATGATTAGTGCTTTTCTGTTTCTCTCTCATTTTTAAAAAATAGTTTACTGTGTTTAAGGTGAAAGTTTTCTCAGCCCGTTAGGTTCCCATTGAACAATTTCTCCACAAATTATTCAAAGAGGGGCCTTAACTGCATTTCCCAGTCTCAATGTGGTCTAGAATCCATGTTGCATTTTAAAGCTGCTTTTTCCTTTTTTAAATTTTTATTGTGAAAACACACACCAAGACATTTGCCAGCATAACAGCTTCTCCATTTACAGGGACATTGATGACGTTTTTCATGTTATGCCACCATTATTGTTATCTTTTTCCAAAATATTCCACCTAAACTCACTGCCCCACAAACAAAAGCTTACCCTTGGTAACCACTAATAATCTTTGGGGTGTGTGTGTGTATTTAAATCTATCCATCCCCCCCTCTCATCCCAATCTCTGGTAACCAACAAAGTTT
>NW_006922089.1:1700931-1701492 GCF_000298275.1 Orycteropus afer afer | reverse complement strand
CTGTTTGCTGTTGCTCTGTGACACATGCATGTATACACATCCCTGAATGTACATGTGCCTACAGACATACCTGTTTGTGCATACTCATACCGCCATATTCATACCCAAACACATACATGCCTGTATCCTTATCTGTGTGACCACACACGGTTTTTGGTGGGTGATGCTGCAAAATCATAGTTGTCATATCCTTTACCAAAAACATCTTTGTCTCTTGGACACTCCTCAGTGACATCATTTACTTTGGTCAGGCTGTGTGCACTTAAACCCACATGTGACACTACCTTACCCATCACCAGAAATGACAAGTGTTTTCTGTCTGGAGTGTGCTTCCTATACCCATCCTGTTAACGACCAATGAGCGTGTATAAATCTGTTGGTATAAAAAAGTGTGATCATGTGATATTTATCCTTTTTGTGATTGACTTATTTCATAATGTCCTCCCATTCATCCACATTGTAAAATGTTTCAAGGACTCCTCATTCTTTATGGCTGCATAGTATTCCATTGTGTGTAAGTACCACATTGTGTTTATCTATTCATCCCTTGATGGGCTCTTA
>NW_006922089.1:1689399-1696621 GCF_000298275.1 Orycteropus afer afer | reverse complement strand
GGGGACTCCATTGCTTGGGTTTAGAAAGTGCTTGTTACTTTTGAGAATAAACACTGAAGTGTGGATATTGTCATTTTGTTTTGGGGTGGCGTTTTCCGGCATCAGCCTTATCTCCCCTTTGCGGATCTGAGGGTGGCTGCCACGCTACCATGTGTTAGGAGCCTTCCCACTGTCCACTCTCACAAGCTGAGCTAGCTGGTCAGCTGCTGTGGTAGTTATGGTTGTGTGTCAGCTTGGCTGGGCCTGGTTGAGCGGCTGGCCAGCTGGATGTAGTGATTCCCCATGGTGAGACTGGTAGTTAACTCCGTGGTGGAATCTACTGGAGGGCTGAGTAGCTGCTTCAGGGATGTGGGCTGCTTCCACTATATAAACAGCAGCGGTGAGCAAGGTTTCCAGCTGGTGGCACGCTTGGACCTGCGTGTAGCTGAGTCGTAGTTCAGCAGCCTGCCGTGTTGCCCTGCCGATCTTGGGACTTTTTAGACTTGAATGAATGGCCTGCCGTGTGGTTTGGTAATATCAGGACTGTGCGTTTTCACTTGTCGACCTCAGGTTTGTCAGCCTCAGCAGCCAACAATTGCCTGAGTGTAGAGAGGCCTCTAGCTTCAATGGGCTGGGAGCAGGAGGCGGAGCTGAAGCCTAAGGTCGAGGGGCTTTCACCCAGCCCCTGGAGCCTGGCACCTGGAACTCGGACTTCTAACCTCTCAAACTGTAAGAGAATAAACTGCTGTTTGTCGAAGCCCACCCTTTTGTGGTATATTCCTGTCACAGCGGCAGTCGGGAACCAGAACAGCCACCTTTCCCCCCGGGCCTCCTCTGCAGACAGGCAGGTGTGGGAGGCAGTGAGTCTTGTCAGATTCTGTGGTCAGATAGATGTCTGTGTCCCTCCCGTATGGAGGAGTGTCGTGGGGTGGAGAGTGACTCCAGCTCAGAGTGTCCACCCACCCCTGGGGCTGTTTGGAAGTGGGTTTTGCGGTTACAGTGGCTGGGGAGGAAGAGAGAATTTTACAGACATGCTTTTGAAACCACAGCAGGAGTGTCTTTGTGTTGAAAACATTTTGGTGCACCCCTGGCTCTGCAGGCGCCATCTGACAGGCATGTGTGCATCCTGGCTGCTCCCCTTGGGGCTTTGTCTGCCAGGCCACCACAGAGGCCCTGCATTGCCTCGATCCTGTGTCTTCTGGCTGACCAAAGAGAAAATGGGTCAGAATTGGCAGGTTTAGATCCACCCTGTGGAGGAGGTTGGGTCGCCACACCTGGATCAGAATGCAGGGCATCCTGCCTGGGGCAGCTCTGGTTCCCGACCTGACACCTCCTGACCTGAGCTGGCTTTTGAGTTGGGGTTTTGGCACCAGAGTCCTGTGCCTGGTGTCCAAAGCCTGGCTTTGTGCCCTGTTCTGCTGCTGCTGGTTGAGGCAGGGCTCAGAGCCAGCGAGTCACCCTTCCAGATGTTTGTCTGTGGTTTTCAACTTAGATCTTTTTGTAATAAATACAATGAATAAATATAATACGCCCACTCCTCACTTATGATCTCGTTTTCTGACATTTTGCATTTACAGCGATAGTAAAACATCTGTTAATTGAGCATTTGCTAATTAACATGTTTTGCGCATTAATGATGGCCGTCTGGCAGTAACCAACGCTGAGGTGCCATGCGAGAATAGCGCTGACTGTGATGGTTAAGGTTGTTGTCGACTTGGTTGGGCCATGATTCTCAGTGGCTCGGCAGGTATGTAATGATGGAACTTGGCAGTTGTGTAATGATGGAACTTGGCAGGTGCATAACGATGGACTCTAGCAGCTATGTGATGGTGGAATTTGGAAGTTACGCAGTGATAGAACTGGGCAGTTGCGTAATGATGGGATTTCGCAGTTATGGAACGGTATGGCCATCCTCCATTTTGTGATCTGAGGTGATCATCATCCATCTTCACATAAGGCCAATTTTCCCATCATAACCTGGTCTTCAGAGCCTAACCACGTTGATAAGTGGTGAGTGGATGTGGTCTTAGGCCTGCCTTTCACTTTTACTACTAAAACTACGAATCCTTTCAGCTTTCTGTTAACCAGCAGCTTCTCATTCACTGTTTGAACCCCAGGCCCTCATGTGTGAAGATCACTGGCTAGGTGGTGTCCAAACTCTGGCACCTGGTCGTTCAGATACTGGTTGGTGCCTTGCCCGTTCCAACCCTTACTGTGGCCAGAGAAGGCTGGCGAGGCCCCGGTCACCAGCTGCATCGATTGGGTATCAGTGTTGAGACACAGTCAGGTCCACGCTCTGCCCAGCCTGCAGGGCCTTTCCTTCTTGCACCGTGGGGACCAGAAGCCCTGTTAGGGCCTTTTGGGACAACCTGCCTCTTCGGAGACCTCACAGAACTGTTCCTACTGATGGAATCTTTTCTTGATTTTCTCTTTGGGCCCCGTGACCAGCTGGAGTCTGGAGGGCAGAGCAGAGCAGGGCCCCCCCCCCCCATTTTATAGTTGAAGGAGCAGAGCCCCAGAGAGGCTGAGCAGGTGTCATCGCTGACCTGGGGTCTCACTGCAGCCTGGGATCCGAGGGCTGTGGTCGTTTGTCTTGTGACTGATCCACGGGTCCTCTCTCAAACTGCTCGTCTTCATACAGACACAAACCAAACCAAAAAACCAAACTCACTGCTGTTGAGTCACTTCCAACTCATAGCAACCCCCCACTGGGTTTCTGAGGCTCTAAATCTTTACAGAAGTAGATCGCTCCGTCTTCCTTGCACAGACCGGCAGGTGGGTTTGAGCTGCTGACCCTTTGATTAGCAGCCAAGTGCCTTATCCACATACCTGGCAGATATTGTGGGTTTGGTTCCAGACCACTGCAATAAAATGAATATTGCAATAAAGTGACTCATATGAATTTCTTGGCTTCCCAGTGCATATAAAAGTTTACACTAGGCTGTAGTCTTTTAAGGCACTCTGGTGGTGCAGTGCCTAAGGCATTTGACTGCTATACAAAAATAAATGGTTCAAACCCACCAGCCGCTCTGCAGAAGGACGATGAAGCAATCTACCTCAGTACAGGTTTGTTGTTGTTATTGTTGTTGTTATGTGCTGTGGAGTACAGGTTTACCGCCCTGGAAACCCAGTAGAGTCGCTCTGAGTTGAAATGGACTCGGTGGCAGTACCTTTGGTGTTTTTGGTTTGGTGGTCTCTTAAGCGTGCAAGAGCATGATGAAAACGTTTGAAATACTCTGTAAGTTAATCAGAATGTGACAGAGACATGAAGTGAGCATGGACCGTTGGAACGTGGCGCTGACAGACTTGCTTGATGCAGGCTTGCCACAAACCTTCACTTTGTTTATTTAAAAAAAAATCTGCAAAGGGCAATAAAACAAGGTCAGCCTGCACATCCTTCCAGGAAGGAGGGAGTTCTCAGGCAGGCCAGTGGCTGGTGGTGTCGCCACACAGGGTCTGAAGCGTGGCAGAGGAGAGCTGCAGCCGGCGAGGGGGGGAGGCGGGGAGTGGCCATTTGCATTTGCCCTCGTGAAAAGGGCACCTGACATTTAGCATGATCCGTAGAGCAGGCAGGGGAGTTGGTACTACATTTGCAGTGGATTCTAGAAAATTCCACGCCGATTGTTGCAAATGCCTGGTAACGCTTTTCCTGCCCTCCTCAGTCCACCCTTCCCAGGCCCGTTTTGGTCCTGGTGCTGGCTGACGTGTGAGAAGCTCCCCGCCATTGCCCACAGCATCCGTTCCCAGAGTCATCCTCATCCTGTGACGCCTGCTGTCACCAATCCTTCAGTCTCCTTTGATCTCATTACCTGCTCAGAAAACCAAACTCACTGCCATCAAGTCAATTCTGACTCATAGCGATCTCCATTGGGTTTCCAAGGCTGTAAGTCTTTAAGGAAGTAGATTGCCCTGTCTTCCTTCCACGGAGCAGCTGGTGGGTTTGAACGGTCAGCCTTCTGGGTAGTAGTCATATGCCTGAGGCACGGTGCCGCCAGAGCTCGCATCCCCTGCTGGGCCCTTCCTGTTCCCTGGGCCCGGCCGGAGTGAAGAACTCTGCCAGGGCGCACGCCACGGCCGCCCTGCTTGCTGCCGTTGCTCAGGCTGGGCCCTTGGCCGCACGGACTCTGCTTGTCCAGCTGCCGTCCATCTCTGAGGCCCGGTTCAGGTCCGTCCTTGACCATGCAGGGCTCAGTCAACAGCAGTGTTAATGGGGCATCGTTGCTGAGACCCAGTGGAAAGGCCAGGCTCTTCACCCTGCTATCTGAGGACAGAAGGTAACCTTTCTCTCCCTCAGAGGCCCACTTAGCAGGGGTGCCCTCTGGTTGGTGGGTTACTTCTGTTACTGGCAATAGTCTGTGTCCCCTCTTGAAGGTGTACAGAGAAGGAACACACTGGCCCAAGTATGTGGTGCTAGGGCAGGAACCCAGTGTCCCACAGGGACCATCTTCCTGAAGTTGTTGGACTCACTCAGAGCCCAGCCAGCCTTTACTTCCTGTTACTCTCCCCTCTTGTCAGTGTTTTAGGCGTGGTGCTTGATAAATATCCCTTTCTCATTAATGCTTCCTGCAGAAGACAGAAGCTCTGGTGTGGTGGTTAAGGCACTTAGCTGCTAACCAAAAGGTCGGTGGTTAGAAACTACCACCTGCTCCATGGGAGAAAGATGGGCCAGTTCCACTCTGTCCTCTAGGGGCGCTGTAGTCAGAATAGACTCCACGGCAGTGGGTGTGGTTTGGGCTTTGCTTCTGTGAAGATTGACAGCCTTGGAGACCCTGTGGGCAGTTCCACTCTGTCCTCTAGGGGCGCTGTGAGTCAGAATCGACTCCAGGGCAGTGGGTGTGGTTTGGGCTTTGCTTCTGTCAAGATTGACAGCCTGTGAAAGCCTCTGCGGCCGTTCCATTCTGTCCTTAGGGGCGCTGTGAGTCGGAATCCATTCCATAGCACTGGGTTTGGTTTGGGATTGGCTTCCATGAAGATCAGCAGCCTTGGAAGCCCTGTTGGGCTGTTCTCCTCTGTCCTCTGAAGGTGTCGTGAGTCGGAATCTACTCCACAGCAATGAGCTTATTCAGCTGGTTCAGTGACATTGGTTACATTTTCACTGTGTGTCAACACTTTCATTATTTTGGTTCTGGTTCTTCCATTTTCATTAATCCCATTTCCCTGCCCCAGCTCCTTACCTTCTCAGCTCTGTTTGAGGATCACTGTTGACCATTTGGTCTCATATAGATGGTTCTTTTTTTTTTTTAATTTTTCCCCAAAGGAACATAATACTCATGGATGATATTGTTTATTTTATGTGTCAGTGTTTTAGGTAGCGGAGAGGTGACCTCCCGGAGAAGTTTCAGTTTATAGAGTTTGAAGCATATCTCAGGGCAATAGTTTTGGGCATTTGTTTTGGTCCCCTAGTGCCGCTCTAACAGAAAATACCACCAATGAGCGGCTTTAACAGACGGGTTTATTCTCTTCCAGTTCAGGAGGCTAGAAGGCCGAGCTCAGTGTGCCAGCTCTAGGGCTGGGTGGAGGCCCCTCAACCTTGGGCTTCAGCTCTGCTCCTGCCCCCGGCGCACTGGAGCTGGAGGCTTCTCTCAACTCAGACAGCTGCTGGCTGCTGAGGCTGACAAACCCAGGTCGACAAATAAAATGGCATAGTCCCAAGATTATCACACAACATGGCAGGCCACTAGTTCAAGTCCTGAGACAGTCCCAAGATCAGCAGAAAACATGCCCGGCTGCTGAATGAAGACTCAGCTACATACAGTGTCCAAGTGTGCCCAAAAGCTCAGAGACCTTTCTCAAAGCTGTCTCCTTATCTACCGGAAGCAGACCACATCCCGAAGTCTGCTACTCAGCTGCTCCGGTAGATTCCACCATGGAGTTGATGACCAGTCTGACAGTGGGGAGTCACTCCATGCAGCTGCCCCGCCACTCAAACCCGGGCCCAGCCAAGTTGACACACAACCTGAACTACCACACATGCTGTTTGAAGCCCTCTTTTTTATTATTATTTTTATTGTGGTTTGGGTGCACATTTACAAAGCAGATTTGTTCTACACTCAAGAGTTCATATATACTTTAATGGCACCAATTACAGTGCCAGCAGTAAACAGCTCTCCTCCCATCTCCTCGCTGTTACTACCCTCCCTGTATCTTTCTTATCTATGCATTCCTGTCTGTCCAGCTCTTTCCCCGTGTAAATGCTGCCCTTCCAGTCTCTCACAGGTGGTTGATCTAAGCGGTCCAGCTTCCTGGGGTAGGTAGGTGCATCTCCCTGGGGAAGGTTTTCTGCTCTCAAGCCTTCCTGCTGTTTGGTTGAGAGCTAATCCATGGAAGTCCAGTTCCAGGCCCGAAGGATAACTGAGGGCCACACTCTTAGGGGTTCCACTGGTCTCTACCCAACTAGTAATTCTGATCATTTTTGTGGTTGTGAGTTTTATTCTACATTGTCCTCCCACTCTATCCAGGATCTCGCATTTTTATCCCTTTTCGAGCAGTTGGCGTTGGTAGCTAGGCACCATCCAGTTAGTTCTTCTGGTCTCGGGCATGAAGGCTGAGGTTCCCCTGGGCCATTAGTCCCTTGGACTCATCGTTTCTTTGTGATTTTCATTTTCTGTTAGAAGCTCTCGTGGTGGCTACACCCATTTGCTCTTTGTCACAACCTCTGTGTGTGTGTGTGTGTGTCTGCCCTGTTGTCCCAGAAACCCGTAGCAGGAGTGAGTGTCCCCTCGTGTTTCCACCCCACAGCCCAGTGCAAACTTGACTTAGCAGAAACTGAGCGTTTGTTTGAAGTGACATGGAAGAATGGTCATGCTGGGGTGTCTTTGCTCTGCCGAGGACGGGTCCTGTTGTCACATGGCTCTTGGCTCTTCCTTTGTGTCCAGGCTTACCCTGAGCAGGCAGGCTGTGTGAATGCCCTAGGTGCCTCCTGGTGGCGGCGCCTTGCCACCACACGGTTGCCGTTCCTGCTGCCCTCCCTCACCGGCCTCTTGCCCTTTGGTCCACAGAGCTGCGGTGCAACCCCGGGCAGTTTGCCTGTCGCAGTGGGGCCATCCAGTGCATCCCCCTCCCCTGGCAGTGCGACGGCTGGGCCACTTGTGAGGATGACAGCGACGAAGCCGACTGTCCAGGTGAGTGTGTGCGGTGGGGCCCGGCACGCCCTCCTCCGTCAGCGGGGCGTGCCTTCCCAAGGCCCTCCTCCGTCAGCGGGGCGTGCCTTCCCAAGGCCCTCCTCCGTCAGCGGGGCGTGCCT
>NW_006922089.1:1683846-1689239 GCF_000298275.1 Orycteropus afer afer | reverse complement strand
CGTCAGCGGGGCGTGCCTTCCCAAGGCCCTCCTCCGTCAGCGGGGCGTGCCTTCCCAAGGCCCTCCTCCGTCAGCGGGGCGTGCCTTCCCAAGGCGGGCGGAGGCCTGGACTGGCAGTCCTAGCTGCCTGGGAAGGTCTGCAGGCCTGATCGCCCCATTTCTTTTTGCTTAAATACGTCCCAGACATAGGCAGGTACCAGAAGTTACAGGGGGGCAGGGCTGGGAGTGTGAGGCAGGAGAGCTGCCGAGGAGCCCGGAGGAAGCAGGACCGACCCTGATTTGCACGACGTCATTGTTGGCCCCAGGTGCCTCTCTGGCCTCCTCCAGGCCTGGCTTTGGATGTAGGTACCCTTTGACACTCAGCTAGCCTTATGAAGAGAGTGTTATTTTAGACCCACGTGCTACTGAAAGAGGTCACTTTATAAATTACGGTGCACCTAAGGCAAGCCGTGGTGTTTGCAGTTGCCTCACGTGCTTGTGAAAGTTGGACAGTGAATAGGGAAGAGTGAAGAAGAGTTGTATTTTTGAGTTGTGGTATTGGCAGAGAAAACTGAAAGTACCATGGACTGCCCAAAAAACAAACCAACCAGTCCTGGAACACTTGCAGTTGGAATGCTCCTTGGAAGCAAGAATGGTCAGACTTGACCTCACCTACTTTGATCACGTGGTCACAGGGGACCAGTCCCTGGAGAAGGATGTCATTCTTGGTAAGGTGGAGGGTCAGCAACAAGCAGGAAGAGCCTCAACGAGATGGGCTGACACAGAGGATTGTGCGGCTGGCACACGACTGGGCGGTGTTTTGTTGCGTTAGGGTCGCCATGAGTTGGAGCTGATTCGTGGCGCGTAACACCGACCAGTGCTGAACCCTTCTGCCCTCGTGGACTAGCAGCCTCCCATGAGAGGGCTTTGCCTGGCGTATGGGGGTGTACGGAGTTGTCACAGATCTAAAGGGTTGGCTTTCCACCTGGTTCTGCCAAAGCACCCGTGAGAAAGAGCACACCCAGTGAGTAACAGTGTTCCCTACAGCTGCAGTCTCAGTTTGGGCTAGGGTGGAAGGCATAATGGCTTGCTTGCAAGTGAGTGTGGTGTAGTGAATTACTCGGTGTGGCTTCTCCAGCCACAGTCTTTATAACTCCCACTGGAGTACTGGGTGGGACCATGCAAATAAGGTGTGTAGAACTCTGATGTTGGGACTGCTTAGTTCTGTCACTCTGCCAGGCTCAGAATGAGCCTTTCTAGAGGCAGAGGGGGCTCTCACTGCCAGCAAGAGAGAAGAGCTGGAGGCGAGGTGGAGCGCGTCCTTGGACCCGAGCTCCCTGCACTGGACCTCCTTGGCAGAGACGCCCCAGTAGGGAGACACCCAGTTGAGAGAGCTGCCCTGGCAGAGAGATGGCCGCAGTGGAACCAGGAGACAGAGTGGTGGGCTTTCTGGCCCATGGAGCGAGAAAGCTGAGTGCCTTTGGGCAGGGGGCTTGCTGGTGGAGTGGGGTGCACCTAGGCGTACCTATCGGCAGAGCTAAAAGAGCTTTGTAACATTTGCTCAAGCAGGGCAGAGGCCAGGCCAAGGGCCAGAGAGGCGTGTCTGAGGGCATAGCAGAGGAGAGACTGTTCTGATCAAAGAATTGTATCCTGAGCATGTTCTTGAACTTGGAATTGTAGCCTGTTACTTCCCTGATAAACCCCATAATTGGGAGTATTTGTGAGCTCTGTGTGGCCACTGCAACAAATTATTGAACCCAGCAAAGAAGTAGTGAATGCCGTGGGAGGGACGATTGGCATCAGAATTTGTAAAAGGCTGGAGAGTGGTGGCATGTCTGGCCTCATCGGAATCAGCCTTGGGCTGCTGATGGTGATTCTGTCTTCCTCTTGTGAAGTGAGACGAGGTCAGTATTGGAGGAAAACAAGGTCCTTACACACTGTCACGAAGATCACAACAGATTGAAGTGGGAAGCAGAAAGTTCATTGTGTGTTGATCCCCAAGGAGGCAGAGAGACTTGTTTCTCTGAGACGGCTGTCACCCCGCAGCAGAGGGGTGAGCATAATTACACAGGGGACGGGAAGGGGCTTGGCGATCCCTTGGACGGCCAGGAATGGCTTTGTTCTTCTCTTTCTGGTTTGGTCAGAACTTGTGTGTGTGTGTGTGTGTGTGTGTGTGTGTCTGCCCTGTTGTCCCAGAAACCCGTCGCAGGAGTGAGTGTCCCCTTGTGTTTCCACCGCACAGCCCAGGGCAAAGCTGACTTAGTAGAAGCTGAGTAGCGTCATCTTTCCAGGATCGTCTTGCTTCATAGGTTACAGTCCTCAGCCGAAACCAGTGGTGGGAGAGGGTTATGCATGGAAGAATGTATCATTGAAAGTAACAAACCTGAAGAACTCAGAGGCTGGCTATTCTACTTACTTAAAAGAAAGCAAAAGGGAGGGGAAATAGCCAGTTAGTTAGTCCCGACCACGAATGTCGACTTGAATCGTGTCGGCTGTCTGTTCTGTAATTTTCGGGCCCCTTCGGCCTCCCATGCAGCCTCCCACAGTTAGGAGATGTCGCCTCCATGCCCTTTTTGCAGTATTTGTGTGTGTATGAGACACACGCACACACTCCCACGTTCCCAATAATTTGTTTCACACCCTAGGGTTTCCGACAGAGCCCCTAAGAGGAAGGAAGGGGTGTTTCAGCCGCAGCTTGAGGATCACGGACGTGAGCTCTTCAGCACAGCATTCATGTTCCTTCACAGTCTGCTGTAGGTGATTCGTTTACTCCTTGACCAAACTGAAGTATCATTCCTTCCCCTTAACAGCTCCCCTGGGTGGTTTCCTGTGCCACTCTGTGAATCACTGACGAGCTGCGTGGTTGGTTTGTGCTGTTCTCTTTCCCTGGACTTCTCTTGTTCTGTTTCTGCATGTGTAAGCCATGCCCGCCCTTCACGGCTTGGCTCAGACGCTTCCACGGCACGATGGCATCTCGGCCTCCCCGGTCATAGCTTGCCTCCACCAGCACCTGAATGTGTCCCTTTCTTACAGCATCTGCCACTGTCTGTCCTTCGTACCGTTACCTGTACCCATGCTTCATCTTTCCTTCTAGACGGTGTGTTCCCTAGGACAGGAGATGTCTCCCCTTCCCCACTGGACCTGGCTTGGGACCGAGGTCCTTTCCAGCATTCAGTAAATAGAAGGTGCTGTGTGGTTCCTATAAGCCAAGTGCTGAAGGAAGAGGGATGAATTCTAACCAAAGGGGTCAGGTAGGGTGTGAAGTAGGAGGTGACATTCGAGCTTGGGATCTTTCTTTTTTTGGGGGAAAAAGGAGGTTCCAAAATAGTAAGTTGTTGTTCGGTGCTGTCAAGTCAAGTCTGACTCATAGCGACCCTATATACACAACAGAATGAAACCCTGCCTGGTCCTGCGTCAGCCTCCCAATCTGCTGAGCCCATCGTTGTAGCCACTGTGTCAGTCCATCTCGTTGAGGGCCCTCTCCTTTCTCGCTGACCCTCCACTTTACCAGGCATGACATCCTTCTCCAGGAATGGTCCCTTCTGACAACGTGACCAGAGTAGGTGAGACGAAACCTGGCCGTTCTCGCTTCCTAGGAGCACTCTAGGAGTTCTGGTGGCGTAATGCCTAAGGCATCTGACTGCTAACCTGAAGGCTGGCGGTTCAAACCCACCAACGACTCCTCAGAAGGAAGGTCGGGCAATCTACTTCTGTAGCGATACTGCCTTGGCAACCCAAGGAGGGGTCACTGTGAGTCAGATCCGACTTGACGGCAGTGGGTTTGTTTTTTGTTTAGGAGCACTCTGGCTGTGCTTCTTCCAGGACGGATCTGTTTGTTCTTCTGGAAGTCCATGGTGTTTTTATTATTCTTCACCAAGAGCACAATTCAGAGGCATCAGCTCTTCTTCGGTCTTCCTTATTCAGTGTACAGCTTTCACATGCATATGAGGCGATTGAAAATACCAGGGCTTGGATAAGGCACATGTTAGTCTTCAAAGTGACATCTTTGCTTTTCAATACTTTAAAGAGGTCTTTTGCAGCCGATTTGCCCAGTACCATACGACATCTGATTTCCTGACTGCTGCTTTCATGGGTGTTGATTGTGGATCCAAGTAAAATGAAATCCCTGACAACTTCAGTCTTTTCTCCAGCTATCTTGATGTTGCTAACTAGTAAGTAGAGGCGGTCTCATTGGACTTGATTTACTTGTAAAAAGGACAGCTTTGTAGCGGCCCGTCCTAATCCTGCCTTGGGTCTCCTTTCGTTGGATGTGCGTGTATTGGTTGGAGTGTCAGCTTTTCCAAGTGAGATTTTGAGTGATGGCAGCCCAGCCAGGAGCCTCTAGGACACTCTGGTCATTCCTTGTGTCTGAGTGAGCAAGTGAACATATTCTCAGGATGCAGACATGTTGAGGTTGGTCAGCCTGGCGAGGACCAAGGGATCATGACTGGAAGCCTCTCCAGTTGACTGATAGAGTAAGACCTTCTCTCTAGTCTCTTGGAAAATTTTCTGAAGGGAGAACCAAATGGTTCTTGGCTTGCTTACTTGCTGTTGTCCAAGTGCTTTGTGGTTTAGCTTTTAAGGTTGTGTGTAGTAACTATCATGTTGTGCCTAAGCCATTTGACTGGTAACCAGAAGATTGGCAGTTCAAACCCACTAGCTGCTTCATGGAAGGAAGACAAGGCAATCTACTTCTGTAAAGATTTCCTGCTTCAGAAACCCATTGGGGGTTGCTATGAGTCAAAATCAACTTGATGGCAGTGGGTTTGGTTTTGGTTTTGGCTTGTAAATATTGAAAACAGTAGTAATCACACTCGTGGCTGTCATCTCAATCTCTCCACGCACCGTGGACTTGTGAAGGCAGGAACAGGCCAGATTCCTCCGCTGCTTCATGGCCTGGCGCTTGGGTGTTGGCTCAAAGTTACAAAGCTTGCCATATTTTCTCCCCAGACAGAAAATGAAATCTGTCATGCAGAGCTGAAAGTTATGAGTGAGCGGCGTGCCCCAGAACCACAGTACTGAGGGCATGATGACGGGAGGGGCCCATCAGAGGCACCGAGGCATGCTGGGCCTGGGTGTCATGAAGGAGGAAGGGGAGGCCACAGACCTGTTAGGTCTCCCCGCTCACACATGGTTTCCCCGATTCATAGTGTTATGTCTGTCTTCATAGTGTAGTGCTGTGTCACCGTCTGGATGGGTCAAACAGATTGATTTCTGATTGTTCATAAGTTTTGATTAATTTTCAGAAATTTAAATTATAAAAATATCTAGAGGTTAATGTGATACTTATTTTCTTGCTTGCCTGAATTAGTAATGCTGGTGGGGAGGAGGGTGAAGGGTTAGCTCCAAAAGTTGTGGCCTAAACATGTGTTGTGTTGCTGTTGTTTGCCGTCGAGTCGGCCCCGACTCATAGC